>NC_084506.1:4739323-5086823 GCF_024500385.1 Phyllopteryx taeniolatus
TTATCCAGGTCAGGCAGTTATAAGATCTACCTAGCAGCAGACAGCATAGTAAAACAAAGTAAAATAAAAATACAAAAAAGCATTACCCTCGTCGGTAGCATGTAAAATTAATGCTTGCCCGGATGACAATTTTTTTACGGCAATGTGGCCCCTGAGCCAAAAAGTTTGGGCACCCCTGGGTTAAGGTCTGGTGAGTGACTTGGCCAGTCTAAGACCTTCCAGTTGTTCCCCTGATGAAGTCCTTTGTGTTGGCAGTGTGTTTTGGGTCATTGTCTTGTTGCATGATGAATCTTCTCCCGATTAACTAGGCTGCATTTTTTCTGTAAATTGCCAGACAAAATTGTTTCGTTACATCAATAAAGACGAGTGAGCCCATTCCAGAAGCAGCCATGCAAGCCCAAACCATGACATTACCTCCACCATGCTTCACAGATGAGCTTTTGCGTTTTGGATCATAAGCATATCCTTTCTTTTTTTGGCTTTTCCATCACTTTGGAAGAGGTTATTCTTGGTCTCATCAGTCCATAAAACTTTGTTCCAAAACCTTTGTGACTCATTTCTGTAATCATTTGCAAACTCCAATCTGGCCTTCTGATTCTTTTTGATGATGAGTGGTTTGCATCTCGTGTTATGGCCTGTATATTTCTTCTCTCGAAGTCTTCTTCAAACAATTGATTGTGATCCCTTCACCCATGCCCTGTGGAGGTCGGCAGTGATGTCACTGAGTGTTGTCTTTGAGTGTTTCTTCACAGCGCTCACGTTTCAACTGCTGCACAATGTTGTATCAACTGCTGTTGATACCCTTGGCCGACCTGTTCGATGTCTGTTGCTTAGTACACCAGTAGTTTCTTTCTTTTTCAGAACATTCCAAAATTGTTGTGTTGGCTAAGCCCTTTGTTTGTGCAATAGCTCTGATCGATTTTCCCTCTTCTTTCAGCTTCACAATGGTTTGCTTTTCTCCCATGGACAGCTCTCTGGTCTTCATGTTTGCTTAACAGCAGTTTTCACATGTGAAACCCGGAGCCAAAAACAACACTATCGAATGTTTAAGCAATCAATCAAAAAGGCAACGCCTAAGAAACTAGAAACGCCCATCAGTCACATGTTCCAATACTTTTGCTCTCTGGAAAACCACGTGGCTTCAAACAAAAGGTGCTCTGCCCGAGTTGTTTAATACATCTAGATGTAAATATTATGAAAGAAAAGCTGGAATTCTGAACTTTGGTCTCATATTCATCCTTTGTTCTGAAACTCAAATGTATTCAGTATGCAAAAAAATACAAAGGAATTACAATACTTTTGGAGGAGACTGTACATACATATAAATATATATATCCATCCATTTACTTACGCTTATCCGAGGTCGGGTCGCGGGGACAGAAGCTTTAGCAGGGACACCCAGACTTCCCTCTCCCCAGCCACTTCAACCAGCTCTTCCGGAGGGATCCTGAGGCGTTCCCAGGCCAGTCGAGAGACGTAGTCTCTCCAGCGTGTCCTGGGTCATCCCCGGGGTCTCCTTCCAGTGGGACGTGCCCAAAACACCTCACCAGGGAGGAGTCCGGGAGGAAAACGAATCAGATGCCCCAGCCACCTCATCTGGCTCCTCTCGATGTGGAGGAGCAGCGGCTCTACTCTGAGATCCTCCCGGACGACCAAGCTTCTCACCCTCTCTCTAAGGGAGAGCCCGGCTACCCTGTGGAGGAAACACATTTCGGCCGCTTGTATCCGGGATTCTTGTTCTTTCGGTCACGACCCACAGCTCGTGACCATCGGTGAGGGTAGGAACGTAGATCGACGGGTAAATGGAGAACGTCGCTTTTCGGCTTAGCTCCTTCTTTACCACAACGGACCAATACAAAGTCTGCATCACTGCAGACGCTGCACCGATCCGCCTGTCGATCTCCCGTTCCATTCTTCCCTCACTCGTGAAGAAGACCCAAAGATACTTGAACTCCTCCACTTGGGGTAGGATCTCATCCCCGACATGGAGAGGGCACGCCACCCTTTTCCGACTGAGGACCATGGTCTCAGATTTGGAGGTGTTCACACTCTGCAGCGAACCGCTCCAGTGAGAGTTGGAGATCACGGCTTGATGAAGCAAACAGAACCACATCATCTGCAAAAAGCAGAGATGCAATTCAGAGGCCATCAAACCGGACCCCCTCTACACCTCGACTGCATCTAGAAATTGTGTCCATTAAAGTTATGAATAGAATCAGTGACAAAGGGCAGCATTAGCGGACAACCACCCGTCTGCCAATCGAGAGGCACTGTCCCCGCGATGTTGCACAGGCGTGGCAAACAGGACAGCCCCACAACATCCAGAGCCTTTAGGAATGCCGGGCGAATCTCATCCACTCCCGGGGCCTTGTCACCAAGGAGCTTTTTAACCACCTCGGTGACCTCAACCCCGCCTACAAGAACCCAGATGCTGCTTCCTCATGGGAAGGCGTGTCGGTGGAATTAAAGAGGTCTTCGAAGTATTCTCTCCACCGATTCAAAACGTCCCGAGTCGAGGTCAGCAGCACCCCAACCCCACTATACACAGTGTTGATGCTGCGCTGCTTCCCCCTCCTGAAACGCCGGATGGTGGACCACAATTTCCTCGAAGCCGTCCGGGAGTATTTCTCCAAGGCCTCACCAAACAAGTTTTTGCTTCAGCGACCACCAAAGCTGCATTCCGCTTGGCCAGCCGGTACCCATCAGCTGCCTCAGGAGTCCCACAGGCCAAAAAGGGCCAATATGACTCCTCCTTCACCTTGACGGCATCCCTCACCGTTGGTGTCCACCAAGGGGTTTGGGGATTGCCACCACGACAGGCAACGACCACCTTACGGCCGCAGCTCCGGTTGCCCGCATCAGCAATGGAGGCCCGGAACATGGTCCACTCGGACTCGATGTCCCTCGACTCCCCCGGAACATGACCAAAGTTCTGTCGGAGATGTGAGTTGAAACTGCTTCTGGCAGGGAATTCTGCCTGACGTTCCCAGCAGACCCTCAAAATACGTTTGGGGATGCCACGCCGGACCGGCATCTTGGCACACCATCGGAGCCAACTCACCACCAGGTGGTGATCAGTTGACAGCTCCGCCCATCTCTTCACCCGAGTGTCCAAGACATGCGGCCGCAAGTCTGATGATACGACCACAAAGTCGATCATTAAACTGCGACCTAGGGTGTCCTGGTGTACGTGTGGACACCCTTATGATTGAACATGGTGTTCGTTATGGACGATCCGTGATGAGCACAGAAGTCCAATAACAGAACACCGCTCGGGTTATGATCGGGGGTCCGTTCCTCCCAATCACACCCTTCCAGGTCTCACTGTCTTTGCCCACGTGAGCATTGAAGTCCCCCAGCAGAATGATGGGAGTCCCCAGCGGGAGCACTCTCCAGCACCCCCTCTAAGGACTCCAAAAAGGGTGGGTACTCTTAACTGCTGTTTGGTGCATAGGCACAAACAACAGTCAGGACCCGTCATGCCGCCCGAAGGGGGAGGGAGGCTACCCTCTCGTCCACCGGGGTGAACCCCAACGTACAGGCGCCGAGCCGGGGTGCAATAAGTATACCCACACCTCCTCGGCGCCGCTCACCGTGGGCAACTCCAGAGTGGAAGAGAGTCCAACCCCTCTCGAGAGGACTGGTACCAGAGCCCAAACTGTGTATGGAGGCTTGAATGAAAATGAACAGTCCTTCGAAAACCGTTCACAGACGCCAGAAAGAGCGTTTTCTTAACGTTAATCAAGCGGAAAGGAACAGAGTTCAGTTCATGTTCGCCCAAAATATGAACTAGTTCATGAACTTTCGTTCGACAGCACTCATAATTAAGAGAAACGTTATGTTAGTCAAGTAGACTGACGTTAATCTCACTGATTTACGCTATGCTATCACCTTCTCTCGGGTCCCACGATGCTGCGTCTTTGGCGGAAAGGTCCAGGTTACATTGAACGTGTGCTCGCCTTGCATCTCACTATGAAATGCTACCACACGTTTGCCATTTCTGTCTCTTTTTTCTCTTCTCAACTGGGCGTCGCATGTTGCCGCTCCTTCAACCGAAGAACTTCACTTCTGTATTCTACTTCCCATGCATTGGTGATGTAAGTGCGCTCTGTCACATACGCCCCAACGTTCTTCCACCTTCGCGAGTGTCTCTGTGATAAAACTGTGATTCACAGTTTTGTACAGTTTGCTTTTCAATGTTTTTTGGAGCGAAAAATTGTAATTTTTAAGTCAGAAACAGAGGAACATTCTTAAAGGCTAAGCAGGTTTAGAAACAGCCAAGTACCAATAAATAATCATGGGACTCCTACTTTGCTTCACTTCCTCCACTTTGTGATATTGTAAAATTATTGATATGTCTGAGCAGCCTTTGAAATGTGGACATTTCAATTCAAGCGAGGGAAGTATGAAAGATTATTTTTGCATTGATGTCTGTATTTATCTGGAGTGGACCTATTTTATTATTTCATTTTTTCATGTTTGGCGGATGGATATGTTGTAACGGGAATCAGAATCCTCACTCCCTCCTTCGTGTGATGTTCTTTCACACACGACTTTTGGCTTGAGATAAACCCTCATGGCATGATGCACGACTGGTTAGCACATCTGCCTCAAAGTTCTGAGGACCGGGGTTCAAATCCCGGCCCCACCTGTGTGGAGTTTGCATGTTCTCCCCGTGCGTGCGTGGGTTTTCTCACGGTACTCCAGTTTCCTCCCACATCCCAAAAACATGCGAGGTCGGTTGATTGAAGACTCTAAATTGCCCGTAGGTATGAATGTGAGGGCGAATGGTTGTTTGTTTAAATGTGCCCTGCGATTAGCTGGCGTTCAGGGTGTACCCCGCCTCTTGCCCAAAGATAGCCGGAATAAGCGCCAGCACACCTAGTGAGGATAAGCGGTACAGAAAAATGGATGGATGGATAAACCCTCACTAGAACACGACTGAAGAGTGACACTGGTACAATATGCTTCAATAATTCGGCAGAACCTCTCTTCGAGGAGGGGACAGACGCTGGGGCGGTGGGACGCAAGTGCCGATTCACAGAGCTTCCTGGTGGCGGCCGCCTCGAGCCAGGATGCTGGCAACACTCTGACTGACATAGTACGCCGTAGCAAGTTGCGCTTCCACATCCCTTCCAACACAGACAGCACAATCAGTGTATTTCTTGCGACGTACCCACACAGTCACATGGGTAAAGCATCCAATTGGGTGTGTTTACAATCGAATAAGGAAGTGAAGCACTCTAGCAGCCTGGCTAAGCGGCGTGGCTTCGTATAGGTGTCCCAAAACAAAATTGTAACACAAACAGCTCATTATTTTACACAGAGAAAAGACCACAACAATAGAGGAACTTTTAATTTTTCAATTTCCCAATATTGTGACATCCCTAATATTTATGTTATCGACCATGTTGCACTGCTAAAGGCTAGTACTTTTGAACCAAATGCTCTTTCAACCACTACTGTCTGGCGTTGATAGGTTGTTACCTCTCCTCTGTTGATCATATTGATTCCTAGTTTCATGCTCACACAGGATTTTCCAGGCTGCATCTATTTCAAGAAACATCTTCATTCCAGACTCTGCTTCTGAGTCACACACATCTCCAAGACGGTCCGGGTGACACTGTTAAAACAAACAAGCATTGGGAGAACACACATAAGAAAGAGATGGACATTCTAGGAGGGGGGGAACAAAAAAACATTTAATGTGCAGCAAAAGCGTGTGTAACAGACACGCCATAAACCAGATGTCCACAGTTCTGATAGTTCTCCATTCTCACCTTCTGCCCTGCTGAAACAGACGGTCACAAGAAGCCTGGTTTATGTCACCCGTACCATAACCTAATTAACAGCTCCCCGAAAAATGTGGGCTTCCAGTCATCATGGTGCGCAGGACCAAGATACCAACCAAAAGTTTGGAAAACCCTCCGTTCCAAGAAACTCAAAATAACATTTCAAAGAACCATTTGCTCCTTTGAAATGCATGCAAGTCCCTCTGGGACAATTGATGCAACACAAGCGACACCCGCTGGGGGTGGAGAGTTACCGCCACAGATTTCTCCGAATTTGAATGTTTGTTTAATATTTTACCAACTTTGCGCCCAGTATAAATCATGACACCAATGTCACTGATGTTTGCTTGCCAGAGGTCTGATCTCAAATCTGATTGCCAACTGAATCAGATGAGATGTTTCACCTCAAACAACTCAAATGTCATGTTCCAAATATTAAAATACTCTCAGCCGCCACATAAAATTTTAAACTCATTGCATAGATTTAACAGGGTGTGTGTGTGTGACAATGCAAAGCGAGGAACCGATTTCGTTATCTTAGATCCAATAATTAATCTTTTGTTTCCACTGGTTGAAAACCACTAATAATCCTAAAATGAAAATCCATACTAAGAGGCACGGTCTGCCTTCTGTTTGGTCTCTGGGCCAGACCCCCTCTCTCCTGTGCATAAAAGGCTGAAGCCCCTTTTTTTCTGGGCTCACTCTCGTTTTTCAACTTACAGAAGAAACTGCCGCCCAGACGGGGAGCCCCACCTCTCACCACAAGGTGGCGGAGATGCACCGAACCTTCCTACCGCACCGCCAAGCGCGGACCGCAGGAAGCACCTGCTGGCACCCCAAAACTACACTTTTGGGTGTGTGTGGGGGCAGTTTACGGTAAAAGATCCGTTAAGAAGAAATTGCAAGTTTTTCCCCTAAACTTTTCCCCTTTTCGCCACTGCACGTGCTCCGGCTACTCTGCACTTCGATTCCTTTTTTTTTTTTTTTCCCTTCTCCTTTTTCTTCCAACCACCCTTTTCGGCGTCCTTGTCCAACCATCGGGAAGATCGACCAGCCTGCCGAAATTGTGTTCTATGCAACGTGAGTTCAACGTGCTGTCTTACTCAGTACAAATTGGTGCATATTTTGGTTTAAATTAACGGTAACAGAAATTCCCAACTCACCGCGCATGATGTTTCCACCCTCACATCACAAGTTCAGTCATTTACTCAACAATTTGTTCTTTACATACGTTTGCTTGAAATATTTGTGGTCCAGTCCCTCTGCGTTGTTTCCCTGTAGTTTTCCCTTTTAGATTTAATTAAATTTTCAATAAAATCCTACTTCCTGTCGTGCGTTGTGTGTGCTTGAGTTTAAGAGTAAAGCCGCTGAAATCGAGGACACGTATTTCATTGCTGTAGCAACCTTCAGATGAGGCTGATCGAGGTTTTTCACCCCATTAACAAAATTTTACACATCCAAAAATAAATGTGGTGCCCCTTTACGAGACAGAAACAGTTTGATTATAACGTTAAACGTAAAAATTTAGCTAAACCGCGGAGGCGTCGCTTCCACTGTATTCTTTTCCTAAATTAATTACGTTTTTATCCAAAACCAATATACAATACAGTGGACTAGTGGAAACATAATACAACAAGAGTTCCACACCTATTTTTTTAAAATGCATGAAAGTACTAAAACACAACAAGGGAAAGTTTCTAAAAGCTTCTTGGACACCTCACACAAAGGTGTCTATCTTGGTCTGGTTAGATCTTAGTGCAGTTTCCACTGGTTTAAAGAACACAGGGGCAGGGGGCGGACCCCCACCCCTCCGCGGCCCGACAACCGGGGGGGGTTGTCACAGGCCCCAGGAGTCAAGCTAAGAGAAATGTGAAAACCCACCACCCACCCTTTAACTAAGGTTACCAGGTCCCCGACTGGCAACCATTATCCCTGTACCGTGGTGGTGTGTGGTGGGGTGACCTGCAACCGTCACCCCCACCCGGGCCAACCAGCACCCTAAAGATGTGTGAATGTATGTAGTGCCTTAAACATCTGCAGGTCCAGGCAAGGGAAAACGTCCTCCTGAATTCTTAAACATCATAGGCGTTTTTGGAGCTGTGCGTTGTCTGGTCCCTCACCTAGGACCTGTTTGCCATGGGTGACCCTGCCAGGGGCATAAAGCCCCAGACAACTTAGCTCCTAGGATCATTGGGACACACAAACCCCTCAAGCTCAAGAAGTGGCTACTTAGGAACCAAATTTATAATGCTAAACAACAACTTGATTGCATATTATCAAAAAGAACGGAGTTCCTACTACAACAGCTTAGATACACTAATTTCAAGCACAATAAATCAGGAAAATTTCTCACAAAACAACTTTAACGTAACAAAGAAAAAAACAATTACATCTGTCCAAGACTCAAATAGCAAATTTACTCAATCACCACAGGATATTCATAATATATTTTACAACTACTACAGTAGTTTGTATTCATCCCATTATAAGCCGAATAAAAACAACTGAAACATTTTTCAATAACCTAAACATCCCTCAATTAACTTCAGAAAGTAAAGAGTTTTTAGATGCCCCATAAACCCTCGCAGTTACATAAGGCCTTAAAGGAAGAGCTTCAGGCAATGATGGGTTTTCCACTGAGTTCGATAAACATTTCTGGTGTATACTAGAACCACTGTTTTTCAGAATGGTGATAGAGATAAAAGACAAAGGCCTGTTTAGAAGTCATATGAATACAGCTGCAATAAAATTATTACTGAAACCAAGGAAAGACCACACTCTTCAGGCTAATTACCGACCGCTATCACTAATTAATACAGACATCAAAGTCATCTCTAAGGCTTGAGCCAACAGACGAGAAAGAAATTCTCCCGTCGTTAATACTTTCTGACCAAACAGGTTTCATTCAAGGACAGAGCTCCACCAACAATGTCAGGCGACTGATAAACACAATAAGTATGTCTCAGCATAATAACCTAAAAACGATTGTCTTGTCACTAGACGCAGAAAAAGCTTTTGACATTGTTAACTGGTGTTTTCTTTTTGATGTACTTCACAAATTTGGCTTCGGTGACTCATATATTCACTGGATCGCAATGTAATACAACTCACCCAAAGCAACTTTCAACACAAATGGGGTCACATCACAAAGTTTCACTTTACAACCCCAATTCCAATGAAGTTGTGACATTGTGTTAAACATAAATAAAAACAGAATACAACGATTTGCAAATCCTGTTCAACCTATATTTAATGGAATACACTAAAAATATTTAATATTCAAACTGATAAACTTTATTGTTTTTAGCAAATAATCATTAATCATTTTATGGCTGCAACACATTCCAAAAAAGCAGGGACAGGTGGCAAAAAAGACTGAAAAAGTTGACAGGTGGGTGCCATGATTGGGTATAAAAGGAGCTTCCCTGAATTGCTCAGTCATTCACAAGCCAAGATGTGGCGAGGTTCACCTCTTTGTGAACAAGTACATGAGAAAATAGTCGAACAGTTTAAGGACAATGTTCCTCACCGTACAATTGCAAGGAATTTAGGGATTTTTATCATCTACGGTCCATAATATCATCAAAAGGTTCAGAGAATCTGGAGAAATCACTGAATGAAAGCGGCAAGGCTGAAAACCAACATTGAATGCTGTGACCTTTGATCCCACAGGCGGCACTGCATCAAAAACCGACATCAATCTGTAAAGGATATCATCACATGGGCTCAGGAACACTTCAGAAAACCAATGTCAGTAAATACAGTTCGACGTTACAGCCGTAAGTGCAACTTGAAACTCTACTATGCAAAGTAAAAGCCTTTTATCAACAACACCCAGAAACACCACCGGTTTCTCTGGGACCGAGCTCATCTAAGATGGACTGCTGCAAAGTGAAAAAGTGTTCTGTGGTCCAACGAGTCCACATTTCAAATTTATTTTGGAAATTGTGGATGTCGTGTCCTCCGGGCCACTAACCCATTAGTGCCAATGGCATGGGTAACTTAACACATCTGTGAAGGCACCATTAATGCTAAAAAGGTACAGACAGGTTTTGGAGAAACATATGTTGCCATCCAAGCAACATCTTTTTCATGGACGCCACTGCTTATTTCAGCAAGACAATGTCAAACCACATTCTGCGTGTGTTACAACAGCGTGGCTTCGTAGTAAAAGAATGCGGGTACTAGACTGGCCTGCCTGCAGTCCAGACCTGTCTCTCATTGAAAATGTGTGGCGCATTATGAAGCGTAAAATACGACAACGGAGACCCCGGACTGTTGGACAGCTGAAGCTGTACATCAAGCAAGAATGGGAAAGAATTCCACCTACAAAGCTTCAACAATTAGTGTCCTCAGTTCCCAAACGTTTATTGAATGTTGTTAAAAGAAAAGGTGATGTAACACAGTGGTAAACATGACCATGTCCCAGCTTTTTTGGAACGTGTTGCAGCCATAAAATTCTCAGTTCATGATTATTTGCTAAAAACAATCAAGTTTATCAGTTTGAACATTAAATATTTTGTCTTTGTAGTGTATTCGATTAAATATAGGTTGAACATCATTTGCAAAATCATTGTCCATCCATCCATCCATTTTCTGAGCCGCTTCTCCTCACTAGGGTCGCGGGCATGCTGGAGCCTATCCCAGCTATCATCGGGCAGGAGGCGGGGTACACCCTGAACTGGTTGCCAGCCAATCGCAGGGCACATACAAAAAAACAACCATTTGCACTCACATTCACACCTACGGGCAATTTAGAGTTGTCAATTAACCTACCATGCATGTTTTTGGGATGTGGGAGGAAACCGGAGTGCCTGGAGAAAACCCACACAGGCACGGGGAGAACATGCAAACTCCACACAGGCGGGGCCGGGGATTGAACCCCGGTCCTCAGGACTGTCAGGCAGACGCTCTAACCAGCCGGCCACATTGTGTTTTGTTTTTATTTATGTTTAACACAACGTCCCAACTTCACTGGAATTGGGGTTGTAATTCCACAGAGATGTGAAAGACTCATTGCCTGTTACATAAAACGCTGGATTTCAGTTGTTGCTGCTGAGAATGGCCCAACCAGTTATTAGGTTTAGGGAGCCATTACTTTTAAACAGAAGGCCAGGTAACTTTGAGTCGTTTTTTCCATTATAAATTAAATCACTATTTAAAAACAGCATTTTAAGTTCACTTGGGTTATATTTGTCTAATTACATTTGTTTGAGGATCTTAAACATTTAGGTCGGGAAACTATGCAAAAATATAAGAATTTGAGAAGGGGGCCAATAATCTTTCACGGCATATTATTCTTCAAACTGTGTGAAAAAAAAATTATAATAACAACATTTGATTGTGACTTCTCCTTTTTTTATTGCAAATGTGCATCTCATTGAGTTTACCACACTGGCCCTCAGAGGCCAAGACTTAAAACAGGAGGAACAGCGATTGTCAATAAAACTAAAATCCATTTGCAGCATGAAGTTCAAAAGTGTATTTTCGCACATGTGGAGTAGGCAAATGATGGTCCCACCATATACTGACAGTGGGAAAAAAAAAAACTGAATTGAACTTTGTGGTTTTGCACTTATCCAGTATAATTTGTATTTACTATTTATTTTGATTATTTTTCATGGTTTTCTAATTTATGGCCCAGCCGGCCGGGCACAGCCTGAAGAGGCAACGTGGGTCCCCCTTCCTATGAGCTCTCCACCTGTGGGTCGGGTGCATAGTGAGCTGGGTGGCGGGCCAAGGCTACAGACACTGACTCTTGGGACGTGGAATGTCACCTTTCTGGGAGGGAAAGAGCCGGAGCTGGTGTGCGAGGTTGAGAAGCTCCAACGAGATATAGTCGGGCTCACCTCCACACACAGCTTGGGCTCCGATACCAGTCTTCTCTTTTTTTTTTTTTTTTTTTTTAAACCTGTCCTGCTCAGCTGCATGGCCTTGCAGAATAGTGGATCTGTATGCCTTTGTGCTGGAATAGAAATACTTCCTCTGGTTAATTTTTCTCTTTTAATTAATCTGATGTTTATTGAAACTGCAGCCAGACAGAAAAGGGCTTTTGGGGACAGAAAGGGGGACAAGGGGTCTAGGGGTGAGAACCACAGCAGAACAATAGTGAGACAGTCTAGATATTTAAACACAAGTAACATTACAACAGTTATTTGTAGATTGGGGGGGGGGTAGGGGTTGGAGGGGGGGGGACACCAGGTGAGGACATGCAATAACTAAACAAGAGAACCAGATAAGAGAGGACAGAAAAGGATAGGACAGGATGTGGGAAAATGAGGAAAGCAGTGCTACTGTCGAGTTGAGCAGTGGGATTATTATTTTTTTGGTGTCTAAACACCTGTAGGAACCTGTGCGTTGATATGTTAGGGTTTGGGGTTTACCATGACGAGAGGGTACCCTCCCTCAGCCTTCAGGTGGGGGGACGGGTCCTAACCTTTGTTTGTTCCTATGCACCAAACAGCAGTTCAGAGTACCAACCCTTTTTGGCGTCCTTGGAGGGGGTGATAGAGAGCGCTCCCGCTGGGAACTCCCTCGTTTTGCTTTGGGACTCCAACGCTCACATAGGCAATGACATTGAGACCTGGAGGGGCGTGATTGGGTGCCATTGTTGAGGCAGCCGACCAGAGCTGTGGCCCAAAGGTGGTCAGAGCCTGTCGTGGCAGCAATCGCCCAACCCATTGGTGGACACCAGCAGTAAGGGATGCAGTCAAGCTGATGAAGGAGTCCTATCAGGCCTTTTGGGCCTGTGGGACTCCGGAGGCAGCTGATGGGTACCGACTGGGTAAGCACAACGCAGCTTTGGTGTTTGCTGAGGCCATAGAGAACGACTTCAGGAAGGCTTTGAGGAAATTCTGGTCCACCATCCGGCATCTCAGGAGGGGGAAGCAGTGCACCGTGTATAGTGCAGACGGGGTGCTGCTGATCTCAACTCGGGTCATTGTGAGTCGGTGGGCCAAACACTTGGAAGACTTCAATTCCACCGACACGCTTTCTTATTAAGAAGCAGAGTCTGGGGACTGTGAGGCGGGTTCTTCCATCTCTGGGATTGAAGTCACCAAGGTGGTTAAAAAGCTCCTCGGTTGCAGGGCCCCAGAGGCGGATCTCCCCGGAGTTGCTAAAGGATCTGGACGTTGTGGGGCTGTCAGCTGAAATACCTCTGCAACATCACATGGACAAAGGGGGCCCGAGGGTGTGTTCCAACTTTTGGGAGATCACACTCCTCAGCTTCCCTGGTAACGTCTATTCAGGAGTTCTGGAGAGGAGGGTCCATCAGAAATTGGAATCTCAGATTTAGGAGGAGCAGTGTGGTTTTCGTCCCGGCCGTGGAACAGCTCAAGACCTTCAGCAGGGTCCTCGAGGGTGCATTGGAGCTTGCCCAACCAGTTTACATTTGTTTCGTGCACTTGGAGAAGGCATTCGACCATGTCCATCAGGGAGTCCTGTGACGGGTGCTCCGGGAGTATGGTGTACCGGGCTGTTCTGTCCCTGTACGACCGGTGTAAGAGTTTAGTCCACATTGCCGGCAGTAAGTCGGATTTGTTTCCAGTGAGAGTTGGACTCCAAGGACTCCAAGGCTGCCCTTTGTCACAGATTCTGTTCATTACCTTTATGGACAGAATATCCAAGCACAGCCGGGGTGTTGAGGGGGTCTGGTTTGATGACATTAGTATCACGTCGCTACTTTTTGAAGATGATGTGTTTCTGATGGCTGCATCAAGCCGTGATCTCCAACTTTCACTGGAACGGTTCGCAGCCGAGAGTGAAGCGGCTGGGATGAAAACCAATCCAAATCAACCAAATCTGGGGCCATGGTCCTCAGTCGGAAAAGGATGGAGTGCCCTCTCCGGGTCAGTGCAGAGATCCAAAAATGTGCGACCCCCCCCACCCGCAGCCCCAGCGAGTACACCTCTATATAACATTGTATATAAAGGATAATATAATCTAATCCTTATAAACGTTGAAGAAAGTACAAAAGAAAGAGATATAGACTGCCATTTACTGCAGTAGATGTGCAATTACACTTTATTCTAGTACGGCAAATAATGTTCTTCAGGGTCTCACACTAGGGGGTCGCGCCTCACTATTTGAGATGCACTGGGTTAACATAACATTATGCAATATTAAACACACTACACTTCTTTGAAGTATTTGTTTCAGAATATTGGTAGTGATAAGCTGACAGTTAGTGAATGCAATCATAAAGCGCATGCTGGTAGATCAACTTTGATTTTGTAAGTTGCACGTGTAAATGAAAAAACTGATTCGTAACATTGTTGAAATTGCAATTGTTTTTGTCAATAAATGCCAGATTGCTCATATGATTTGCAACAACAATTGCAACAAGATAATAATCAATGAATGTGAATATTTTCTGAATATACTTGTAATTATTTGGACCAAAACAATGTGAACATTTTTGAATAGTTGTTATTTAGAGCTTATTACGACATGAATATACCGGTCCGGCCCACGTAAGATCACGTTGGGGTGAATGTAGTCCACAAACTAAATTGAGTTTGACACCCCTGCTCGAGGGTGACAAAAATCAACCCTCCACATACTTTTGGCCACACACAAGAGCATTAAAGCAATTTTTTTTTGGTTTTTGTTTGTTAAAACAACTCTATTGTCAAATTACCACAAGGATCAACAATTATTGCACACCTTTCACCCTCTTTTTAGTCCCTGGCTCAAATCACACTGTTTTGAGGGGGCGGTCGTAGAAGAATATTGAAAACTGAAAAAGAATATAAAGAATATTGAATACAGCTATTGTATTGGATATCATATCGTCCAAGTGGTTCAGAATGCTCTGACCGGTTGTGTGTGTGTGTGTGTGTGTGTGTGTGTGTGTGTGTGTGTGTGTGTGTGTGTGCGTGGTGGGAGGGAAGGTAGTAGGGGAGTAGGGGGGGGGGGGGCGAGAGATGAGCCACTGCGGACTTTTGGAAAGAGGCGGGGTACACCCTGGACGAGTCGCCAGCCCATCACAGGGCATATATAGACAAACAGCCATCCACACTCACATTTACATCTCTCGACAATTTAGCTTCTTCAATTAATCTAACATGTTTTTGGAACGCCGAAGTACCGGCAGAAACCCTGAGTTCAATTTCAAACCAAGAACCTCGAGACGGTCAAGCAGATGTACTAATCATTACCGCACCTTGCTGCCCAGAAAGAGATCCACTATATGGCTGTTTATTTGATTACGGGCCTTTTTGTGGTCTTGATGTAAAATTTAAAGAAAAAATATATTTAAATAGATTTTTTTCAATAACCAGCAGTGGGCGTGCCTAATTATAAGTGTTGTCTAAAATTTCATGTTAATATTCGTATATTTTGACATTTTTTGAGTGGTTTTATGGTGGTATTTTACAGTTTTCACTCTGTCCCTAGCACAAGGTTTGGATATATGAAGCTATATTTTTCTACTAAAAAATGCTGAAATGGTGCAACCTTTACCATAAATTCCTTAAAATATAATTGAATTAATGATTTCTCATCATATATCCAAAACATTTCAAATTCTGTCTTTTATTTTTACTAAAATATGTCTGTCCCTTATAGTTGCTGTCATTACCGGCACATTGACCATTTTCAGATCAATAAAGTTTATTCAAAATCATTTATTGAATTCCCTGTGTCATTTTGTCTTGTCACTCAAGCACATGCTAGGCCAGAGAGAAGTCAGACATTATAAAATCTGGAAGAGTTAGTTTTTTCCTCATTTGTACCCTTAAGTCACATAATATTTTTATTGCATGTCATTACCAAATGACTTGCAGTGTTAATATGTTTAAAGATTTTCCTGTAAAAACTTGATAATCATATAAAAATGTTGTACAGGGCTAGCTAAAAGAAAATTTTAAGCTAACTCTACGAGCATTGCACAGTTAGCTAAAAATGTCTTTACCATCACGTCATTACCAACAAAAGATTAATCAATTTATAATCAATATGCCATTGTGGCGGTAATGACATTTCGCTAGGGCATAGGTGTCAAACTCAAGGCCGGGGCCAGATGCGGCCCGCCACATCATTTTATGTGGCCCGCGAAAGCAAATCATGCTCATCAACCTCTGTGATTTTTGCTAAAATCTGTACCCAAATTCCAAATTGTCATAATAATCAACAATAATGTTGAGATATTGCATTTTTCTGTTACCAAACCCTTCTTCCACAGTAACTTGAACAACTTGAACAAACTATTATCCTTGTCTTCTGATTTCAAAACTAGTTATCCCTCAATTTGTTGTGTAAGGGTAAAAATATGTTTTGGTGATTAAACATTTATATGGTTTCACTGTTCTAACTGCCGTCTGAGGGAAATCATAACTACAATGCAGCCCGAGACAAGAGTTTGACACCCCTGCTATAGGGTATCTGACAAAAAGAACAAATTAAAAATACATATCTCTGAAATCAATATATATGGACATGAACAGATTCTGACAAAAAGATGACAATTAAGGTAAGGTAGGTGCATATATAGTTTTTGTGACATTTTATTTTTGAGAAAAACAAAAATCCAAAGTGCCCGAAATCAACTAAACAACCATATACATATGCATCATTTTACCTGTAAGGCCAGCTTCTGATATCTGTGTCGGAGCTGCTGGAGTGAATCTGAAGGGCTGGCTCCGAGAACAGCATACAGATCCTTCTCTACTGCCTCACACATACCTGTACGAAAAATACATATTAACAGAAACCATGCCTGCCAAACTCAAACTCATTTAATTTTAGTTCCAGTCAGTTTGAATTGGGCATTTTTGTTTGTTTGTTTGTTTGTTTGTTTTGTGATATGTAAGCAAACGGTCTTGGCGCGTTCTACGTCAAACGTGATTACTTAAAAACGAACAATAAAAAGTATTTTCGTTGCCGTTTATTTAAACGCAGACACTGACATCCTCAAACGTGTTGGCAAACTACAAAAAGGCACACCCGTGAACAATGTGGCGGATCAAACCGTCAATCAGCTAATAACCACAATGAGCTGAAAAACACACATTTCGTTTGTCTGAATTGGTCAAACCTGGGTAAACGCTGTTGAAAGGTTGTTATGATATATCTATTCTTCCGAGCAAAGGTGCGCGCTGTTGTTGTCAGTCCGCAGGGGAAAAAAGGGTGCAAATATTAGTTCCGTGTCTCACAACCGATTATTGGTGCGTACACACCCGACAGTCCTTTTCCCTTCAGAATAAAAACGAAGAAAGAGACAATTTAGCACATATGGCTGAATTTATACTCAAGGCACAATCCCAATTTAATTCCTATATTCAATTTCTGATTGTCTGCTACACGTAATATTTCAAGTTACAC
Organism: Phyllopteryx taeniolatus; assembly: GCF_024500385.1. Classification (NCBI taxonomy): domain Eukaryota; kingdom Metazoa; phylum Chordata; class Actinopteri; order Syngnathiformes; family Syngnathidae; genus Phyllopteryx; species Phyllopteryx taeniolatus. The sequence continues at coordinate 4,756,441 of NC_084506.1, forward strand.
AAATTCAACTTCAATGTGTTTACAGTCACTGATCGCATCAGAGAATCCGCACGCATATACACCGAAACCAAATACACGAATATCATGGCAGTGATAACCATATTTTTATAAATACACACCACCTTAATTTCTGAATTGTACATCAATTACGCCGCCATATTAGATGTGGCATAGTGGAGAACAGTGACGATGCCTCATTCAAGATTTGCTGCTTGGAGACGGGCGTCGACGCGGAGGCGGGGGGCGACACCCTGAATTGTTTGCCAGCCAATCGCAGGGCAGTATAAACAAAAAACTATGAGGGGCCGTTAGGGACATTTTTCAGGATTAGCTCTCACACTTACTATTCAACTGCTTTCACACATTCAAACTACTGAAAGGCTCATAAGTACTACTCAAACACTCTCATGCACACGAGTCTTGCGCTCATTAACACCACTCAAATGTTCTCATTGACAACTCAAATGCTCTCATTGATACTACTCAAATGCTCTCATACACACAAGTCTTGCTCTCATTAACACTACTCAAATGCTCTCATTTACACAAGTCAAATGCTCTCATTTACACTACTCAAATGCTCTCATTTACACTACTCAAATGCTCTCATTGACACTACTCAAATGCTCTCATACACACGAGTCTTGCTCTCATTAACACTACTCAAATGCTCTCATTTACACTACTCAAATGCTCTCATTGACAATACTCAAATGCTCTCATACACACGAGTCTTGCTCTCATTAACACTACTCAAATGATCTCATTTACACGAGTCAAATGCTCTCATTTACACTACTCAAATGCTCTCATATGCACGAGTCTTGCTCTCATTGACACTACACAAATGCTCTAATACACACGAGTCTTGCTCTCATTAACACTACTCAAATGCTCTCATTTACACGAGTCAAATGCTCTCATTTACACGAGTCAAATGCTCTCATTTACACTACTCAAATGCTCTCATTGACACTACTCAAATGCTCTTATATGCACGAGTCTTGCTCTCATGAACACTACACAAATGCTCTAATACACACGAGTCTTGCTCTCATTAACACTACTCAAATGCTCTCATTGACTACTCAAATGCTCTCATTGACACTACTCAAATGCTCTCATACACACGCGTCTTGCTCTCATCAACACTACGCAAATGCGTTCATGCGAGCACGTCAATCACCTCGCACACATCACTGGCATTCACGAGTTCATGTCAATCATGCTCACACATGAATAGTGTAAATCTTTTATTAGGTAGCCCAATTCAAAAAGTGAAATTATAGAGATTAACTGCACACTCCACACACTCAGAGTGAAGTATTTCATATTTAAAATATGTATTATTTTTATGATAATAGTACATAGCAAATGTTTTTTTTCCCCACACGTATATATGCGAGCATTTGAGATGGAATTGTGAAAGGATTTGAGGATGGTATCTGAATAGATTTGGCGAAATCTCATCATAGAATGTATGGCGTTAGAAAGAAATATCAGCAGAATGAAAAAAATCAATTGCATATATACGTAGATAGCTGGTTACCCTTCCTCCAGCCATCCATTTTCCTTGCCGCTTATCCTCACTAGGGTCGCGGGCTGCTGGAGCCTATCCCAGCTATCTTCGGGCGGGAGGCGGGGTACACCCTGAACCGGTCGCCAGCCAATCGCAGGGCACAAACAACCATTCGCACCCAAAAATTCACACCTACGGGTAATTTAGAGTCCTCAATCAACCTACCACGCATGTTTTTGGGATGTGGGAGGAAACCAGAGTGCCCGGAGAAAACCCACCCAGGCGCAGGGAGAACATGCAAACTCCACACAGGCGGGGCCAGGATTTGATCCACGGTCTCCAGAACTGTGAGGCACATGTGCTAACCATTCGCCCACCATGCCGGTTACCCTTCCTCAACATGCTAACTCGAGATTCTTGATTCCTTTGCCTGGTTGTGTGCCATCTGACAATTTTTCTTATTCTTTTCCTTTCGGCTTGTCCCGTTAGAGGTCGCCACAGTGTGTCATCCTTTTCCGTGTAAGCCTATCTCCTGCAACCTCCTCTGTAACACCAACTGCCCTCATGTCTTCCCTCACGACATCCATCAACCTTCTCTTTGGTCTTCCTCTAGCTCTCTTGCCTGGCAGCTCCATTCTCAGCACCATTCTACCAATATACTCATTATTTCTCCTCTGGACGTGTCCAAACCATCGAAGTCTGCTCTCTCTAACTTTGTCTCCAAAACATTGAACCTTGGCTGTCCCTCTGATGAGCTTGTTATCAGTTGAAATTTTATCCAACCTGGTCACTCCTAGAGCAAACCTGAACATCTTCATTTCCACCACCCCCAGCTCTGCTTCCTGTTGTCTCTTTAGTGCCACCGTCTTTAATCCGTAGATCATGGCTGGCCTCACCACTGTCTTTTAAACGTTGCCCTTCATCCTAGCAGAGACTCTTCTCTCACATAACACACCTGACACCTTCCTCCACCTGTTCCAACCTGCTTGGACCTGTTTCTTTACTTCCTTACCACACTTACCATTGCTCTGGACTGTAGACCCCAAGTATTTAAAGTCCTACACCCCTCTCATTCATGAACATTCTGTTTTACTTCGGCTAATCTTCATTCCTCTTTCTAACTGTTCCTCCACCTTGGGTCTTGGGGGGTGGCGTTCCCAGCCCAATCCTGCCCTCCCCCCACAGACGGGTGTATGATGCATTAAAACTGGCAGAGCAGTCAAGTAGAGGGGGGCGACCAGACCGGAAATCGGCTCAGATATGCCAGCACCCATTTGGTTTCAAACCGTGAGCAAATACTCTGGCCAGCATGAACCCAGCGACACCGGAAGCGTTTAAGGGAAGCGTTCGTTCACAAAGGCGCCCACATCGGACGAAAGGACAAAATTCTCTGGGAACCCCCCCCCCCCCCCCCCCCCCACCACCATAAAGAACCTCACATTCCCCCTCCCGAGCCTGACTATGGGGATGTAGGTTCCTGTTGCCAATTTTATTTTTAAACTGTTCTCTAGTGTTTGATCTGCAGCCACTAAGTTGTGCCACTGATAAAGTTAAAATTGTTAATTGTAATTAACCTTCTGCGTGGTAGAGCTGCGAGATGGGTTACCGCTTTGTGGCACAATTGCTCAGCCATGTTAGCCTCATTTCTGTTGTTTTCTGCTCCTGTGCTTACAGATCCTGAGTTCCTTAGATCCAGTTGCAGTATCTGTGGTAGTCTGAAAATGAGGTTTCATGGGCTGTGTCCGGGTTGGCAGGTTCTGGAGATGAGCAGGCTTGCAACGGACGAGTCCGATGGTCAGTAAGTGGCAGGAAACAAATACAGGTTGGCAGGGAACAGAGGCAGGTGGCAGGGTGTGACAAAGAGCAAGAGCGGATCAGAACAATTGTCAAAAGTCGTAAGGGGGCTAAAGGGTAGCGAATCGTGAGATTACAAACTCAAAGGAGATAGTAGATAATCTGGCGGTGGTGGAGTCCAGGGCCATTTTAAATAGGGCAGCTAATTGGGGATAGAAAACAGCTGCTGAGTAGCTCCAATGCACCACACCTGCAAGAAACCAAACACACACACACACACACACACATGCCCTCTGGGGCAGAGCTCAGGGCTCTGAGATGGCAGACCAAACAGGCTTCAACACACGTGAAGTAACAACATTTGTTTTTTTCTCTCTTCAAAAGTTTTTTTTTTCAATCCTGTGTCATGTGATCCCAACAGAAGGCAAATCCCTTCTCACCAAGTAATACAAATATCTCACCAGACAAATTTATTTTGCACAGTTCCAGATCAACAATGTCATTGTCAAACAAGCAATATAACAAACATTACAAAGCTTGTTCGACACTGCTTGGTTGACAATTGAACAAGATTAGTAAAGTTTTTTTGTGAGTAAAGGATTTTGATTGGCTCTTGTGACTGGTGTCACGTATTTGAGTCCAGTTAAGTTTTTGTGTTCCATGTGACAAGAAGGAGCTGTGAGTGAACATGTGAGCTCCTACATTAGCTACCCATGCCAGCTAGTTAGCCACCAATTGGAAGCTTGTAAATTGTTATCAAAAGGTAGCGTTTTCATTGCTGATTTAATGTTTTACATTACGTAACAGGATGATTTAATACTTTTACACATTTTACTAACAGTTTAAGTGAAAAAAACCGAACTGTGATGTGTTACAACATGACTTTTATTGCGCTGATTTGTATGTTAACAAAATGTTTTAGTGAGTTAACTCAATGAGAGTGTTTGTATGTTTTTGATTACAGCAGATTTCGACTTTGGAGGTTCCACTGTAGTCAGAACATTTAAAACGGGCTGTTTTTGTTTTTAACCAATTAAAAAAATTGTCTGTGTGTGCAGGTTACCACTGAGGCAAATGGAACAGATGTTCATTAGATAAGTGTGATTTGAAAAAATAACACACTTTATAATAACAACAAGCTCTGGTTCATTAGAGACAGGAAAGATCAACTAAACACAGTAACGACTCTTTAGACAATGCATGACTGACTTATTTGCCTAGATGGAACCAGTTCAAAAATCTACTTCATCTGAACCTCTACTTAACCCAGTGAGAATGTTTTACCAATTCACACAAACACTCTTATTTCTACCGCAAGAGCAACAACCCAAAAATCTTTTTAAATTATTTTCCTTTTGTCACCAGTATAAACTGTACTGTGCTGCATTTCCTCATAGTGGACTTGGGCATTTAATTACTCACCTGCAGAGAGGGGAAGTTGTCTATCAGGTGACTAAGCTTTATTTGTACAAGCACCTTTTTAAAATATTATTAAACCATGTAATAATTGTTGCGTTTAATTGTTACTGTTAACATTCTTTCTTTGATGCTGCTGTTAGGGTAAGTAACATAATTTAAAAAGGCTCAGCAGGTAACAACCTAAGGATCAACGAACTGATGCAATTAAAAAAGTGGTGGCATCTGTTTGAGGAAGACATTTGTTTACCTTAGGAGGATGAAATACCCAGTATGAGCGCATGCACGGCATGTATTAGAGGGAAGGCCCCTTTTGGTTGAAATGTAGTATGTACTGTACTGTATGTATGTTCATATGTTCGTAGATAGATCTTTTACTGTAGGCTCATGTTAACTTTCCTAATACATGAACATGGAAGTCATGAAAATGAAAATCTTCAGCTAAACCACTATGAATAAACAGTCAAATCAAAATATTCATCTTCATTCGAAACAACCCATCTACCCACCTAGGTGTCTTATCTAAAAATGTTTGCAAGGATGCCCATAACAGGTGTTATTTTTTTACTGACCTTTTCTTTGACTCGCAGGTAACCAAAGTCATTTAGTAATGCTTTGGCACAAGTTATGTGCACATCAAACCAGTCTTACTCCCCCTAACTGGCTAGCTGTGACATTTATAATTGAATTTAAGATACATCAGATTGTTTTTGTCATGGTCTGTCCCTGCAGTTCCTTTGTTGGAGCTTGGGTGGCGCTTTACGCCCCTCTCGCCCTCTCTCTCCCTCCCTCTCTCTCTTCCGAGTAATCATCACCACCTCGGCCGCGCAGCTGTTGTCAATCAGCATTCATCATTGCCTGCATTTAAGTCTGCCAGAAACAGGATTCCACTGCCAGAGTATTAACGTTCAACGTGGTACACTGACTTTCTCCTCGCATGTAAGGTACGCTACTCCCCGCAAGCGTACTTAACTCCGTGTTCTTCTTCATCCTCAGTGCTCCTTCCATGCTCCCCGCCTCACTGTTCTCACCAGCCACGCCGCCAAGCTCTTCCACCTGCTCACGCCACCGCTTCCCGCACGTTCTCCAAGACTTCTTCCGTCAACCCTGATATGATTGTATCGTGACAGAATATTCTGGCCATCATGAACCCAGCAACCCCGGAGGTGTTAAGGCGCCCACATTGGTAGACAGGACAAAGTTAAGCACCCTCTCTCAACAAGTATCTTCCCAAATGCACGCCAGCCACCCTCCCGTGAGTATTCCTTCCGAGTCCGCAGCCTCCGATCAATCCCACCTCCTGTACAAAGAGACTCACGTTCCTCCGCCCTAGCCCTACTCTGGGAACTTAGATTCATGCAGCCAATTCCTCTTAATTTGCGCCCTAGTATTCAATCGGCAACCGTTGAACTACCCTACCGAACAATCCAAGGTCACATTTGTCACCAACCTCCTATGCGGAAAAGCTGCTAAATGGGAACCCGTGCTATGGTGCTCGCGTCATTTGAATCATTTTCCTCCGAAATTAAAAAGGTCTTCGACCTCCCCGTTCAGAGCAGGGAAACCACTCAACGCCTCTTTAAGGTCACTCAGGGCTCTAGTTCCGTGGCATCCTATTCTGTTGAATTCAAAATTCTTGCGGATGAGTGTGGCTGGGATGCTGCTGCGCTAAGGGGCGTCGATGATAGTTTTATTCATGAGGGTTTAGCACGTCAGCTCCAACTCCCTTTTAAACCCCTCCCTTTGCCGAAAAAGGTCACAGCCCTGGATGGGCGACTCATCTCCCCTGTCACCCACCAAACAGTTCCGTTTACTCTACTCATCTCAGGTAATCATCGTGAAACCATCCAGCTTTTTGGTATTTCCTCCCCTGAGACTCCGTTACGCCTCGGAATCCCCTGGCTTATGAAGTACAACCCTGCCATCGACTGTACCCACCTATCAATCACCGGGTGGAGTTCTCACTGCCATTCGCATTGTCTGCTTTCTGATATGCCGCCCTCCAGCAAACTTCAACCACCTGCCACACCGGTCGACCTCTCCCGAGTGCTGGAAGAATATCACGACCTCTCTCCTGTTTTCAGTAAAGATCTTGCCATTTCACTCCCCCCTCACTGCCCTTATGACTGTGCGATCGATCTCCTGTCGGGAGCCCCTCGCCCCTCCAGCCGTCTCTCCAACCTTTCCCGCCCTGAGAAAAAGGCTTTGGAGGATTATAGCCGTGACTCCCTGGCTTCTGGACTCATCCAGCCCTCTTCTTCCCCCGTGGGGGCCGGCTTTTTCTTCGTTGAGAAGAAAAACACCACTCTCCGCCCCTGCATCGATTACCTTGGACTCAATGACATCACCGTAAAAAATAAATCTCCACAACCCCTTATTGACCCCTCATTTGAACCCCTCTGCGACCCCCAGGTATTCACTAAATTGGATCTACGCAATGCATACCATCTCATCCGCATTAGAGAAGGGGATGAATGGAAAACTGCTTTCAATACCACCCTTGGACACTTCGAATACCTGGTCATGCCATTTGGATTAACCAACGCCCCCGCCGTTTCCCAAACCTTCATTAATGACGTCCTCCGTGATATGCTGAACTGGTTCGTTTTTTGTCTATTTAGACAACATCCTCATTTTCTACCTTTCTCCTGAAGAACATCGCCATCATGTCCACCAAGTCCTCCAGCGTCTCCTTGAGAACCGCCTCTTTATCAAACATGAAAAATCCGAAATCCACCTCTCCTCCGTACACTTCCTGGGCTATATTATTCCCAAAGGACAATTACAACCAGACCTGGCAAAGATCCAAGCAGTCGTCAACTGGCCCATTCCCTCCATCTGCAAAGAACTACAAAGTTTCCTAGGCTTCGTCAATTTTTACCGCTGCTTCATCCGCAATTACAGTAAAGTGGCAGTCGCTCTCACCAGTCTCACCTCCACCAACTCTCCCTTTCAGTGGACCCCGGCAGCGTCCCAAGCCTATGAGCACTTCAAAGAATTATTCACCAGTGCCCCCATCCTGAGACACCCCGACACCTCTGACACTGGAGGGGGTCCGTTCTCTCTCAGCAGGACCTCGAATCCCAGAAACTACATCCTTGTGCTTTTTTTCCCCCGACATATGTCCCCAGCCGAGCAAAATAATGACGTAGGAAATCGTGAGCTGGTGGCCATCATCTGGGTGTTGGTGGAGTGGAGGCATTGGCTGGAGGGGACCGATTCTCTGTTTATTATATGGACCGATCATAAAAATCTCTTCTATCTCCGTTCCACCAAACGTCTAAACTCCCGACAAGCTCGGTGGGCCCTATTCCCACCAAGAGCTTGGGGCAGCCACTTGGAAGATCGAACAGGTGGTTAAAAATGCTCAAAAAACCCACCGGATCCCAAGACTGGCCCTCCTGTACCCAGTTTGGCAGGTTCTGATGTTCTCCAGTGGGCACACAATTCAAAACTTAACTGTCATCCCAGAGCCACCCGCACCATCCAATTCATACAACAGCACTTCTGGTGGCCCAGCCTGGTGAAAGACACCCGGGAGTTTGTCGGAGCCTGCTCTGTCTGTGTCCGACGAAAGACTTCACATCTGCCCCCAGCTGGTTTGTTGTGGGTGGCGCTTTCCGCCCCTCTCTCCCTCCCCTCTCCCTCTCTCTCTCTTCCCAGTAATCAGCACCGTCTTGGCCGCGCATCTGTTGTCAATCAGCATTCATCATTGCCTGCATTTAAGCCTGCCAGATCCAGGATTCCACCGCCAGAGTATTAACGTTCATCCATGGTACACCGGCTTTCTCCTCGCATGTAGGCTACGCTACTCCCCACCATCGTACTTACCTCCGTGTTCTTCTTCATCCTCAGTGCTCCTTCCGTGCTCCCCGCCTCGCTGTACTCTCAAGCCACGCACCAAGCTCTTTCACTTCCTCACGCCACCGCTTCCCGGACATTCCTACTCCTGACGGTCCACCATCACGCCTTGGAGATCATCTATTCAAAACCATTCTCCTAGACTTCTTCCTCCTCCGTCTGCTTCTGGGTCCATGCAACCCTGATACAACTGTATCGTGACAGTTTTAATGCAATAAACGGTCAGGCTTCCTGTCTACAGTATATTTATGAGTTGCTAACTCCATATGAACCTGACCGCCCAGGTGGGGCTTTGTTTGCAAGCAGGGGCATAGCACCAAATTCTGGGCCCCCATACAGAAGCCTCCTAATGGCCCCCAACCCCACCCTAAACCAACCCCCACTGACTCCATAAACACACACTGTGGTACAGTGATTCTCAACCAATGTGCCACAGAACATTAGTTACAAATGGTAAATAAAACATTATTTAGCCTTCACTTTAAGACGGCTATTTGTCATGGTCTATGTTTCGGTTTGGATAGTGTTTGGTTTTGTTTCATGTTTTCCGGTGTCCTATGTTGTTCATCTCTAAAGTGCTCATTTAGTCTTGTTCTTGTCAACCTTCTACCTTGTGTCAACCAATCAATTCCCTCCAGCCACTCGTGTCTTGTCCAGGTATTCCTTGTCTCGTCATTTTGTTTGTATTTAGTTCACTGGTTTCTTTCAGTGCTGGTGGTTGGGCTCACCACGGCGCTCTCGGATCGTGGTGCAGCTGGTCTTTTGGTTGCAGGGGGCATGTGTTAAGGAAGTGTGACCTGATTGACCGCAATAAATCCACAGCCGCTGGATGATGCGACGCTGACGTTCCTGGGGATCTCGTGTGTTACCAATTTGCATGGGCTCGTCAGGTGCAGTGGGGGGTGACAAAGGGGCAGTAGGTGGTGCACAAGGCAGGTGAGATGCTGACGGTGCGGTGCTCACGGTGGAAATAATTTTACGCGCTCAGACTCCCATGATTTCTTGAAGAGCTTTATCCTCTCGCCCTATGTGGGCGCCTTGGAGGGTGAGTGCATGTTTTAGCACCTCTGGGGTGTCTGGGTCCATGATTGGCCAGAGTATTCTGTCATGAAGGGATGGAGAATGGACCCAAGAGCAGGCGGAGGTGGAGAGGTTGTGAAGAACAGTTTATTGAAAAGGGAAATAGAGATGGTCCTTGAGATGCGCTGGCGGGTTTTTGAGGCAGAGAATGCGTGGCAGGCAGTGACGAGGACAGGCGCCTGGCTTGGCGGCGTGGTGGCAGAAATCCACCTGGCGAGGGACACGGATGAAACACTGAGGACAAGGAAAAACACGGAGGAATGATGACAAGGAATTGCGTAGTTTACGTGGAGTCTGGGGAGCCGTTGTACGGCTGGAGAAGCTTCAATACTCTGGCGAGGATTTCCAGGATCAGGCAGGCTTAAATGCAGGTGATAACGAGGGCTGATTGGTGATAGGTGCGCAGTCGAGGAAGGTGCTGGAAAGAGAGAGGGGAGAGGGTGCAAAGCACCACCCAGGCTCCAACAATAGTACTGCAGGGCAGCTCATGACAATGAGGTTGATTCTCAGGTAGGGCAGCGTCTTTTGGCTCAGAAATTGATCTCGTGCCTCAAACATGTAGGGATGTGTAGGCATAAGAAAGTTGCTAGATTAAGTAGCATCCATTTTTCAGGTCATAGTAGTGGCATTTAATTGACAGTTGACAGTTGAGCAGAGCATGGTTTCAGCACATTTAGCAGACACACTCAGACACAAGTTTGAAACCTCATTTAATATACTGTATGTGCCGAAAAGCAAGCAAGCACTATGTTCATGAGTAACAGTGGTATCCTGCATGGGCCAGCCAACCCTGGGTTTGAACAGACCAGGGTGATGATCCTCCTTTTTCATAAGGGGGACCCGGCGCTGTGTTCGACCTACAGAATGAACACACTCCTCAGCCACCCTAGTAAGAAAAGAAGACAGACTGCGTTTTGTCAGTGATTCTGTTCATAACCTTTATGGACAGAATTTCTAGACGCAGCTGAAGTGTTGAGTGGGTCCAGTTCGCTGGCCTCAGTATTACAGCTCTTCTTTTTGCAGATTATGTGATTCTGTTGAGTTCATGAAGACTTAATCTTCAACTCTCACTGGACAGGTTCTCACCTGAGTGTGAAACAATTGGGATAACAATCAGCAAATCCAAATATGAGGCCATTGTCCTCAGTTGGAAAAGGGCGGAGTGCAGAAGTCTTGGGGTCTTGTTGACAAGTGAGGAGAGAATGAAATGGGAGATTCACATTTAGATTGGTGAAACGTCTGCAATGATGCGGACTCTGCATCGATCTGTCATAGTGAAGAAGGAGCTGAGCCAAAAGGGGAAGCTCTCGATTTATTGGTTGAGCGATGTTCCCATTCTCAGCTATGATCACAAGCTGTGGGTCATGAATGAAAGTAGATTGCGGATACAAGCGGCCGAGATTAATTTCCTCTGCAGGGTGACTGGGCTCTCCCTTATTGATAGGCTGAAAAGCATGGTAAATCAGGAGGGGCTCAAAATAGAGCCGCTCCTCTTCCGCATCGAGAGGGAGTGGATCTCAGGCATCTGGATAGGTAACCAGGACATGTTGGAAAGACTGTCACTTGGTTGGCCTGGGAATACCTTGGGATCCCCCCGGAATAGCTGGGGAGAGGGAAGTCTGGGCTTCCCTGCTTAAGCTACTGGCCCCGCAACCCAACCCGGATATAGTTTTGTTCTTGTACAAGGTATTGGAGCATATGACTGTGACACTCATTTTTTGCGTGCGTTTGTCCATTTGTATCTGGTCTATTAGTAATCCATCCATCCATCCATCCATCCATCCATTTTCTGATCCGCTTGTCCTCACTAGGGTCGCGGGCATGCTGGAGCCTATGCCAGCTATCATCGGACAGGAGGCGGGGTACACCCTGAACTGGTTGCCAGCCAATCGCAGGGCACATACAAACAAACAATCATTCGCACTCACATTCACACCTACGGGCAATTTAGAGTTTTCAATTAACCTACCATGAATGTTTTTGGGATGTGGGAGGAAACCGGAGTGCCCGGAGAAAAGCCACGCAGGGACGGGGAGAACATGCAAACTCCACACAGGCGGGGCTGGGGATTGAACCCCGGTCCTCAGAACTGTGAGGCTAACGCTCTAACGAGTCGCCCACCGTTCCACCTATTAGTAATCCATTTAACCATATTATTAGAAACTGTAACATATACCAAAACTGTCTGCAAACCACATTGGAGTGTGTGCGTGTGTGTTTGTGTGTTTGTGTGTGTGTGTGCGCACGCGTGTGTGCGTGTGTGTGTGTGTGTATGTGTGTGTCTGCAGTACAGGTATATTGATAGAGAACACTCAAAAATAATACAGCAAACAATAAATATCACAGCATTAATCAGACAGATGGAAGTATAAATGCATTTCTGTATCATTTACATCCAATATTTGTATCATTTACATCCATCCATCCATTTTCAACACCACTTATCCTGGTTAGGGGCACTGGAGCCTATCCCGGCTGACTTTGGGCAAAAGGCGGACTACACCCTGAACTGGTCGCTAGTCAGTCGCAGGGCACATATAGACACGGACAACCATTGGCACTCACATTCACAACGTTCCTGAGTGGGAACTGAACCCACGCTGCCCCCACCAAAGTCAGACGAGTGTACCACTACACCATCAGTGACTGTATCATTTACATTCATGTACAAAATGCCAGCAATGGCCTATATCCACTGAAGCCAATACTTTTTCTGTGTTTGTGTGCGTGTGTGCATGCTTGGTTGTGTGCTTGTGTGTGTGTGTATGTTGAGACCTAGGATGTGTGTCATGAATTCATGCATGCACTGAATTAATGCTAAGTGTGTGTGTGTTGAAGCATGGACTGTATTAATTGTATGTGCATGTGCATTCATGCAGTGCAAGAGTGCCTGTAAACTTAAACAAGTACAATTTAAAAACTGAACATTTTCAGAAATTGAATGCATTATGGATTCTTAATTCACCATGAGCTTTAATGTGTTCATGTCCTTTTTCAAAGCAGTCATTTTAAAATGGTAAAACAAACAAAAAAATGCCTTCAGCAATCAAAGATCATCTGCCCTTCAATTTGAGCGTTTTGCTATACAACAATTGCAATTGCAAATAGAGTATACATGGCTCACGTTTTTACTTATTAATCGTCACTATGCTAAGTGAAGCGACTTGACAATGAAATTAAAAATTTTCCTGTAGTGTAATAAATAGAACTTAATGGTCAATGTTTTACTTATTATTTATCTGATTTTAATGTTGGTGTTACACAAGATACAGTCAGTTTGAGGAGGGATTGGGGGACTTCAAATGTCATCAAATGTCTACTTGGCCTTGAATATAACCAAATAGATCTCATCTGTAACTTTTATTGAGTGAAATAAATCCAGCCCTGTTGACATTGAACTTTATTTAAAGAGCCTGTAAAGTAAAAAAAATGTCACAAATCTGACACACTACAGAGAAGAGTATTGTTTACAAGCCGGCCATATTTGAATAAGTTGAAAATTGGCCACATATTGGTAAAATCAAGCTTCAGAAAGGTGAAGAACTGAAACGTTCTCTCAGCTTTCAGAGGCTGTGGGCGTGTTGCTGAATGCTCTGAAAATGCCGCCCCGAAGAACTTTCTGATGTCAATCAAATATGCGCGTTCTCTCCAGGCTCCTCCCCAGCGATGTACATGTTCTCACGGGCCACATACTGCCACTCTGTGGTGGCCAGGCAGTGGCACTGGCAGAATTTGCCGCCGTTGAAACCCAGTGTACATTTGGTGGAATCATAGTCACCCTTGGTGTACTCTGAGGCGGCCACAGAAGCTCGATGAACCGATCCCCTGAATTGTTTCTTTCTCCTCCTCCTCGCCCCACGACGTCCCGACCGGCCAAAAAGCACTCTGAGGCTGATGGCCCTAACGCCATTGCGCCGCTACTAACGGCTACTAACTCTAGCCGCTGGTGGGCTGGCGTGGGGCGTCTGAGCCATCCGGGTGGCCACTGTCTCACAATGTGCGCCACGTGGGTGCACATGGCAGAGACTGGAGCCCAAATAACACAAAACACATAACACTTAAGCGAAGTCAGTGAGGAGCGCTGGTGAGTGGAACTCAGTACCTGAGGAGGTTAAACTGCTTACAACATACAAGGCCTTCACAAAAAAACTGAAAATGTGGCTAGTTAACACCTATAGCTGCCAACACTAAAAGACAAGTATGTTATGTTGTCTTTTTGTTATGATCAAAAAAATTATGGTTTTATTCTCTCTTAATAGTATAGTTTGATTATGTATCCTGTATTATATTGTCTTGTAGATGTATTTTACTGCTTTTTTACATCATGGCCAGGGGACTACAGATGAAAACTAGCCTTCTGGCTAATTCTGGCTTTTTTAACCATGTGTACTTCATGTGTTTTATGAAATTGCATTGTCCCCTTTCAAAAATAAACTGATAAACTGATAAAACCAAGTGAAGATGTATTTTTCCAGGTTGTAGGCATTGCTTCATGGCTAACTGCACGCTCTAGTGGTAGAAATGGGCCAAGTTATTATTACGAAGGAAGTGGCCCTTGCGCCGAATAGCCACTGTTGGAATAAAAGGCGTTCGATACTTATTTAGTAGAGGGAAGCTTACTGATGCCAGAAGCCCAAGTGCATAACAGGGAATTCGTTTTAGCACCGCCCAAAAAATCCATACAACTGAGATGGTGAAATAGAGTTTGCACGTTGTCAGCACTTATCTTCAAACATATTTATATTTAGAAATAAATCACGAAAATGACTCTCTTGTTCTTAAATAAATTATCACTTTTAAGTTGCATCCATCCATCCATTTTCTGAGCCGCTTATGCTCACATGGGTCGCGGGCGTGCCGGATCCTATCCCAGCTATCATCGGGCAGGAGGCGGGGTACACACTGAACTAGTTGCTAGCCAATCGTAGGGCACATATAAACAAATAACAATTTGCATCCACATCTATGGGCAATATTAGAATCTTCAATTAACCTAATGCATGTTTTTGGGATATGGGAGGAAACCAGAGTGCCCGGAGAAACCGCACCTAGCCACGGGGAGAACATGCAAACTCCACACAGGCGGAGCCGGGGATTGAACCCCGGTCCTCAGAACTGTGAGGCAGACGCTCTGTAACCAGTCGCCCACCGTGCCGCCACTTTTAAGATGATTGGAAAAATAATTCAACATCAGTCTTCTTGTCTGCATGTTTCGAACAGAGACCTCATTAGAGAGACAAATACAATGTAATGTTAAATGACATGGAAACTGAATCATCTAACAATACATGCCCACACATACGGTGCAGCTGGTAAGTGTGTGATGGAGGGGTTTGGGGGTATGTCTGTGTGCGCGTGTGTGTGTTAGTGTGTTTGCATGTGTGTGTGTGTGCGTGTGTGTGTGTATGTGTGTGCGCTTTTTATTTGCCTGCCCAGATACATGGTGTTTTGTCTTTGTCGTGAATTAAGGCCCTTGGACACATACAAACCATCATACCACGGCAGGAGGTGAGAGAAAGCAATTTAGCTAATTATTTTACCCATCTTCCACACTGTTTGGAGAGTTCAGCCAAAATACCATAACTGCCTCACTGGACAACCCCAGTTTATGTAAGGGTTAGAATTGGTTGACAGAAGATACAGTAGTCCAGCTGCTGCTCCATAATGCGCTGAAATACTTACTGCATAACACAAATTATCTGTATTAGACCACAATTGTGTATTTAATACTATTTTACTAAGTATACTACCTGTCAGAGAAGTTTCTTTAAAACAACTGAGACAAGCCTGAGGACTGTATCGAAGTGAACTCACACCAACCAAGATTGTCCTTTCTGCTCGCGAGGGACAGCAGAGCAACTCACTGGCTGAGCGCTCACCAAGACTGTCAACGAATTGCTGGCCTCGTCTGCTATTTATTTCAAGCAAAGCATTATGCAACACAGTGGAACTTTACCGAAATGTGCAGGTGCACCGGAAAAATGCTTAGATCGTTTCCTGTTATTTTAACAGTTTTTTAACAGTCAGCATAGTTACACATCTGCTTGAGAAAGTGTGAACCAGACAGCTTCTTTGTCTCGTCCACAAATCTGCGTGGGCGAATTTCTACAACATGTGAATATGCTTTAAACATGATAACTATAAATTCTTTCACACTACCTGATAGTGGTCATTGTGCTGTATACTGTATCAGAACTAAAAGACAGCAGTGACAGGTGCAACCATGGCCAGCTCATGCCGTGGCCTCCAGGGAGTGCCACAAAATCGGAAAAAAATACCCCATCAATATGTTAAAACAAGGTATTCCCATAAACTCTTGAATTGGGTTTTTAACACAGGTGGGACCAAGTAATAGCTTTGCAAGTCCATCCATCCATCCATTCATTTTCTGAGCCGCTTGTCCTCACTAGGGTCGCGGGCGTGCTGGAGCCTATCCCAGCTATCATTGGGCAGGAGGCGGGTGGTACACCCTAAATTGGTTGCCAGCCAATCGCAGGGCACATCGTAACAAACAACCATTCGCACTCACATTCACACCTACGGGCAATTTAGAGTCTTCAATTAACCTACCACGCATGTTTTTGGGATGTGGGAGGAAACCGGAGTGCCCGGAGAAAACCCACGCAGGCACGGGGAGAACATGCAAACTCCACACAGGCGAGGCCGGGGATTGAACCCAGGTCCTCAGAACTGTGAGGCAGATGCTCTAAACAGTCGACTACTGTGCTGCCTATCAAAAACATAAGGTACGAATTGAAAAAAAAGAGGAACACAAGTTTGTCATCTTGTTATAAATGCACAATTTTCCAAATGTGGTATCTCAGTCGGAAAACTAGGGGGCACTGCGTAAAAATATCAAGTCAAAAAGAGGCGAGGAAGAAGAACATGACCCGAAGAAGAATGTAACCATGTCAAATAGAGCCTAGCTATGTGCTGCTCGGTAAATAAAGTTCAAAACATAATACAAGACTGATTCTTGATAACACTGCACTGGTAGATACCAACATCAACTCCATCCTCTAAAAGGCCCAGCAGAGGATGTACTTCCTGCGGTTTGTGAGGAAGCACGGCCTGCCACAGGAGCTGTTGAGGAAGTTCTACACAGCGGCCATTGAATCAGTCCTGTTCTTCCATCACAATCTGGTTTGGTGCTGCTACAAAAAAGGACAAACTCTGACTGCAACGGGCAATGAAAACTGCTGAAAAAATTGTCGGTACCTGCCTATCTACCCTTGAGGACTTACATGTTGCCAGAACTATGGCAAGAGCATGCAAAATCCTCTTGGACCCTTTACATTCTGGCTTCCAGCTTCCCTTTCTTCAGGTCGGCACTATCGATCAAAGCAAACTAAAACAAGCAGACATTCCAACAGCTGCTTACCTCTTGCCATTAACTTCTTTAACAGTTAATTTACAATTCCATTGCAACTTAAAAGTGATCATTTCTTTAAGAACAAGAGAGTCATTTTCATGATTTATTTCTAAATATAAATATGTTTGAAGATAATTGCTGAAAACGTGCAAACTCTATTTCACCATCTCACACGCGCACACAGACATACCCCCAAACCCCTCCATCACACACTTACCAGCTGCACCGTATGTGTGGGCATGTATTGTTAGATGATTCAGTTTCCATGTCATTTAACATTACATTGTATTTGTCTCTCTAATGAGGTCTCTGTTCGAAACATGCAGACAAGAAGACTGATGTTGAATTATTTTTCCAATCAACTTAAAAGTGGCGGCACGGTGGGCGACTGGTTACAGAGCGTCTGCCTCACAGTTCTGAGGACCGGGGTTCAATCCCCGGCTCCGCCTGTGTGGAGTTTGCATGTTCTCCCCGTGGCTAGGTGCGGTTTCTCCGGGCACTCTGGTTTCCTCCCATATCCCAAAAACATGCATTAGGTTAATTGAAGATTCTAATATTGCCCATAGATGTGGATGCAAATTGTTATTTGTTTATATGTGCCCTACGATTGGCTAGCAACTAGTTCAGTGTGTACACCGCCTCCTGCCCGATGATAGCTGGGATAGGATCCGGCACGCCCGCGACCCATGTGAGCATAAGCGGCTCAGAAAATGGATGGATGGATGCAACTTAAAAGTGATAATTTATTTAAGAACAAGAGAGTCATTTTCGTGATTTATTTCTAAATATAAATATGTTTGAAGATAAGTGCTGACAACGTGCAAACTCTATTTCACCATCTCAGTTGTATGGATTTTTTGGGCGGGGCTAAAATGAATTCCCAGTTATGCACTTGGGCTTCTGGCATCAGTAAGCTTCCCTCTACTAAATAAGTATCGAACGCCTTTTATTCCAACAGTGGCTATTCGGCGCAAGGGCCACTTCCTTCGTAATAATAACTTGGCCCATTTCTACCACTACTGCGTGCAGTTAGCCATGAAGCAATGCCTACAACCTGAAAAAATAGATCTTCACTTCGCTTAAGTGTTATGTGTTTTGTGCTCCAGTGTCTGCCATGTGCACCCACGTGGCACACATTGTGAGACAGTGGCCACCCGGATGGCTCAGACGCCCCAATCCAGCCCACCAGCGGCTAGAGTTAGTAGCCGTTAGTAGCGGCGCAATGGGGTTAGGGCCATCAGCCTCAGAGTACTTGTTAGCCGGTCGGGACATCGTGGGGCGAGGAGGAGGAGAAACAAACAATTCAGGAGATCGGTTCATCGCGCTTCTGTGGCTGCCTCACGGTACACCAAGGGTAACTATGATTCCACCAAATGTCCGCTGAGTTTCAACAGCGGCAAACGAGGGAAAATTGTGCTCAGTGACTGTGTTTTGAAGTTTTGGGCAGCCATTCTTCCCGGTAGACAGCAGCCTCCATTGAAGAGGAACAAATGAAGACTTTGAAACTGTCATGATCATGATCTGAATCTCCTTTGCGGAATCTCCTTTCCCTCCCTCTCCAGCACTGATCAGCTCCTCGCCTGCGCACCTGGGTTCAATCAGCACTCATCACTATCTGCATTTAAGCCTGGCAGTTGCAGTGTTCCCACACCAGAGTATTCGTGCACCTCCATGGTACACCGGCTGACTCTTTTTGATCCAACTCTTGCTTGTGAAAATAGATTACTTGGTTCCCTGCGTACATACTTATCCTCTTGTGTTCTCCTCCTCCTCCAGTGCCGTCACGTCTCCTGCTCCACCGCCAGCCCCAACCACCCCACCAAGCTCCCTCACTTGCTCACGCTCCCGCCTCCAGCACGCTCCCTGCTCCTACGTACCACCATCATGCCTTGGAATTCTAGACCTCGTGCTTTCCCTAATAAAACCCTAACCGACTGCTTCATCCATCTCAGTCTGTCCAGTCCAATACCGTTTGGTTGCAAACGGTGACAGAAACACTGGCTTTGGGCTGGTTAAAGGTTTATTTGAAATGCCTCGTATCATGTTTTAAGATAGCATATGTTTTACAACATGCCTGTGCCCTATAATATGGTGCGCCTTATATATGTGTTAAATACAGAAATAGGCCCCGTAACTGAGACTGCGCCTTTTAATGTGGTAATGACCCATGCAGGCGCAATGAAATGCATAGTTAAAAGGATTTTTTTTTTCAGAGGTGATATGGCATGACTCCTTCTTGTGACTGGCTTCGAGTGGCCGAATAGACAATATGTCTGAATATTTTTAGTTACTGGTAGGGATTTATTTCAGACTTTGTACAAGAATAAGTACTTACATTCGAGTACTCACGAATACTAAGTACCGATACTTAGTTGTCATGTTAAAAATGTCTTTTAATTTAATGAAGTTCTGTATTGTTCAAATACACAAAAAGCAAACTTTTCTTGAACATGGCATACTCAACATGTTTTACTCAAATAGAACACTTTTTAGACACTTTTTTTCAGACCGATACCAGTATGAGTACTCGAGTACTCACCGATACTTATACTGAGTACCAATACTACTAGCACTTTTGATAGATACATTTTCAATTAACACAATGAGATAGAATTGTGACGAGAGACATTTCTTCCTTTCTGACACACATGATTATTCGCCGATGTGTCAAACCGCCACAGTGTAGCACCAAATACTGGCAAGGAGGACTTACCTGATGTCAGATTTGTTTTGCTTTAAGTGCTGGTGGCCGCTATCAGCAGCCTTCAACTCCACACCTTGAAATAAGGCTGGTCGTACTTGCCCATCCCTACTATGAGCAAGCCACCCATTTTTGCCTTCGCAAGTCTTCAGTAAACTATAGTGTTTTGGGTTTATTTCTTCGCTTTTCCACCATATGATATATTTGACATTAAAAATAAGTTGTTTGTTTTTTAGCCTGAAAAACAACAAAGACAACATTAGGTAAGTGAATTTTTTGACTCACAGTATTTGTGTGAAAAATGTTTTAAAAATATATTTTATAATGCCAATTCAATCATGTGTACTGCGATTGTTTCCGCAGTGTTCTGCAACTTCCTGTGTCAAGGTTTTGACTTATGTCCTGTCCTTGAAGAGTAAATTTCAACGCAGACAGGCATAAATAACCATAAATATGAAGACTAGTTAGCTTGGCTAACTAGCGTGCCTTCGTGTTAATGTTCCCCTCAAAGGCAAAGCATGGATATTGAAAATAACCGTTAACTTGTTTATTTCTAAACCGATTTTCACAAGGTTTACTTTTTTTTGTCAACGTCAAAGCATGTTCCATCAATACAGTACATTTAAAAAAATAAAATAAAACAAATAAAAGTTTTTACCAGTTCCCTTGTGATTGTACAGCATTGTGTACAACCGTATGCAGCACAATGTGCTGGCCTCATTGTTCTTTTGGTTTTCTTGCCATCCACATACATGGGAAGCGCTGACGACTTTGCCCTTCCTAGTTTAGCGTCACTGTAGGCATGAAAAGGTCTGTTGTATCTCCTTATTCATATCTGTGGACATAACAATCGTAATATCACAACATCATTATTTGTGAATAGAATACACTTAAGGAGTGTGGAAATGACTGTGTTGATAGAAAAACAACGTGAAAGGAGCTTACTTAATGTCTGTCTGAAAAAAGGAACCATGCAGAATAAGTATACCAACAGATTTAAGCTATTTACAATACTGTGTGCCAAAAATGAGGGCAAATACTGAAATAAAAGTGAGGTATCAAAGAGATGTATAGTAGTTTTGTAGTTGTAAGAGGGCACTAGTATTGATAACTGTTTTTTATGGCAAGAGAGAGAAGGACACAGAGAGGGAGGAGAGGAAAAGTTGCTAATGGACTGTGAGCTGTTGGTATTGATCAGGCACACAGACATAGAGGTGAGATGCAGCACAATGACCTGACAGCGCTGCTGATCGAAAACTAATTCCCCTCCATCGTAATCATCATCTTCTTCATCACTGTCGTCACAATCCCATCAAAGCCACAGATGGGACATGGTTCAGCCACAATAACATTGTCTGTAGAAATGGAAAAGAAATTGTAATTCTCACAAATGTTCTGTCAGATGATAAAGAACTAAGAGTGATATCTACTGATAGGCAGGATTTGCTTGTTTATTAAACTAATGTTTAGTCATGCTTATACAGTATAGAGACAGCCTCTTCATGCAAACTAATCTTTCATTCCTGACAATGCACAACCACTGATGTCACTTCAGAATCGGAATCGGAATCATCTTTATTTGCCAAGTATGTCAAAAACACACGAGGAATTTGCCTCCGGTAGTTGGAGCCGCTCTAGTATGACAAGAGACAGTCGATTGACAGAGAATACGTTTGAAACATAAAAACACAGTCACTGAGCAATAAAAGGTTACCAGTAATGTGGTAATGCCGGTACAATTTTTTTATTTTTTTGACAATTCTGCAGTCCTGTCATATTGTCCATATATTTTTTTAATTGGTGCTGCTTTGCTTAAAACTAGATGTGGCCTGAAAGTAACCTTGGCCGCTGGTAGCTGTGTGCTTGTGTAACTTGTTTATCACCATCACCTGGCACCATCAACAGGAACCAGATAGGGCGAAGGCCGCAGAACAAGGACGAGATGGAGCCACGCGAGGGTGACTCGCCCATCCCGTACCTTTACTGTTATCTATAAGTTGTGAGGGCTGCAAGGGAAAGGTGCTTTTTTTCTCTCCATCTGCAGTGCGGGTGCGAGGTTGGTTTCAGGGAGAGAGAAACAGCCCAGAATTCTGTGACTCTGGAATCTGACTGGACTCCTGAGATAAAAAGACTGAACAAATGGCAACTCTTGTGTGAGTTTCTTTTTTGGTGACCCTTTTGAAGAAAAATGAACACGCAGTGGTGAGTTTGGCCAAGGTTTATTAATTTGGGCCTCTGGCCTTGGGTGACAGGCAACTGGCGCAAATTCTCCAACAAACTTGGTGACCCTGTCATGCTCTCCAGGAAAGGGTGTTTTCTGGACAATCCATGGCCCACACTTCTCCTCAATATCCAGGCCGGCCATCTCAACAAGGTAAAGGAGAAACCTGTTTATTCAAATTCTTCTGATTTGTTGTTGATTCAAATTGGAATATTGGGGAATGAAGAGTGGTCCGAATTTTCTTAAGATTAATCCGGACTTCAGTAATTGTGTAAAAGCGTGTCTTGGATCACGGCGGATTTGGCATCCGTTGAGTTTGAACGTGTCGGCGAACACGTGGAGGTTTCATTGTAGGCCAACAATGACCTTGGAGGTCCGGGACCTCGTGCAAGGGGCACAAAGGGACGCAGTGGGACAGCCGACTGCCGAGTCCACCCCAATCGTAGGTGCCTGGGGCACGTGGCAGTTTGTGATTCCGTGACACATCGAATCGTGACTCCCTCACGTTGAGTTAGTCCATGTGGGTTGAATCTCGTCTCGGCGCACGTTGAAAGCAATACTCCGTATTAAGGACTGGGGCTGTTGGACCGCCAGGTTGAACAGGGTTTGGAACCCTGCAAAAAACAGAGAAAAATATATATCTCTATAAAAACTGGATAAAATAAAAGAAAAACATTTTACCTTGGACTTGTGTTTTGACATTGTATGTGAAAAGGAATTTCATGTGGAAAGGTGAAAACATGGCGGACATGGCCGACTGGTTAGAGCGTCTGCCTTACAGTTCTGAGGACTTGGGTTCAATCCCCGGCCCCGCCTGTGTGGAGTTTGCATGGCTTCTTCCTCAGGCGCGGGGAAGGAGAACCATGGGAACACGACTGGATTGACAACACAGGAAGCCAACATGGTGTCTTTCTGTGACAAAAGGAGAACACGCAGCTTGCCAAAGGAGTCAACCTCAGTGTATGACTCTGTGAAAAGGGAGTTGGACAAAGTCAGATCTGGTAATGATATTTCAGACTTGGATGATTTACGTATGCAGTTGAGTGTGACCCAGTTGAGGATAGAGGAGGAACGCAAGAAGAGCGAGGCTGAAGTTAACCTGGTTTCAGCATCACTTAAAGGAAGTGCAGCTGTTGCTGGAGGAAGCACAGCGCTCAGAGGGGAACTGTGAGCAGTTGAATGAGGCGGCAGATGGTGAGGAGAAGGCAGATGAGTGCCCCGAGGGGACTCCCCAGATGGAGGTGAAGAGGTCTGATAAGACAAAGCATAAGAGAACAGAAACAGGAAGTTTCAGAGGCCCCTCCTGGTTAATCCTGCCCGACCACAGCAACTCGTGTACACTCCCTTTACTCTTTCCGACCATGCATGTTTGAGTGAGAAACTACCACCCCCTATGGGGGAGGTGCGATTCAACGTTCAACGTTTCACTGACACCACACAGTGGATGGCACTCGCCATGGGCGACTTGAGAGCCAAAACTCACCTCTCAGGGGTTGCAAACGCTGGAAGGAATTGCTGGCACTGCAGAATGTCGGCATGACCATCCATTGGATGGCCGTATTTTGGGTGAGAACAGAGTTGCAATGCATGAAATGTTTCCTGCCCCATTGGGGCCTTTGTCTTGTCTTTCAGATCGGCGAGGAGGAGACAGGCCTTGCTTACTTGTCACGCACGCGCCGAGACTGGACCGAGGCCTCAGGGGGGGATCCGTCAATTGGTCCAGTAATGTCTTAACTTTATCGTGACGCGGTGCTTAGAGGAGCACCCCAACTAGTGGCAGACACCATGAGAGACAACAGCGACACCTGCTGATTGGGAAACACACTTTTTGCATTACTTTGCCAGACATATAGAGAAAGAAAAGATTAATACGGATGAAAATGCTGTTCTAAAAAAGGACTGTTACATCTATGGGTTTTGGAGGGAAAAAGGGCAAATTCGCAGTCTGTCAAGAAGGAGAAACAACTTGTGCAGGAGTAACTCACAACCGCCACTCCACCTGCTCCGGATCAGACTCCCTGTGAGGCGCAGTATTACCAATCGGAACCACCACACCAGACCAGCCAGCGGGGGCATGGACATAGAGCGAGAGGTAGGGTTGGAGTGAGACCGGGGGTGTCAGATGGATTGTGTTTTCACTATGGGGGCACTGGGCAAATAATTATCTGCACAAGGGAATGACTTGGCCTGGGTGTTCCTGTGATGCCGTGCCGACAACGCCACAGTGGCCTGGCACATCGCAACCTCTACAGCTTCTGCATCTTCAACGACTACCCCAGCCACCACTGCACATGGCTCCGAACGCCAACTTGGCGCCACCACCTCCGGGCCAGTAACCCGCTCGCCAATAGGGGTGCCCAGAGAGCATTGACGTGCAGGGCTTGGCAGACTGCTGCATTCTTGTGACTGTAGATGGACATCATCTTTCCATGATGGTTGACACTGGTGCTCGCTACGCCACTCTCAGCAAATCGCCTCCACGTGTTCCAGTGAGCGAGAGAAAAGTAACCTTGGTCGGCTTCTCCAGGGTGCCAGAGGCTCTGCCGATGTCTCATCCCACTCCCGTGCAGGATGGAAAATAGGCGTCAACTCATTCATCCATTTGCTCCCCTAACTGCCCAGTGAACTTCATGGGCAAAACATGCTCATCAAGGGCGGGGCCAGCATCTTTTGTGGGACAGATGGGCTCCAACTGAGCTTCCGGGATGGGACTGAAATTGACTGTGAATGTACACCAGGGGCACCACACGTTGTGCTCTCGACTGCCCCCACAGCAGATCAAGATCAATATGCTGACATCTATTGGGCAGCTCTGAACCCTGAGTCTCCCTCCTCCTCACGGTGTGCACACCCTCTGTCAACTCTGCTCTCCATGGCTTACTAGCCTGCACCCTTACACTCCGCCAATTGACCCGTTGCATTGTACAAGGTGTTATGATCGATCCCATGATTTGGTCGAGCAGGACCACTTTTCAGCTCAAATTGAAGGTCACCATTGGTCACTATTACCTTACTATTTGTATGTCACTTCAACTGGCATTGCCTCACATGTTTGTCTTACGCAGGAGCAGTGGGACTGGTACGAGATGGTCGAGACGGCCGTGCCCCACATCACATTGGCTATTGGAGCACAGCATCAGGCGAAGGATCTGGGTCACATGATTAAACAGTGTGTAGAAGCCACTGTCCAGACCGCCATTCCTGATGTTGAATTTTTATCTGCTATGTTAGGATATCACATTTTGGCCCACTTTACAAATTCCTCGATTCTAGAACATCACCAAATTTCTCGAGATCACAGTAGAGAGAATGGATCACCCTGAGGCTGAGATGGTTCTCAGTCAGTTGCCTGAGGCACTGTGGACTCAGGACCCAGCGGATGTTCCCTTCTGTTCCATTACCTTCTCTGTCTCCTCCCCAAACACCATCTGGCAGAACCACTATCGAAGCAGTGTGGAGGATGAGAATGGCATCCACGACACCATTGCAGGTCTCAAGGAGTCGGGGGTCTTGGAACCCTCGTCGTCATCTAGGAACACACCGATCTTGCCAGTGGGGAAAGTTGTGGGGATGTACCGCATGGCACACAATCTCTGATGCATTAATTCAATTGTTACAACGTACAACATTCCGGTCCCAAATCCGTTTACTGCTTGTGTGTGATTGATCATACACACAAATATTTCACTGTTATTGATTTAGCCAATGCTTTCATTTGTCTGCCATTGGCTGAGAAACTCCGTGACATTGGACCAAACTGAAAAACGACATCCACCATGTACTCGGTACATGGCCGGAATGGCCAAGATACTGCAGAAAACCGCACACGTTGTGATGTCACACCCCTTGACAATACTCACTACATATGCTGTAATGGCATATGTGAGTTCGTCAGCATTCATCTTGAAGACAGACCCGCTTGGAGAACATCCTGAATGCACTACAAATCACATATACACATGCAGGAATTAGCATCGCAGATACCATCCAGGAGGGGGAACCCCATGAATGTGCTGCATGGACAGTGGCGCAATCTCGAATCAGACAGGATTTGCAAGGTAGGCCCTACCCTGATGCCAACCATGTATACAGATGGTTGTTGTTTCAGGGATCCGGAGAGAAGCCTCCAGGCACCATATGCAGTGGTGCAGAAAGATGCTAGCGGTCAAGTTGAGGTGAAGGAAACAGAGAAGATGGAAGGGAAGCAATCAGCACAATTGGCAGAATTGAGAGCGGTGGCCTTGAACACCCACTTCAGGTCCTGAGAGACTGTAATTCCCAGGAACTTGAAGGTTTTGGTTGACACAGGCAGTTGGACAGCGTGAAGGGCAGTTGTGGCGAAGGATGCTTCGTGAAGTCCACGAACATTTCTCTAGTCTGTTGTGTCGGCCGCACCAAAGCTCCAGCCCCTCCACTTCCTGTCGATATGCAGACTCATCGCCGTCGTTGACGAGGCCGATGACTGTGGTGTCGTCTGCAAACTTCAAGAGCTTGACAGCTGGGCGCGTTGAGGTGCAGTCGTTCATGTAGAGAGAGAAGAGCAGCGGAGAGAGAACACATCCTTGCGGCGCCCCAGTGCTGATGGTGTGTGTGGGTGAGCCTCACCTGCTGTGTCCTGCCCGTCAGGAAGCTGTGAATCCACCGGCAGATGGAAGGTGAGAGGCTGAGCTGGCGTAGACGAGAGGAGTTTGGGCATGATGGTGTTGAACGCAGAGCTGCAGTCCACGAACGGGATCCTTGCGTAGGCCCCCGCATTTGGTACCCGCGGAATCACTTATTCGCAGATTTTCTCGTCTATTTTATTATATTTTTTTTCTTTGGGAGGGAATCAATACCGAAAACGCTTATTGGTAGAATATTTGGGTTTAAAAAAATCTATATATTATAGTGGGGGTCAATTATCCTTTGAATTTTGTTATTCGCAGTCCGGCCCTGTCCCTGTCCACTGTTTTGGTGCGTACTGGCGTGCGCACAGGTGAAACCACGATTTTGGTGAGTTAAAGAGAAGCTAAAAATAGACGAGAACATGATGCTTTGTCCTAGCTTTTTGTAGAATGTGTTGCAGGTATCAAATTCAAAATTAGTGAATATTTGCAACAACAAAAAAATAACTTCCATCAGTTTGAACATTAAATCACTTTGTGGTGTATTCAATTGAATATACTGTAGGTTGAAAAGGTTTTGCAAATAATTGTATTCTGTTTTTATTTACACTTTACACAATGCCTCAACGTCATTGGAATTCGGGTTTGTAAATCGATGGGTTTTCCCTCCAATAAGAGTGACATCTTTAAAGTGGTGCCCAAGCAGAATAACGAATCACCATCCTCCCTTGACCACACAACACTGAAACACGTCTTCACATCTTAATTGATTACTTTCATAATAAATAGCACAATAGTGATTGTTTTTTAAATGACTTTAACAGCTAAGTGCCTACCAATAATAACTTTTTTCATCTGGGAATGCATGTACACATACACATATAAAGATATAAAGCATCAGAATCAGAATCAGAATCATCTTTATTTGCCAAGTATGTCCAAAAACACACAAGGAATTTGTCTCCGGTAGTTGGAGCCGCTCTAGTGCGACAACAGACAGTCAATTTACAGAACACTTGTATGATTGAAAGGTTTTGGATATAATACTGCATCTTCTACTGGTCTGACTTTGTGTCACTTTCTTCGCATTGCCGTATTCTCACATCTGGTCCACGTCTGTCCATTTGTGATGGCGGCTTCTTAGGTCGATATTTAGCGAGGTGACAGATGGTGACTCCCACTTCTTTGTAAACATCCAATCAAAGACCTGATGTCTCCAAGTGCACCTCTGACCCTTTTCCATCCTCATGTGAAAATATGTGTATTTGTGTTTGTGTGGCTCTACAGTGTAATTATGATGTCAATATGTGTGTTTGTTTGCCAGGGGTAGATTAGAGCTGTTATGGATTTGAAAAGGTGCCTTGAAGCATTTTGTTGCAAGGCGGAGTGCCAACAAATACTGTCATCTGATCACTCTCTGATGAACAATACAATAACAATACAAATAATGAGAAGAACCCAAATAAGGCTGAGAACAAACAAACAAAACTAACAAGAGAGATGCAGCGATGAACGTCCTGCGATGATGGGTGATTGAATGAGCAGGTGTGGTGCATTTCCTTCTGTGCTGTTTATTGTTTTCTTCAGTGTTTACCAAGGGCTAAAAAAACAACAACAAAAAAACAATATTTCCAGTTGTTCCTCTAATACTGCTGTATATTTATGACAATACGCTAGAATGAGGATTGAAGTTTATATTCTGTGCAATAACTGCACCACTTTTTATTGATTCTCGTAAAAAAAAAAACGTTAGCCCCACTTTAAGTGTGATGTTCATTATCACGTTATAGGATTGGAACTAAGATACTAGAATTCTAACTTGGGACCTTTCGATTGGCAAATGGAAAATGACGCCAAGTTGCGTGTTTCAGTGTACAATGGTTTGCAAAAAGTTCTTGTAAAAGAGTCAGAAGTTGCACTATGCTAGTTATATAAATAGAAAATTGAAACAGATGTACATGTCATACATAGGTGGAACAGTAATAAATGGGATGTGGCCGATCAGAGAGGAAAACCGATGAGTTAGTCCTATAACTGAGTGGACTCACTTTGGGCCATAGTCTGCCGCTGGTGCGTAAATCTGTATTATACACGCCTGGCTTGTGTGTGGTCAAGGTGCCCCAATTCTCCTGTAAGGACTCGAACACACCCACCGCGTGTATCAGGCCAATATGTGCGTAACGACACAAAAGGCGTGACTCATTGAAATCTGAGTATCGCTGGAATTCCTGAATAGTGGAGTTTTCTTGAGACGCATAAATGTCATTGAAATCCATTTGGGAAATATGTACCACTTTAAATGGGAATTTAACTCCTG
Organism: Phyllopteryx taeniolatus; assembly: GCF_024500385.1. Classification (NCBI taxonomy): domain Eukaryota; kingdom Metazoa; phylum Chordata; class Actinopteri; order Syngnathiformes; family Syngnathidae; genus Phyllopteryx; species Phyllopteryx taeniolatus. The sequence goes on from NC_084506.1 coordinate 4,785,326, forward strand.
CAGCAGATACTGAAGTTAATCGTCACCAGTGAGACGCGTGCGCCGCTCATGTAACAGGCTATTTAGAAGGATCATGTGATTTTGTATTCTGTATTTAATAAATCCAATAAAAGTAATTGAATCATAAATCAGAATAGTGTGCTCATGACTGAATGCATGTTTCGAGCCGGCCCGTCGGCAGAAAAGCAAGTTGTTGATCAGCGTTACCCAGCAACCATGCTAGCGTCACTTAAAGGTGCCATATTTTACCAAACCAACTTTTTTCTAGTATTTGGGATGCAATATTGGCTCTGTGGTGCCTCAGTAAACATGTAAAATATGATTTAAAATTGTCCACGCATTCCTGAGTTCCAGAAGTTTTTCCACCAAGACTATCACTGTAGCAAGAGAGCAGTTGACTGTATCAAAAGGTGCAATATGATGTTTTACCTTTTACCTTCCTGGGGCACTACACTTACTACAGTCTATGGAGTGTAGATGAGAAAACGCGCTTGACCAGCTATGAGCAGGAACAGCCACACTTCAGGGTTACTCCACCCAAAGTGTGCATATGATTTGAAGGTGTGCAAATGATAGAACTAAGTGGATGGCGTAAAGGGGGACGTCAGAAAAGCATGGAACTGCACGTCTTTTCTGACTTAAACATTCGGGAGAATACGGCCCTTTATGAATGTCTAGATTGTGCAGGTATTGTGGTGGTACATGTTGCTGCCTGTCAGCCAGCTCGATGCATTCGGTTGCAGAACAATACCGCGACATCCAGTCACTGGATAATCTTTAAGTGCTGTTTTCAAGTTCTGATAAACGGGGCGGTTGCATCGGGAAGTTCATCTGACGTAAATATGCTGATCGACCCAGTGTGAGGGGGTCTCTGGCCACCCTCCCAACAACCGCCACTGGGGAAAAGGCCGAATGATGAGATAAATTACAAGCCTCCAACTTCCAAGAAAAAGAAAGCAGCATTTAAGAGACAATATCAGCAGTCCTATTATTGCCACAGGTGATTCTTATGTACAAAGCCTTGCCTATTATGTGGCGATAGGCTCACAAATGAGGCAGTGAAGCCTTTAAAATTACCCAACCCCAAAAAAGCACCGAATACCTTCCATTTCCATTTAAAACATCCTATCGTTGTGCAACGACATGGACCAAAAGACTGCACATGAAGTAACACACTTCGGGTCATTGACTCCTATTATCCCAAGATTAGACCAGCTCATTCAAAAGAAACAATGAGCACTAATTACAATTACATTCAGCGTTGTGTTTTTAATTACTTGTTTTTATTTGCTTCGATGCCAGTCCGTCAAAATATTGTTTTACTGGGAACCGGTCAATGGTGCAAAACAGAAATAGATGAGTAAATAACAAGAGCTTGTATAGCAATGTTGGGAAAACTACGTGGCTGCCATCTTAAGGCTATTAATGTTATTACAGGAGAGAATTTTTTTCAAAGGTGTCAGGTCAGGGATGAGTCAACTTTTTATTTTTTACGCACCAAAACAGTGGACAGGGACAGGGCCGGACTGCGAATAAGGATTGTATTTTTTATTACCATTCAGGAAAACACACCATTATAGTTATATTTTTGTCAGTCCATAATTTGTTTATTTACCGTGCAGTTTATAATAATGTATATCTCATGAGTAAATATTATATCATTCCATTTGATAGATGACTAAACAACAACTTCATTTGAAAGGCGGCAGTTTGAAATAATGTACAGGCAGTATTTTCAATCCATTGAATTGCAAGAAAATAGACAGCGCAGGGGACATATTGCCTGCGGGGGGCAGCATTTTACTTTCGCCAAGTTACCGCCCGTGGGAATCCGATTCGAAGAAGAAAACACCAACGAAGAAGTTGCAGTTTAGCGCGCCAAAGTTCCCCGTCAGGAACAGCGAAACAGCACGAAGTAAGAACATGATTCTACAAAGTATGAAAACCCGTCGGCTTTATTGGCTTGGCTGTCGTTTGTAGACAATGCAAGGGCGGTGCTCACACTGATCGATCCCACCGGCTAGCGTAAAGTTTTGTTTTTTTTAACCAATTCACGGCTAGTCGACATTAAAGTAACGAGTAAAATGATCGCCTTCATTCCTGAGCGTTTTGTTTCTTCATATTTGAATGAACATACTGTACTAAGAATTAGAAAGCCTTTTAGCTACTACTGGACTAATAAAATACAGGTACATTAAAATAAGCATATTCCAATGCACGATAAACCAATAAAATCTAGCAATGTTACAGTGCATTTTAACTCCTGCAATGTGTTATTCATTGAGCTGTGCATGTGTGTTTTGGTCAATATGACGTAGCGCGGAGATTAAATTAACTTTATTGACAGAAACTTAAGAAAACAAATTCAAGCACCGCACGGTCTGCTTAAGAAGCAAACCAAGAAAGCAGGAAAGAGTTTTGCATAACGAAACAAAAAACAGTGACATTAACCCCAAATTCTTCCCATGAGAGCATGGGAAGCATTTTGCGTTCATTCAACAGCAGTTCAATATTTAGAGAATATTATCAGATTTAGAGTTGAAAAAGTTTATCTTAGGAGAGTTACGGCAAGCAAATGACACCAATTGGGTGGAATGGCCCATATGCACTTTTGTTTTCAATAAAGCTTTTACCATAGTGTATGACAAAATAATTGATAGATGCTTATTTGTGTGTAATACCTAGTTTTGGTGTCAGTCTTTTTTTTATGACAATCTCTAATTGAGTTTGAGATTTTTTTAGGTAATCAATAGATAGAATGAATAAACTGCCGATCTATTTTGTCCACTCCTTTTTGTCAGAAAAAAATGGGTGACCTGGAGACAATCAGCTGTCATATTAATGACAGGATTTCATCCATCCAGTGCTTATTGGATTTGTCAATTGCAGGTAAGATTGTTTATTTGAGACATTTGTTGTCCTTAAGTAGTCTATACTTAAGTCTATAGTAATAATTGTTTCGCTTCTCTCTCTTCACATCTAGAAGTACCTCAAAATAAGATGAAAAAACTTAAACAAGAACTTGATGCACTTGAGAGACTTCTAATGGAGTTTGAAAAAAATGTTGGTCAACAGAAAGACCAGCTCCAGCATTTGAAGGTAAACTGGAGTTGTGTAATTGGCTCAGCTAATGTTACTCTTCTCAGCAAAATACAAGTAAAAAATACGTAAATGCATGTACTAGACTTTACACCGATCTGATCGGCTTGATCGGTATCAGCGGATAATTAACATTTTATGCTGATCGGCTTTAATGTCGTCATTCGCCGATCCGATCAATGGCGTCATTGTTCGGCTCTGCAAAAGACATTTACTCCTCGTCGCCATCATATACAGTGTAGCGTATATTGGTTTGGATAAAAACTAGTTTAGGAGAAAAGAATAAGCCGGAAGCGACGCCTGCGTTACTTCGGTCTAGCGTGATTTTAAGTTTAAGCGTTAAAATCATATTATTTTATCTCGTAAAAGGGGCACCACATCTCTTTTTAGATAAAAGTGACGAAAAACATCTATGTCTCGTAATCTGAAGGTTGCTACAGGAATTAGATAAGAGTTAGATAAGAGTCAATAACCAGAGGTCTTTTGTCAAATCCAAACACACAAATGATACAGGTAGTGGATTTTTATAGAAAATTTAATGAGCTCTAGCAGGGGAATCTACAGGGGAACAATGCAGAGAAAAAGCAAAACAAAGGACAGACAAACATTGGTAGAGGCAGGCTGAACTTGTGATGTGAGGGTAGAATGAGCATGCGATGACAATGCATAGAGCTGGGGGTTCCTCTTCTCATTAATTTAAACCCAAATATGCACCAGTCTGTACTTTAGTAGACTGCAAATTGGACTTAAGTTGCGTGGAACACAATTTAGGTAGGCTGGCCGATATCCAGAATGTTTGGCCGGTCCGGTCCGTACGGGGAACAGGTGGATTTGACGGAAAAAGGAAGAAGAGAAAAAGGAAAAAGCAAGAAAAACATTTCCCAGCGCAGGATGGACAGTTTCAAAAAGATAGGTTTAATAAACGGGCAGAGGTCTGTACACAGGCAGGAAATCTGAAAAGGCAACAGTATCCAAAAAATGTGAGGCAAAATGGCAAGGTCAACAATCAGAACAGGGTCTAGGCTTACTGTGAGTCAGTGACGTGGAAACAAGGAATGCTGCAATGTGACAACAAGGTAAAACGAACTGGCGACCAGAAAGAATGAGACACGAGGTTAAATGCAAGGGGTAATTAGGGTAAACGAGGCACAGGTGGGGAAGATGCTCTCAGGAGCAGGTGTGTACGAGACGGGGAAGACAACAACCAGAACACACACCCATGACAGTACCCCCGCCCCCTTAACGGTCGGCCCCAGACGGCCTCGGAGGCTCAGGATGCGCAATGTGGAAGTCCGGAATGAGTGAGTCATCAACAATAAACCCAGACGGCAACCCATAAACGTTCCTCAGGCCCGTAGCCCTCCCAGTCCACCAGATATAGAAACCCCCTCCCCCTCCGATGAGACAACAATAGCCGCCTCACTGTGAAGACAGGGCCCCCGTCCACGATACGGAGGGGAGGAGGGGGCCTGGAAGGCGGGACCAGAGGGGACTCCCGAGCAGGCTTGAGCAGGCTGACGTGAAATGTAGGGTGGACCCGCATCGACCTTGGAAGCCTAAGCTTCACGGTGACAGGGTTGATGACCTTTGTGACGGGGAAGGGTCCAACGAACCTGGGAGTGAGCTTCTGGAACTCCACCCGGAGTGGAATATGCTTCGTGGAGAGCCAAACTTGCTGACCCACTTTGTAGTTCGGCGCCGGTGTCCTCCTACAGTCAGCTTCGGTCTTGTAGGACCGTCCTTGGCGTAGCAGCATTTGGCGCGCTCGCTCCCAGGTCCTCCTGCAGCGTCTCACCAAGGTCAATGCAGATGGAACCGTAGACTTGGGGGCTATGGCAGGAAACAGAGATGGTTGGTAACCATGCACAATGTGAAAAGGCGATAGACCAGTGGATGCAGAGGGGAGGGAATTGTGAGAGAACTCGACCCAAACCAGCTTCTGAGTCCAGGATTGTGGCTCCCGTGAAGCGAGACAACGGAGCCCAGTCTCCAGGTCGTGGTTCAGCCTCTCAGTTTGTCCGTTGGTTTCAGGATGAAACCCAGATGACAGACTGACAGTAGCACCTATTAAATTGCCAAACTCCTTCCAAAATTGTGAAACGAATTGGGGGCCCCTATCAGATACCACATTCTTGGGAAAACCATGAAACTTGAATACCTGGTTTGTCATCAATTCGGCAGTTTCTTTAGCTGAGGGGAGTTTCGGCAATGCAATGAAGTGTGCCATCTTAGAGAACCTGTCAACAACTATGAGAATGGTGGTATTTCCTTCAGAGGCTGGTAATCCTGTCACAAAGTCTACGGAAATGTCTGACCAAGGACGTTGTGGTATTGGCAGGGGTCGCAACTCCCCAGAAGGACGCTGACGAGAGGGCTTGTTAGCAGCGCATACCTGGCAAGCATTGATGTAATTGATAACATCCCTTCTAACATTAGGCCACCAAAAGCGCTGTTCGACCACAGATTGCGTTTTGGCAATGCCTGGGTGACATACAGTCCGGTTAGTGTGAGCCTAGTGGATGACTCTTCCCCTTAAGGTCGGGACCACATAGAGCCTGTTTTCAGGGCAATCTTCGGGGCTAAGAGTGTTATTCAGAGCCTCTTTTACCACAGTTTCAATGTCCCAAACAAAGGCAGAAATAAAACATGACTTGAGCAAAATGGTTTTAGGGTCGGACAAAGAATTCTCTTCGCAGAAAATACGTGATAAAGCATCTGGTTTACCATTTTTAGAACCAGGTCGGTAGGATAACATGAAATTGAATCTCGTGAAGAATAGAGCCCATCTAGCCTGCCTAGCATTTAATATTTTAGCAGACTTAAGATACTCAAGGTTCTTGTGATCTGTCCATACTAAAAACGGAGTCTGTGCCCCCTCAAGCCAGTGCCTCCACTCCAACAAAGCCACCTTGACCGCCAGCAGTTCACGGTCACCTATGTCATAATTTCTCTCGGCTGGAGTCAGTTTTTTAGAAAGATAAGCACAAGGATGTAACTTACCATCCTTGAGACATTTCTGGGAAAGCACTGCTCCTATTCCGGCATCAGACGCATCAACTTCTACAACAAACTGCTGTTTGGGATCTGGCAAAGTGAGGACTGGAGCGGAGGTAAAGCTCGATTTTAGTTTCTGTTAAGCTTACTAACAAACCGGGTTCCACACAAAGGGTCTGTGTGGCGAGGTAAGATCATGCAAAGGTGAGGTTATTGAACTGAAATTTCTAATGGACTTTCTGTAGAAATTTGCGAACCCTAAGAACCTTTGTACATCCTTGCGTGACGTGGGAGTGGGCCAAATAGTCATGGCATCAACTTTGCAAGGGTTCATTTTGATTTCACCTTGAGCCAGCACGAACCCCAGAAAAGAAACGGACGCCTTGTGGAACTCACATTCCTCAGCCTTGACATAAAGTTCGTTCTGCAGTAACTGCTGCAACACAGAGCGGACATGAATGATGTGAGTCTCCTCATCCGGGGAGAATATCAAGATATCGTCCAAATAGACAAAAACATACACATTCAACATGTCACGCAAGACATCATTGACAAAGTTTTAGAAAACAGCTGGAGCGTTAGTGAGTCCAAAAGGCATCACCAAATACTCATAATTTCCCGTTGGTGTGTTGAATGCTGTTTTCCATTCACCCCCTCCCTTATCCTGACTGGATGATACGCATTTCTTAAGTCTAGTTTGGTGAAAACCTTGGCTCCCTCCAGGAACTCAAAGGCGGTGGAGATGAGAGGACAGGGGCACTGTCTTCACAGTGAGACGGCTGTTATCGTCTCGTCGGAAGGGGGTTTCAATATCTGGTGGACTGGGAGGGCTACGGGCCTGAGGAACGTTCATGGGTGCCGTCTGGATTTGGATGACTCACTCATTCGGGACTTCCTCATTGCGCATCCTGGGGCCGGCCGTTAAGGGGGGGGGGGGGGGGGTACTGTCATGGGTGTGTGTTATGGTTGTTGTCTTCCCCTTGTCTCGTACACACCTGCTCCTGACAGCATCTTCCCCGCCTGTGCCTCGTTTACCCTAATTAGCCCATGCATTTAACCATGTCTCATTCTTTCTGGTCGCCAATTTGTTGTACCTTGTAACGTTCCAGCATTCTTTGTTTCCACGTCACTGACTCATAGTAGACCTAGACCCTGTTCTGACTTGACTTTGCATTTTTGCGTCATGTTTTTTGGATACTGTTGCCTTTTCGGATTCCCTGCCTGTGTACCGACCTCTGCTCGTTTATTAAACCTCTCTTTTTGAAACTGTCCATTTGAATTGGAGTCAGGCATTTTGGGTCCTGTCCTTTGTTCCCTTCATGACAAGAACATTACGTGAAGCTACGTACAGTACGTACACTTACCTCCGCCACGCCTCCGGTAGATATACTGTACTACCGGTATGCTGCTAATCAACATTTGTTTGGCTAAGGACACCCGAAAAGGGCATCAGCGAAGAGACATGCTTACGAGGCACAATTCAAACTCCAGGATATTAGTTACGCAGTTGTAAATGGGAATAGAGCAGCTGCAAAAAAATTCAAAATCAAGCACAACAACAGCCGGGAGAAGCGCCTCTACAGTCACCATTCGACTGAAGGCAATAACTATAGCGCAAGACATGAAGAACGAACACTTTCAAGGAGGTCCGTCTTGGTGCGTTCGTTTGATGAAAAGGCGCCATCTCGCCATCCGCGCAAGGACTACCGTGGCGCAGCAACTGCCAGCGAACTCCAACTGCTGGACATTGGTGTAAACAGGGCGTTCGAAGTGAAGTTGCGAGCGGCGTGGGAGCGATGGATGAGAGACGGCGAACACACCTTTACTAAGACTGGAAGGCAGCGCCAGGCGAGTTACACCACCATATGTGGATGCCTGGGCTAAGGTATCTGCTTTGACTGTTGTCCGAGCTTTTGCAAAAGCCGGCATCATTGCTGAACAGCCACCCGGCAACGAGACGGACTTTGATGGTGAAATTGCCCAGCTGTTCAATTCAGATACAGAAGATGAGGACTTAGATGGATTTGTGAAAAAAGATTGATAAAAAAAGAATGTGAGTGTATTTTTAAATACATAGTAGAATACATTTCAACCAAACTCACTGTGTTGCTTCCGTTACCTTGTTTTAGCATGCGCCGAATAATACGGTGCGCCTTATGTATGGCGTAAGTACAGAAATAGACTCCGTAATTGAGACTGCGCCTTACAATCCGGTGCGAAAAATACGGTACTAATGTAAAAAAAACAAACAAAAGAAAAACAAATGTTGGGTTTTTTAATTTATGTATGTTTGTTATGTAAATATGTTTAATTATTTACTCACGATAATACTACAAAAAGAAATGATCAGGAACAAAATATAAATGATTTACAATTGCACATTTAACGATTTTAAACTTTTTGTTTTTGTTCTTCTTGGAGTGGTGTAACGCATGATGCTGTAGCCACTGCAGCATCAGTAGCAACAGCTCCAGCAGAAACACTGGCATCTTCTTTTTAGAAAGTTTCATTTGCCTGTTATTTTTCTTCCCATTGCACTGATGGCTGGACAGTCTTTAATTCCTGTGTATGTTATTATGAAGCCTGCCTTGTAGATCTTTTTTTTTTGCAGGCGGTCCACTCTGCCTTTGAATCATCAACAAAATCAAAATGTGTTCATATTTTCTTTCTTTTGTTGCTGTCACTTTTTTTTTTAACTAGAATGTTGCTTACCAACGTTTGTGTTGTCTATCCTTGTAGTACTCTAGTAGCCGTCGCTGTAGTCATAGGCCATTTCGTACTCCTTGAACGCTGGCAGCTAGATCCATTTCACACATTCACCATCCACACACATTATTCCGTGGCGGACTAATATGCGCATTGGCCTGAGGTTCCGCCTGTGCGCTCGGGACCTGCTTTGGAAAAGTCACAGGCGTTGACGAGACCAGAAAAAAACGCTTCTGCTGTGAAGAAGTAACAGTACTTTTACTCCGTTACAATTATCTAAATGTCGCTCGCTACTTTTATTGATCGATTACTGCTTATTTATCAACTATTTCATGTGCGAGACTACGACTTCAACTTCCGCAATGGCCGCTGTTTGCGCCAATCCAATTTAAGCACTAGGGAAATTTTTTGGAGGACTACTTTTTACCTTTACTTGAGTCACATTGTTGTCATTTAACGGAATTCTTACTGAGTACAATATTTGGCTACTCTACCCACCTCTGGAGCGGACATCCTCTATTACTACGCTTACGTTTAAGCAACATTTTTGCTCATCAGATCAGCCAGTGTTGCATTGGTTGCACTGGTCTTTTGTATTTTTGCGTTGAGATGCTGCGGGTCGTGGCCCGGGTTGTGGTCTAGAGTCCCTCAGATTGCTTAATTTATGTTAAAATAAAAATCTCTGCTGGGGCCCGGGGATCCCCCCAAGATCCCCCTCCCTCTACAATGTTTTATTTATTTATTTATTTTTTAATTATTCTTTTGGTCACCTTTTTCATGCAAAATCTCATTTTGTTTTCCTTAAACCTGCAAATACCCTTATCGTTGGGTATTTCATTCTTAAACACGGCTGTAAAATGTCACAATTTATTCAGGATATTAATGGTATGATAATACACAATTCACAGAGAGCATTAATAACAGTTTTTATTGTTTGAAATGTGCATTCTGGTTTTTTTTTCAGGCTGTTGAAGAGTTATTCCAAAATAATCTGGAGAGTCTTCAACACCTTAAAGACAACGTACCTGCTCATATGCCCAACATATGTCCCAATAAGTGAGGAAACCATTGGCTAATTTTCCTTTTTCAACAGAAAACTGCTCATTCTGAATGCCATGCCAATTATACATCACACAACTGTGAACGAAGAGGCTGCTTTTACCTAGCTAAAGTGGCCTTAATGTAAATCAGTGGCACAAGACTATTCGTGATGAAGCAGTCGAGTTAAATAAGAATATGTGTTTGGTTTTTGCTATCATACATTTAACTACTATCTTTTTACAAAAATAATGATGCCAAGATTACTAAAGTAATGTGGTTTGGATGTTTTGTCATCTTATTTTAGAGAAAATGAACCAATAACACACAAGAGCCAAGTGCCAGATGTGGAATCCACCCAGCACCAAACTGTCAAAATCAAGAGCCATGTCAGAGAGATAGAGTTTATCACTCTGACAGAGTTTGAATGTATCCCTCGGTAAGTATACCTTTAATTTAGCTGACGAGCTGTGGGTATTCAAATTATTGGCAAAACAATAAACAACAAAACAGCGTTTGTCGTGATGAACATTTTAATTAGGCTCTCTCACGGTCTTGGCACACTATGATCAATTCACATACCACTCACAAGGAAGCGTTCGCTCACTTGGTTTGTGATGTCATGTCACTGAATTGTGAGTTGGTCACCTTCTCAGAGGCACACCCAATGAAAGACTCGAGATAAATGTGGACATATCTTTGAATTTAGCAGGTTTTGGGGTGTTCATCACATAATGTGAAGTACAGTTTAAGTACATTTTTACTTGCACGAAACGCAGGGGTGTCCAAACTCTTTGATAATACACATACAGAAGAATTGGAGGATACAAGGGCCACTTTGAAATACTTCAACTTTAATTTCAACACAAAACCAATCCATCAATTATATATTATTTATGTATGTTTTATAGTTATTTTGAAAAACTGCTTGATCATTGCTTTCTGTTAAAGGTGATAAAAGCAAATAGTTTAAGATTTTTTGAGGTTTTGGGGTTCCCTCTCACCCTGTATCCCACTAAAATATTTGTCTATTATGGGCACTGTGATTGGCTGGCCGCCAGTTCAGGGTGTACCCTGCCTCTTGTCCAAAATCAGTGGGGATAGGTTCCAGGACACCTGACATCCCAGTGAGGATAAGCGGTACAGAGGATGGATGGATGCTAGATTGTTAGTATTTTGTCTTTTATATCATTGTCATAAAAATAAAAAAACACTGGTAATAGCTTAATATATGTATATGTGCATATAATATTTAAACATTCTGAATCACTAAACTTCTGCCTTACTCAGGTATATGAAAGGACGGCTGTCATACGATCAACTCAACAAAGCAGTGGAAAACATTAATACAGCTGTTGGAGCCAAGTATAAAATTTTCCACCAGCCTGTGAAAACGCTCAACAACCATGCACGCAAGCTGTACCAGCGTTTCAAGAATCAGGAGACTAAAGACACTAAAGGTACAAAACTATCCAAGTAAATGACATCATGGGCAAAAGCCTCTCTTTTATTGTAGGAGTCTTTTATGTATGACATGCTTATTCAAGTGGTTCTTAACCTGGGTTCGGTTGAATCTCAGGGGTTCAGTGAGTCGCTCTCAGGAGTTTGGCGAAGTCATGACACACTGGGGTCGTGTGTCTGCGTGTGCGTGCGTCAGACGGACGCGCCCGTCCGTAAAAGCTTTTTCACACCGCACTTAGCAGGATGCAATGTGCCGTCGACAAGCCCATTCATTGTGTAAGTGCGATGGACTAACGTGTCGCGTTGTGAAGCGATGCTCAAGGTGGGCGTTTGATGAAGAGGTCATTTAAATATCACACATTCCTCCATCTTGTGATCGGATCGGTTATTGGTTTTTTAAACTCTGATCGGCCCCAAAAATCCTGATCATGTGAAGCCTAGTGGTCGGTGCCTGTCGTGGCGGTAATCCACAAACCCATTGGTGGACACCAACGGTGAGGGATGCCGTCAAGCTGAAGAAGGAGTCCTATCGGGCCTTTTTGGCCTGTGGGACTCCTGAAGCAGCTGATGGGTACCGGCTGGCCAAGCGGAATGCAGCTTTGGTGGTCGCTGAAGGAAAAACTCTGGTATGGGAGGAGTTCGTAGAGGCCATGGAAAAAGTCTTCCGGACGGCTTCAAGGAAATTCTGGTCCACCATCCGGCGTCTCAGGAGGGGGAAGCAGTGCACCATCAACACTGTGTATAGTGGGGATGGGGCGCTGCTGACCTTGACTTGGGACACTGTGAGTCGGAGGGGAGAATACTTCAAAGACCTCCTCAATTCCACCGACACGCCTTCCCATGAGGAAGCATAGTGTGGGTTCTCTGAGGCGGGCTCTCCTATCTCTGGGGTTGAGGTCACTGAGGTAGTTAAAAAGCTCCTCGGTGGCAAGGCCCCGGGGGTGGATGAGATTCGGGGGCGAATGTATTCCTCCCATCAGCTGCCTCAGGAGTCCCACAGGCCAAAAAGGCCCAATAAGACTCCTTCTTCAGCTTGACGGTATCCCTCACCGTTGGTGTCCACCAACGGGTTCGGGGATTGCCGCCACGACAGGCACCGACCACCTTACGGCCACAGCTCCGGTCGGCCGCCTCAGCAATGGAGGCGTGGAACATGGTCCACTCGGACTCGATGTCCCCCGCCTCCCCCGGAACATGAGCAAAGTTCTGTCGGAGGTGGGAGTTGAAACTCCTTCTGACAGGGGATTCTGCCAGACGTTCCCAGCAGACCCTCACAATACGTTTGGGCCTGCCACGTCGGACCGGAATCTTCCCCCATCATCGGAGCCAACTCACCACCAGGTGGTGATCAGTTGACAGCTCCGCCCCTCTCTTTACCCGAGTGTCCAAGACATGCGGCCGCAAGTCCGATGACACGACCACAAAGTCGATCATTGAACTGCGACCTAGGGTGCCAAGTGCACGTGTGGACACCCTTATGCTTGAACATGGTGTTCGTTATGGACAATCCGTGACGAGCACAGAAGTCCAATAACAGAACACCGCTCGGGTTCTGATCGGGGGGGCCGTTCCTCCCAATCACGCCCTTCCAGGTCTCACTGTCATTGCCCACGTGAGCATTGAAGTCCCCCAACAGAACAATGGAGTCCCCAGCGGGAGCGCTCTCCAGCACCCCATCCAAGGACTCCAAAAAGGGTGGGTACTCTGAACTGCTGTTTGGTGCATAGGCACAAACAACAGTCAGGACCCGTCCCCCCACCCGAAGGCGGAGGGAGGCTACCCTCTCGTCCACCGGGGTGAACCCCAATGTACAGGCGCCGAGCCGGGGGGCAATAAGTATACCCACACCTGCTCGGCACCTCTCACCGTGGGCAACTCCAGAGTGGAGGAGAGTCCAACCCCTCTCGAGAGGACTGGTACCAGAGCCCAAGCTGTGTGTGGAGGCGAGTCCGACTATATCTCGTCGGAACTTCTCGACCTCACACACCAGCTCGGGCTCCTTCCCTGCCAGAGAGGTGACATTCCACGTCCCTAGAGCCAGCTTCTGTAGCCGGGGATCGGATCGCCAAGGTCCCCGCCTTTGGCCACCGCCCAGCTCACACTGCACCCGACCCCTATGGCCCCTCCCACAGAGCCCATGGGAAGGGGGACCCACGTTACCCTTTCGGGCTGTGCCCGGCCGGGCCCCATGGGTGCAGGCCCGGTCATCAGGCGCTCGCCTTCGAGCCCCACCACCAGGGCTCCTTCCTGGTTTGCTGCTAAAATATAAAATATATACAGTACCTCTTTTGAATTTAAAAAAATAATAATAAATAAATAAATAAATCCAATTATGAAGGGTTTGGTGAATGCGCATATGAAACTTACAGGTTCAGCGCCCCGACAAGGTTAAGAAACACTTTCTTATTCATTACCATATAGAGTGGCACCTCGACTTATAAGTGAGCCAACTTTTGACTTTTTCAAAATATAGTACAAGCTGTTGCTCGGCTGATTACTTTTGGCTTGTTTTGCAATCGTAGCTCAAATCATTGGATTTGAGTTACGATGCTTCAGACCCTCTACTGCTCCAGTGAAGTGAAAAAAAATTGAGCAATTAAGCAGAAACCTCTTTTTTTTGCACTCAGATTAAAATAAATTAATGAATTACCAAACACTGGGCCGTTTTAGCAGGATCCTCTTGACCTGCACTCAACCACAAAACTTGAGACAAATTACTCTCTTCAGTTGTTGTTTTTTTGTCAATTTATGCCACAACAGTCAAAACTATGTTTTCAAAGAGTTGGTAGTTGGTAAATTGGTGAGCCTGTGAGGTCAAAGACCTCTTATGCCTTCCCTGCCACATTCTCCTCTCCCCTCAACCTGATTTCTTCCCTTTAAATCCTTCAGCTCACTCTTAACATTCACATCAGTTCCTCATCACCTGATTACTGAGATGTGAGCTCCACAATGTGAGTCAGTTATTGACCTTATTTCATACATCGGGGCTGGGGGGAGTATTTGGACAGCTACTGATTGTGGAAGTAGTCCCACTTAAAAATATGAGAGAGAACTGTACTTTTCATAATAGGTCCACTTCAACTGTGAGAGACAGAATGTGAAAAAAAATCCAGGAAATCACATTGTATGTTTTTTAAATCATAAACATATGCTGCCATCCAAGCAACATCTTTTTCATGGACGTCCCTGCTTATTTCAGCAAGACAATGCCAAACCACATTCTGCACGTGTTACAACAGCGTGGCTTCGTAGTAAAAGAGTGTGGGTACTAGACTGGCCTGCCTGCAGTCCAGACCCGTATCCCATTGAAAATGTGTGGCGCATTATGAAGCGTAAAATACGACAACGGAGACCCCGGACTGTTGAACAGCTGAAGCTGTACATCAAGCTAGAATGGGAAAGAATTCCACCGACAAAGCTTCAACTTCAATTAGTGTCCTCAGTTCCCAAACCTTCATTGAATGTTGTTAAAAGAAAAGGTGATGTAACACAGTGGTAAACATGACCCTGTCCCAGCTTTTTTGGAACGTGTTGCAGCCATAAAATTCTAAGTTAATGATTATTTGCTGAAAAACAATACATTTGATCAGTTTTGAACATTAAATATCTTGTCTTTGTAGTGTATTCAATTAAATATAGGTTTAACATGATTTGCAAATAATTGTATTCTCTTTTTATTTATGTTTAACACAACGTCCCAACTTCATTGGAATTGGGGTTGTACCTGTATGCACTCACTACAGTTACTTGCATGCTCCTGATGAGATACTGGCTGTTCTGCCAGATCTGAATGAGAATGGCCTCACAGTTGTTTTTGTTTCAGGTGAATATTTTGTGGTGGAAGACGATTTTCGCGAATTCACTCAGATGAAAGTGGACAAGCGACTGCAGGGAATTCTGAACATGTTGCGGCACTGCCAGCGCCTGCGAGAGCTGCGAGGAGGAGGCATTACCCGTTACATGTTATTATGAATAAGCAACACCTAGGCTTGAGATTTTTTCAATTGTTGTTATGAATAAACAATACTGTCTACCTGAGATTCCTTGAATTTGTATTTTCTGCCTGTTTTTGGGAGGGTTTTGTACACTAGTGAGCTGTCCGAATGTTCCATCCATTTAAAAACCTTCCACAGCTGAAGCCTTTGGCAGCTGAGGCGAGTGGTAGGGTACAGCCTGGCCTGATCACCAGTCGCAGAGCTGACACAGACAGCAACCATTGACATGACCATTTACACATGCCAACAGTTTAGTTTTTTAATTCATGCTGTTGGACTTTTTATAAAGAGAGCCACGAGTAGATAAAGAACATGCAAAAGCAACAACAAAAAGGTCAATTGTAATGACATTTTGTAAAACCCTTTAATAAATTAAAAAAATGATTACATGAGAAATGTGGGATACATTGTGGTCCTTAAGAACCATGCCTTTCCTAAATGCATCCATGATGCTGTATAGTTCATTATGTTTGTGTGCCTTTGGGGTGATTAGTGTGTTGTGTTGTTGTGGGGACCTTTGTCTGTTGTCTCTTTGAAGTAGCAAGCATAAGACTGGCACAGTTAGTGATGGGCACGGCAGTTCTTTTGAGTGTTACTGAATCATTCGAATCAGTTCTTTAAAAAGATAATTCACCAAATCGTTCAGTTCTTTTTCACAAAATCATTCAAGTACTTCCTCATTCAGATAATTATCCATCTCTGAAGGACTACGCATTGTTGTTGTCACGTAAACTAGGAAAGGCGGGGAGATTTATTTAAAAAAAAATTTTTTTTTTTAAAAACGGAACCTTTTGAAGTTAAATTATCACCTACTTCTCTCTGTCAGCAAGCTCTAGAACACCCGGCTTCGGTTGTGACTCGTGAACATGCATGCAGCGAGCTCAGCTACCGAACATCCTTACGGCGGCCAAGCTAAAAGAACGAATTATTTCATAAACTGATTCAGTTCAGTTCATTCACTCAAAAGATTCATTCACGAACGAAACAACACTGGGCACAGCAGAGGCACATGAGTCCTGAACACGACAGGATGACGGACGGCTGTCTTGACTTCGCGGTCATTTCTGGCAACTTAGAAAATAATGATGGCGAGATGAAGCTTCATGAAGCATTGTAACGCTTCAGCTATTGGTTCATTTATTGATGCTTCATTGCACACGAAACCACCTGCTGGCCATGTGCATAATCACATAAAATATATTATTTGTGAACATATTCTGTGTGCTTTAAATGTTCCTCAACACTGGTATGGCAAGTTGTATAATGTTTGCGGCGCTGTTTGTGGCTCGAACTCAGGCGACCACCATACCCCAACGGCTGGGCTATTAGACCACGTGGTACGGCCGGGCAGGGAGGCTTCATCATTCGTCATCACTTACGGATCCTCCCCTAAAGGAAGCAAGCCTCGATACGCGCTTTGCGGACACGCCCCCTCCATTACTCGACACACGCCTCGAACACTCGGTACAACGCGTAACATCACTAGTAGAAAAGCTTTTAAGTTACAGTAGATAAGGGACAGCAAAAGACACTAAGGACAATCAACTTCCGATTCCAAGACATTTAAATTTCCTGTTTTGATGCAGCAGCCAAGGAGGTATCTGTTTGTATATTATTTTCAACGCGGGAAATTGTTAGCTACCTCTGTGCAGCCATGTAAATGTTCTAACAATAACAACCTCAAGTTCAAAGTATTTATTACAGGCTTTCTTCAAAATCATTTAATATGATGGCAAAATCAAGAAGAAGAAATATACTATACTATATTTCAAATAGAACATTATAATAACAGTAATGTTGATTCCTAACTTTTGGCCATATGTGAAGAACTTAACAATTCTTGCAGTCCAATGATTTAACATTCAAATTAAAACATTAGTGAAATAAACAGTCAATGACACTACAATTACATTCTTATTTGGCTTTGCTGTTATGAAAACAAAGAAACGATCTACTGCATGACCTGTACAGTAGCCATATTGACACATTAACATAGAGAAAACAATTACATTCAGTAGTTACAAATACAAATTGGAAATTGGAATTTCCATTTTTGGTCTTTATTTTGAAATCCAAAAACAAAAGGGATCCTCCTTTTGCAAGCAGGGACCTTTGATTTTAGAATAAACAGGTGCTGTACACTGTGACTTTGTGGCTTATCTGCTGCAGCAGCTCCTTCACTGAGGCCTCCAGCTCCACCAGCTGTTCTGCCTTGACCTCTAGGGCACGATGGTTGACCTCAAACGACTTTTCTAGCTCTGAAATGTGAAACGATAGCTTTAGTGAGCTTCAAATTATTAGGCATATGCAATTTTTGTATTTTTTCCTAAATATTCAATGCTATTTAACGTGAATAGCTTTTTTTCAGTCTTCGATATCACTTGACCAAGTCTCACATCCATTGTGAATACATGTATAGTTTGTGCCTGAACCTCAGTTGCTGATTCAAGAATTGGTGTTTCGACGTATACTGCAGTCCACCCATGTAGATATTGTAAGATGCGCCAGCGCCACACACACGGTTGGTGCGTTGTCTACCATGAGAATTATTTGACTGTGAAAGGCAGTTTTTCTTATGTCAGATTTAGAGACTCCCCTTATTTTGGAGAGGTCATTTTCACACCTTCGGGCACCCCAAAGGCCTCTTGATACTCCCGCGCTCGCACGGCTGACAACGGCCACATTGCATCACGTGACTGACGAATTGCGTAGCTTGACGCGCACACGGCAAAAATTGTTGCGACACACAGAATGCCGCGGAGATCATCTCTCGTGATGGGTCCGTTTTAGTCACATACTGTGATGATGTAATCAGCGTTCCTCCCGGTTCCACATAGCACCTATGCCCGCCGCCTTCTCGACTGATTTTGCAGCATAATTAAACGTGTCATCTGGTCAGCTAGGTCAATTTGTTCTAGCAGACTCTGTTCCGCGGTCGCCATTGTTGTTGCTTTTCCCTTGAAAGGAAAGTAAAAACGGCTACTGGAAACGGCCCAAAAAAGGCAGAGGAAACTCCGCCCTGTGGCATCCTCGCCAATACCAGCCGTAGCGGCATCCCCGACTTGGAGGAGAACTGCAGCACACTTTCAAAACAGCACGCGTGGGTTACACTCGAGTATAAAGGCAAACTACGTCTGGTGTGTTCTTCTGAAACCATTCTGTTGTTGATTCGCTTCCGTTTTGGATCATTGTCCTGTTCCAACACCCATCATCTTTTGCGCTTCAACTGTTGGACAGATAGCCACAAGTTCTACAAAATATCTTAATAAACTTGTGAATTAATTTTTCCATTGATGACTGTAAGCTGTCCAGGCCCTGAGTTAATAAGCACGCCCATACAATGATTCTCCCTCCAACATGATTCACATTTGGGATAAGGTTTTGATGTTGGTGAGTTCTGCCATTTTTCCTCCACACATGATGTTGTGTATTCCTCCAAAACAATTCATCTTTGGTTTTATCAGTCCACAGAACACTTTGCCATTAGTGCTGGGAATCCCAAACCTTAGTAGCAGCATTGGAATGAAAACTGACAAAACAACTTCAAATACTTACATTTTTTTTTATAAACTTAATATTATGTAATAATTGAATTAGTCCATTCTTAACATTAGTCATTATAGCTCAGAGCAATGCCTGCACGATCATGTAAAGTATATATATTATATGACGAATATGTGGGTTTGTATGTATATAAAATTGTATAACTATATACAGTATATGTATGATATATACAGTCATAGAAAAATATTACACCACCCTTGCTTCTTCAATTTCCTGTTCATTTTAATGCCTGGTACCACTAAATGCATTTCATCTGAACAATTCATGAGCTTAATTGTATTATTAAATATGATTTTGGTAATTAGCAAGAAAACCAATGAAAATTGCTGGAGCTTGATATCAGCCTCTCATATTAAACTCGTGAGCTATTTTCGTGGTCATTATTATATTTGTCCAAACAAATCTACTTTTAAAACGGAACATGAAACTAACAATGGGTCTAATATTTTTTGCATGACTACATTCATTATTTCTATTTACAGGTATTTTACTCATATGTAATACTGTATAAGCTTTTGGTGTGCATTATTCTTGTATTTCACTGCATTTGATTTCTCCCATTGTAAACAATACTGTACATGTGCAGCCACTCAGTGGCCGGCCGTGCTATTATTAATTACGTACGTAGCCACTCGACTCGAAAACTTCACGTTTTGGTTCCACTTGGATACTAAGTGGTTTTCCTTTTGCATTCGGGTGGATTTTTCGTTTTCTTGAACTCCCCGATTTCCGGCGTGGGTGTCGCCTGTATCCGGGTTGGAGCGGTTCAAGCTGGGCTTCTGTGCGGCACGCACCCGTGCTGTGCCATCCCGTGCTATCGATGCCGAGTTTGCCTAACAGCACGGGAAAATCCACTGCATATAAATCCGACTTTGCTCACAGAGCCTCGTGAGCCGCGGACTCTGAGGTTGCGTCCCGTGGCTGGCGTTAATGCGTGCTAACGTGTCTGCGGGAGGCAGGAGCTAGTTGGCACTTTGAAGTCATTTCATTCTCCCGGTTCCCACACAGGTGCGCGCATATACAGAACCCTCATTCGTCCCTCATGCCACGCTTAGAAGCTTTTTCTAACTTTTCAGGAGACTGGAAGTCATTTTGGTGTACTGGCGCATTTTTAAAAAAAAAAATATTTTTTACTCTTGTTTATTCTTGTCATTTATATCAAGATCAGATCACATTCTATGACCAATTTAGGCAGAAAGTTAAGAAATTCCTAAGGGTTCACATACTTTTTGGGATGCAATCGAAAGGTCATGACCTCTGGCAGGGCGTGGCTACGTGCTTTGTATGGAGAGGTCAATTTTCCTGCAATGCTCTTCAAGTGGTGCCACCATTCGAAATTTCAAAGCCGACATAATTGTAGTCGTTCAATCCTCTAATGTCATTAGCGCTTGTGCCTCACACTAATAATGTTCAGTTTAGGGTGCAAGTCCGAATAACTAATTGTGTCTGGTAACAAATGCAGTCCTGTTGCTGCACAGGAACTGCAATAAATGCTAATGCGATGCTAAAAGAACCGTGTAGCGATAAGTGTACTGACGAGCGTTCGATCGCTAAAAAGTAAACGGGAGAGCGATGTCACCTTTGAGAACCTGCAGCTTGTCACTGGCTCGCAACAGCAGCTCCTTGGCTTCTTGCTGCAGTAATTCGGCCCTCTTCTTTGCATCGGCCACACCGTCCCCCTTTTGATCAATGAGTTGCTCTACAGTGGCGTACTTGTCCTTAAGTTCAGAGTCGATGTCCTTCGTGATGTTAAGAAAAGAGGATTAATGACCATTTGCAGATGTAACCTTGTGATCCTTTTATTCTAGGATAGCAATTTTTCCAAGGAACCCAAGCTCAGGTCAACTTTCTAACTGTTCAACTTACCCTTTTCGCCTCTTTGACCATTTGTCTTATGCTTGTTGCATCGTGAATAGTGCGTTCACTGATCAGTGTGGCATTCAGAGTTCTGTTTCTAAGCAGTGTCACGTCCTCATCAAGCTGCTGCAGCCGTCTCGTGGCGTTGTTCAGTTTTAGTTCTACGTCTGATGTATCTGACTTTACCTGCACACAACACAGTTAACACATTTGTGATTTAAAAAACGTACACACTATTAACGCGAAGGTAAATCAGGAGGTCAAAACTTCCTGTTAAATTGGAAATGTACATATCTTTATTTTATGTAAGTAATTACTGCCAAAACTTATTTTAAAACATCGCATCGCAAGCAGCCATTTTTAGTCACAAGAATGTGATGTAACAACGTCCCTCCCTCGGGCGAAGGAGAGAAAGTGACGTCACAGCTAATGTAGCTACTAGCTAACGTGTTCCCTTACATTTGAGCAAGCATAGTTGTTGTTTTTTTTTTATTTAAAAAAATAGATCAGTAGGACCTGCGACCGTCGGAAAAGTACTGTGCCGGCTGTCGCGACCCTACCGGGCGGGCACTGGGGTAGCTAGCTGCTAGACGCTAACAGCATTTAATCAATGACAGTGTAATAATATTTGCATCTTAAATGACCGACTCAACATGATTTCAGGATGGTGTTGTGTTGATTTTGCTGGGAACAGTATATGTTGGTATTATAAACTGCGGTGGGGGACAAGTAGTCGTGGTCGGCCAGCGTGGCAACGTCGCTGCGGAGACCAACTTCAAAATCAAATCTCAGGCAATTGAATCGATGGCAACTGGACTGCTCTGTTTGTTTAGTTGTGATCGTTTCATCCAATCCCTGAGAATGGAATGACCTGAATGAATGAGAAGATTTACCCGCAAAAGGCTAACCAGGCATTGATGCCCAATGGCGGGGCTTTTATTTTGAAGTTGGCCTCCGTAGTTGCCGTGGTTTTTAATAGGAGCAATCTTGTTGTGTCTGACTCGACTTCAACTTTTTGACTGGAGTCAACCCAACAGGGATGCCTCCTGGAATAGGTGAATATTTATGAATTTATCTGTTTCATTATTAGTCCACAAACACCATCATAATCAGAATACTTTGTTTAGACTAGCGGGGTCGCAGACAAAACATGCTTGGCTTTACTTGCGCTTGAAATATTTAAACACAGAGGACTGACTGAGAGCAGCAGCTTGTTGGTGTTCTTGATATCGTCTGTGGCCTGCTGGATCGCACTGTCGGCAGCTGCCTGAGCTCTCTGAGCTTCTTCCAGAGCTTCTTTGACCATCTCCGCAGAGTCCTTCACATCAACTGCCTCCTGACTGTTGAATATAGCGAGTTAATTTTAGGATTACACAGTCTTGACATTATTTCACCAGGGGAATGAGAAGTATCACAAAATCTTCAACTTCAATATGAGAAACTGACTTTTTACGTATACAAATATTTGGGCCACTCATCCAAGTGTGGAAGTACACCACCAAGTACCTATTTTATGAGGTGCCCATTTCTGAAAATGTGTCTGTAAGCGAGTCGTTCAGATTTTGGCCCGATGGTGATGTCCAATCACCCTAATTTAAACAATACTGCCCATACGCAGAGTTTCTCCATCCAAATCTTGGCAGCTCGCCTGGTTGAAGAGCTGCTATTTTCAAGAGACGCATACATATATGGAAACACTATATTTTCAAGCAAAAAGAAAAGCACAGCTGCAGTGTTGGATGCACAGATGAACGTTATGACGACCGGTGAGCATCCATCCGGAAGGTAGGGCTGAACGGTTTTAGGGGATTTAATCCCCAAGAGAAACGGCACATCGATCATTCAGGAGTATTTCGGGTTAAGGTCACACACGTGCACCAGCGAAAGAAGAGACAATGCAAGAAACATCATCATAGCCATGGAACATAATGGGTTGACCAGACTCCACACCGGCTGGGCCGTGATTTGAACCCCGGTCCTCAGAACTGCGAGGCAGATGCGCCAACCAGTCGCCCACCGAGGTTTCATGCAATCCGATGAAAATATGCGACGCTTTATCGAGGTGAAGGTATTTTATTTGTCAACGTCCACACACTCTACACAAGCAAATGTATTTGTGCTCTGCTTCAGGGACTTGAACAACAGCCCAACTCAACTTGGTGTGAACACGTGATTTTCTGCCTTAAGCATTTTGCACCGTGACTCACACTGATGGCAATGTAGTCAGTTCATAGCATTATGGGAACCCATAATTCATTGCGGTTAAGTTTTTAACTACAGTACTGTAGTTGTAGAAAATCAAGCTAAACGTTGCTCTTGCATTTGTTCCTGTCTGTATTATTAGGAGTGTGTGCATTAGCTATTCGTCAGGCTAAAGTTGGTATTTGTGAATTTATTTCATAAAACTTTAACTGCGGCTTGTATTTTAAAGAGTGATTTTCTGGTCGTGGTCATGTTCTTTGTATCCTCAAGCAATTTGGTGACTTACCAGATGTATGAGTTAGGGTTACTTAGGAAGATGTCTTTTTTTTTGTTAAGAAAAATAGCCTGATTGACCTTACGTGAGTCACTCCTGCCACATTAAAATCATATACCAACCAATAAAGGACTAGAGGACTGCATCTTTTTGCACAATTGTTTTTTGTCAATGTCTTTATGTCTCCAAAGTGTTCTGTAAATTGTCTGTTGTACTAGAGCGGCTCCAACTACCGGAGACAAATTCCTTGTGTGTTTTGGACATACTTGGCAAATAAAGATGATTCTGATTCTGATTCTGATAAAGCTGAGTGTCAGAGATGTGCAGGTGAGTAACTGCATTACACCGACCTATAAAAAAAAAAAAAATCTCCAATGCATTGAATCCGCAATAAATGATCTGCGATTTAGCGAGGGATTCCTGTATACGGATTTAATGTGATGTGCGCATATTGTCAGTATAGTCAGTAATTTTTCTCAATGTTGTTTTTCTTTTAAGCCCTTACAAATACATAGTTTGAATAATTAATATTGATAACAGATTATTTATCATCTATATTAGATGATAAATAATGTATGTGCTTTTGATCTTGATTTTAAGAAAATCGTGACTTGAATTGGAAAAAAAAAAATGATTTATTTATTTTTACATTTTTTAGAGGATGGGGCAGACTTGATTCGATTAGATTATTATTATTATTTTTTTCTTCAAATCGTTCAGACCTAATGAGGGAGTTTGTTTTGTGATTGCTGGTGTGAAATATTGAGTATGTGTCAGTGAGTGGAAGAGCTGCTCCATCAAAGTACATCAATTAACACGGTAACACAACAGGTAACACACCTAACTTGGCGAGCCCGCTCAAGTAGACTTTCAGCTCTTTCAATGTCATCTGTGCTTTGCTGCAGGATCGTCTCCACGTTGCCCAGTTCCCCCACCTTCTGGCGAATTTCATCAGTGAGGTTCTGAAGCTGTTCTCGTGTGGTTGGCATCTGCATGGCCAGCACCTCATTAGCAACTTTTTTGATACTCTCCAAGTCTGCCCCATCCTCTAAAAAAGAAACACATTTACAGATTGAAATATTTAGTTTGATTAGAAAAGGACACATCGGTTTTCCACAGCACTTATATTACAACATTCAGAGGTATGGTGAATATTTTACAATCTGTGGCTTTTAAAATATGACAGAAGACAAACCAAAAAAGGATGAGTTACCTGTGAGGAAGTCTCGAATCTCCCGGATAAGGGTCCTTAGCTCCTCGTTGCTCTGATCAAAATTCTGTTTTGTCCTGTTAGTCTTCATAAAAACATCATGAGCGCTCATTTTTGCTTGATCGGCCTTTTGTTTTGCCTCTGACACCTAAACAGACAGTGCAGGTTAGACTGAGTCTTAAAAGATAATCCGAATCCCCAAAGATGAAGGTTTTACCATCTTGGCGAGTTTATCCACTTCCTCTATGGCATTTAATATTTCCCGTTCAGAGTCAAGAGCTTTCTGCCAGCTGGAATGAACCTTTGACAACACACCATCACATTCGTCCCCTCCACACATGGGTCCACCCTCCGCATTTACGCATCCTAATCCCCCACAGGAAGACGAACATGAGTCCTGACCTGCTGGATTCCCGCATGTCTGTAGAGACACATCAAATTACAATCGTTACCATGAACATACAGTAAACTAACCCCTTCTTGAGCCTTCACTTTATGATGGTATCGGGGATTTATACCCTTGGTAGCGTCAAACAGGTCATATGTGAGGGAGCAGGGCTCAGAACGCCTTATGAAGAAAAACATTGTTGGATGTCATTTTCCCTCGTCCCGATGCCGGTGCCAGGCCTGGAGGTGTGGCTCGATGGCGAGCACGATCCCGGCAGGGCACAGCACGGAGGGACAACATGGATTCCTCTTCACATGGGCTCACCACCTATGGTAGGGGCCAAAGGGGTCAAATGCTTCGTGAGCTGGACAGCAGCCGAAGATTGGCGGTCCTATCCCCGGTTACAGAAGCTCGCTCTCGGTACGTGGAGCGTCACCTCTCTGGCAGGGAAGGAGCCTGAGCTGGTGGGCTAGGTTGAGAAGTTCTGATTCGATATAGTCGGGCTCACCTCGACATATAGCGTCTTCTTGAGCAGGTTGGACTCTCTTCCACTCTGGAGTTTACCACGATGAATGGTGCTGAGCAGGCGGGGGCATAATTATTGCCCCATGGCTTGGCGGTTGTCTACCGGGGTTCCCCCCGGTGGACGAAAGGGTATCCTCCCTCTGTCTTTGGGCCGGGGGACAGGTCCTGACTGTTGTTTGTGCCTATGCACCAAACATCCTCTGCTAGGGGACTTCAATGCTCACTTGGAGGAATACAGTGAGATCTGGAAAGGCGTGATAGGCAGAAACAACCCACCCCCTATGTATGAACCCAAGTGGTGCTTTGTTATTGGACTTCACTGCAGGTCACGGATTGTCCATAACAAACACCATGTTCAAGCTAAAGGTGCACTTGGCACCAGGACACCCGAGGCTGCAGTTCAACGATCGAGTTTGTGGTCGTGTCATCAGACTTGCAGATGCTTGTCTTGGATACTCGGGTGAAGAGAGAGGAGTGGCTGTTAACGCCTGTTGGTTTGTTGGCTCTGAGTAAGGGAAGATAGTGTCTGATCAGGCAGACCTAAATGCATTGTGGATGTCTGTTATAGGGCTGCACAATTAATGACATTTTTACCATGATTTTGGCTGCTACTATTAACCTGATCGTTGGCAATTTTTACATTTCAAATAAGGGCTCTGCTGCATATGAAGCACTTTCTTAATCAGTAGTTAGCCAATTACCAGGCTTCATTAAGCTGCCTAAATAACAAGCAGCATACAATAGAAACCTCTATCATTTATATTGTGATTTTAGTTTTGCTTCGCTGCTACGAGGCAATCCTGTAGTTTATTTTCCTCCGTTTATTAATATGCTTACACCAAGCACAGGGGCGTACAGGAAAATTACAATATTGTGATATATATCGTTATCGGGATATACAACTTTGTTCATATCACACATGGGATTAAATAGAGAGGGAAATCACGACAGTTGAGTTCTTTGCACCCATGACTCAAGCACAACAATGGAGCCTTTCTTTGTATTTTGCACTGAAAACTGTAGCGCAATAAAAAGTACAGATATTCTCCCTAACAATATTTGTGATTAATAATCATGATTACAATATTGATAAAAATATTTGTGCAGCCCTAGTCTGTTGGAAACATCTTGCTGAGTCCCCTGTCAGAAGGAATTTCAACTCACACCTCCGGCAAAATTTCAACAACTTTCCAGATGGGGCAGGGGACATTTGAGTCTGAATGGGCCATGTTTCATGCCTCCATTGTCGGGGTGACCAATCAGAGCTGTAGCCGTAAAGTGCGGGGTGCCTGTCGTGACAGTGATCCCGGAACCCGTTGGCGGACACCGACGATGAGGGAAGCTTTCAAACTGAAGAAGGACTTCAGGCCTTTTTGGGCTATGGGATTCCGGAGCCAACTGATGGGTACCAGCAGGCCAAGCAGAATTAAGCATTAGTGGTTTCTGAGGCAAAACCGACTTCACCCGACTGCTGTGACAAAATTTTGGTCCACCATCTGGTGTGTTAGGAAGGGGAAGCAGTACACCATCAACACTGTGTGTAGTGGTGATGCGGCTCTGCTGACCTTGGGACATTGTGAGTTGGTAGGGAGAATATTTTGAAGACCTCCTCAATTCCACCAACAGGCCTCCCTATGATGAAGCACAGTCTGGGGACTGTGAAGTGGGTTCTCCTATTTCTGGGGTTGAGGTCACCAAGGTGGTTAAAAAGCTCCTCTGTGGCAGGGCCCTGGGTGTGGATGAGATCCACCCTGAGTTCCTCAAGGCTCTGGACGTTATGGGGCTGTCTTGCTTGACATGCTTCTGCAACATCATGTGGTCCCAGAGGCTGTGTTCCAACTACTAACGGTCACACTCCCCAGCCTCCCAGGTAAGATCTATTTTTGAGGGTCCCAGAGAGGAGAGTCTGTAGAGGTGAAGAATCTCAGATTCAGGAGGAGCAGTGTGTTTTTTGTGTCAAGGCCATCCACCCTATTTACACACTAAACTTGGAGAAGGCTGTGACCCTTGTAGGGTATTGTGGGGGTGCTCCGGGAGTATAGGGTACTGTATCCCTTAATAAGGCAGTTCAGTCCCAGTTCAACAGATGTTGGGCCGGCAGCAAGTCACATTTGTTTCCAGTGGGGTTTGCATTCTGCCAAGGCTGCCCTTTAGACCGGGGGTATCCAAAGTACGGTCAGTGGGCCATGTGCGCCCCGCCGGCCATTTTTTTTTTGTGGCTTACGGCATCTACTAACAATAACATTGAACATGTCCTGCAACCCTAATTTTCTCGACCTCAATATATTGTTGTGGTTTTCCTTTTCTCTTGCCTCCAAAGAGACTGGAGGAAAAGAGCATTCACTCCGCTCCTGGGTCTCAGCATGGGCACGTTTGCTTAAAACCGAATGAATGGGGGGGGGGGGGGGGGATTTCTCTTTTTTGACAATTGTGCAAAAAGATTCAGAGTCCTCTAGCACTTAGAGCAGTTCGTATGACTAATATTGCAATAGTCCGGTGCAATGACCATTGTGCAAAGGGCGCCGAGACTTCAAGCGAGTAGTGCAATAATCTGGGACAATGTTGATTGTGCAAATGTTGCAGATACTCCTCAATCAGTGTGCAAATGGAGCAGATGCTACTCTGGCATGAGTGGCCAGTATTGGTCAACAAGAGATATGCAAATAGTGCAGCGTGGCGAGACTACTACAGTGAGTGCACGAGTAATGTATACCTGGCCCGACAGAAATGTGACAACAAACTCAAGACAAAAAATTGCCAGCATGTTGTAATGGAATTGTAGGTTAGTTGTTTAAGAAGTTGATTGCAAGAGGGAAGAAGTTGTTGGAAATGTGGTCGGTTGGTTGTGACCGAAAGAACAAGATCACGGATACAAGCGGATGAAATGAGTTTCCTCCGACAGGTTTCGTGGCGCTCCCTTAGAGATAGTGTGAGAAGCTTGGTCATCCGGGAGGCACTCAGAGTAGAGAGGCTGATCCTCTGCATTGAGAGGATCCAAATGAGGTGGGTTGGGCATCTGGTTAACATGTCTCTTGGATACCTGCGTGGTGAGGTGTACCCAGGACATGCTGGATAGACCATCTCTCTTGGCTGATCTGGGAATGCTTCAGATCCCCCAGAAAGAGCTAGGCGAAGTGAGAGGGGAGAGGAAGTCTGAGCTTCCCTGCTTAGGTTGCTGCCCCTGCAACCTGACTCAGGATTAGCGGAAGAATATGAGACTGGATGGATAGATGTAGCTTTGTTAAATCTGTTTAAAACATTAAAAAACAATTTCTCAGTTTGTTGTTTGTGAAATTTGTGCTCGCCTGCTACAATCGATCACATCCTAAGGGTTTAGCCCGCCTCCTGTCCATAAAACCAAGTGTCGCCCCTGCTGTAGGGTCTCACTGGACTCTCGGATGCCGTGTTTTTTCTTTGGCCCAAATGAAACTGTCCTGAATTTGACTTGTTTGTTGATTTTGGAGTCCCACAAGCTGTACACGTATGATGAAATGTCTGCTATACTGTTACTTCTTTTATTCTCACAAATATTTGTCGAAGACAACCCGAGCATACATTTGTACCTTGTGGCTGAGCTCTGTCAGGTCCAGAGTCTGGATTTGACCTGCCAGGTCATCCAGTTTCTGTGCATGCTCAGTGTGTCTTCTGAGGAACTCATCTCTGGTTAGGTTCATCTTATCCTCTGTGAGTTTCCGTAGGTTAGCCGAGTTCTCCACAGGGCTGTTTGCATCAATGGTGGATGCATTTGCTCGTTCTTCAGCTCCGTGAGACTGCAAGAAGTACTTAGTAACACTGTTAGCTGCCCCTGGTAACACAGTAATAAAAAAATTATCAGTTTTATCTATATTTGATAAACCAAATTATTTACAAAGTGAAACAATTCAAGTTCAATTAATTAACATAACATATTGTAATGATCAGGGTAACTGTTCAGTTTTCTTCTTTAATGTTTAGATGACCCGAAAAAAGAAGTGGTATGAAAACACACCACCTATTTTATTGGAATCTAACTTGCTGCTCAATGCACAAAATGGATCATCTCAAGATGGAACTTGGTCTGACATCACAGCATCTAGCCTGCAATAAATGTTTTATTCAAATTGGATTATCTTTGATAGAGCTGTGTTTCATTAGATTTTAGCCCGTATTGAAAGATCATTGTTTATTGTATCAATATGTGGATTGACACCATTAACAAGAAGAACTATCCATAATAAAATGAGCTTGAGGAAAGTAATTGTACATAAGAGTTTCATAGAAAGGGATAAATCTTCATCGATGAATTAAAAACTCTTGTTGGCTGAGGTTATAACAATAATACACACAACTATATAACGCCATGAGAACCTTCTCATAACGAACAGCTAAACATCTCTCTCAAGCAAGATACAGTAGATCGTAGCTCTCTTAACCTCTGACGTCGGAGTTCCTGATGAACTCAACCTGATCCATAATGTCCTGAACGGTCTGCTCGAGTTTCTGAGCATCTGCCATCAGTAATTTTAGTTTGCCCTCCATGCTGCTCTCCTCCTCTTGCACGCTGAGTAGAATATTTCCCGTGTGGTTCAGTGACTGGCTCAGAGACCCCATCAAGTCACTGAAGGACACACAGAGGTCACTGGTTAGATTTGACAGATTAAATCTAAACTCACCATTTAAGAGACAGCACTTGTCACTACATGTATGAAATCCAATCTTACCTGGCCTCTTGTAAAAGCTGTTGGATCTCACTTAGAGGTTGTGAGGCTGGATTTTGGTTTAGGATGGCATGGATGTCTGATGCACTCCTTTCCAGACTGTCAATAGACTTTCTGTAGGGCCCACCAACTCCACTAGCTTTGATAGCATTTACTTTGTTTGCAAGGCGATGTGTCTGATTTGTTAATTTCCCAATGACAGCATCCCACTCAGCGAAGCATTGGTGGCAGCGGTGGCAGTTGGGGAAGGTGCCAGAAAACCCACGGGCACAGGTATCACAACGTGGACCAGACACTCCTTCTATACAAACGCAGTGACCGTTGTCTTTGTTGCACTGCAGCTGAGTGGTACCATAAGGTTCACAGTCACATTCTGATGGAAGAAGCACATATACATTTAGACAGATGTCCATCCATCCATTTTCTATACAGCTTGTCCTCACTAGGGTCGCAAGAAAGCTGGAGCATGTCCCAGGTGACTTTGAGTGAGAGGCGGCGTACACCCTGGACTGGTCGCCAGTCAATCACAGTTTATATATTAGACTGAAATGTCAGCGCTCATTTTTCAACGACATAGATATTTGCCCACATGAATGCATTGAGGGTTTATTATAGTGACACAGGAAAGACAGTTTCATCCATCCATCCATTCAACCACCCATCCAGTCATTTCCTTCCACTTATCCGAGGTCGGGTCGCGGGAGCAGCAGCTTAAAAGCAGGGAAGCCCAGACTTGCTTCTCCTTCGTCATTATGTCCAGGTCTTCTGGAGGGATCCCGTGGCGTTCCTAGGCCAGCCGAGAGACGTAGTCTCTCCAGCCTGTCCTGGATCGCCCCCCTAGGCCTTCTCCTCCCGGCGGAACGTGCCCGGAACACCTCACCAGGGAGGCATCCGGGAGGCAGACAGATGCCCGAGCCACCTCATCTGGCTCCTCTCAATGCGGAGGAGCAGCAGCTCGATTCTAAGGCCCTCCCGGATGACCGAGCTTCTCACCCTATCTCTAACGGAGAGCCCAGACACCCTGCGGAGGATACTCATTCTGGCCACTTGTATCCGCGATCTTGTTCTTTTGGTCACCACACACAGTTCGTGACCATAGGTGAGGGCAGGAACGTAGATTGACCGGTAAATTGAGAGCTTTGCCTTTTTGGCTCAACTCCTTCTAAACCACGACAGACCGATAGAGAGTGCGCATCACTGCAGATGCTGCACCGATCCGCCTGTCAATCTCTCCAAGACCCCAAGATATATTTTTTTTTTACAACCTGTCCTGTTCCGCTGCATGGCCATGCAAAATGGTTGATCCATATGCCTTTTGTGATGGAACAGTTTTGCTGTGCAACAGGGGAGTTTGAAATACTCCCTCTGCTTAGTTTTCAATTTTTTTAATTATTCTGCTGTTTATTGAAAATGCAGCCAGACAGAAAGGGGTTTTAGGGGACAGACAGAGGGACAGAATGCACAAGGTAAATAGGGGTGCGAACCACAGCAGAACAATAGTTAGTTTATATATTTGACTCCACCTGCAATGGGGGGCCAAACCAGCGAGCCCATCTGGTCAGGGACCCAGGCAGGGGGATGACACCCACTCCCCAGGACCAAGGGTGGTCCCCCCCAGCCCAACAGAAGCGCCCACACCAGTCCCAAAGGGAGGGGAAAGGGTCCCGGACAACCACACACCCACACCCCACTCCCCTCCCAGAGCGCCCCACCGCTACCATCTCCCCTGCCACCCCCAGAGAGCATGGTGGCCCCAACCACCAACAGGGTCCAACACAGGAGCCAGCTGCCACCCGAAAAAAGTCACAGCCCGCCAAAAGTGAGCCCATGTCAAGTGCCTGTCGCAAGCAATGATGGGAAAGGGCGCCGGGAGAGGGAGCGACTTCAAGCCAAGAGAAATGTGAATACCCACCACCCGCCCTATTACTATGGTTACCAGGTCTCCAACTGGCAACCATTATGTCTGTACCGTGATAGTCTGTCATGGGGTGTCGTGTATTAACAATGAGAAGACCGGTGGGGGTCAGGCGAGAAAGTCACAGGGCAATGATGACCCACAACCGTCACTCCCACCCAGGCCAACCAACTCCCCAAAGGATGTGCGAATGTATGTAGTGCATCAGAAATCCGCAGGGGACCACCGTGCCGCCTATTTTTCCATCACAAATTTAAAAAAAAATCATCCAATAATATGGGTAGACATAAAAATGTACATTTATTTTATTTGTGGCACCATGGTGGTGAGTGATATGAACGTCTGCCTCACAGTTCTGAGTCTCTGTGTTTGAATCTCGGCTCCGGCCTTCCTGTGTGGAGTTTGCATGATCTCCCTCTACTTCTTTTTCCCTGTATACTCTGGCGTCCACACTCCCAACAGGTCTGGGTAGTTCAAGACTAAATTCTCCACAGGTCTGAATGTGAGTGCGAATGGTTAATTGTCTGTATGCAATTGGGTGTCGACTAATCCAGGGTGTACCCTGCCTCTCGCCAAAAGTCAGCTGGGATAGGATGTAGCTCACCCTCAACCCGAATAAGTGTATTTCTTGACAAAGTCCATAATTGTCTGTGTGACAAACATTTTAATGACATGACAATATCCAGAATTTGTTCAACAACTGTGTCTGTCCTTGTCTAAAATGATCTTGAAAATAAGACAGCTCTTATATAGTCCACATGTTCACCAACCAACAAAGACAAATCCCCTACCGTGACATTCGACCTCTGGTTCTCCCCAAAAGAGTGCTCTACACTCTCTGCATGTCCTGCCTCCAAAGCCTGGCGCACATGAACATTGACCACTGATCTGTAGGAATAACATATACACTATCAAGAAATTTTTTTCAGTGAATATGCTTTCCCTTAAACACATATAGTTGCAAAAATAGGTGTTAAAATACAGTGCAAACAAAAGGTATGCTGAGATGTGAAGCTATGAAATACTGTACAATATCTGGCTATACTTACGTTACATTATACAACCCCAATTCCAGGGAAGTTGGGACGTTGTGTTAAACATAAATAACAGAATACATCCATCACACAATACATACATGGAATGGAATACATCCATCCATCCAATTTCTGAGCCGCTTCTCCTCACTATAGGCGTGGATAGCCTATCCCAGCTATCATCGGGCAGGAGGCGGGGTACACCCTGAACTGGTTGCCAGCCAATCGCAGGGCACATACAAACAAACAACCATTCGCACTCACATTCACAACTACGGGCAATTTAGAGTCTCCAATTAATGCATGTTTTTGAGACGTGGGAGGAAACCGGAGTGCCTGGAGAAAACCCATGCAGGCACGGGGAGAACATGCAGGCACGGGGAGAACATGCAAACTCCACACAGGCGGGGCCGGGGATTGCTCCTCAGAACCTGCTCCTCAGAACTGTTAGGCTGACGCTCTAACCAGTCGGCCACCGTGCCAACTAACAGAATACAATTATTTGCAAATCATGTGCAACTTATATTTAATTGAAGAAACTACAAAGACAAGATATTTAATGTTCAAACTGATAAACTTTATTGTTTTTAGCAAATAATCATTAACTTAGAATTTTATGACTGCAACACGTTCCAAAAAAGTGTGGAGTTTGCATGTTCTCCCCGTGCCTGCGTGGGTTTTCTCCGGGCACTCCGGTTTCCTCCCACAGCCCAAAAACATGCATGAATTGGAGACTCTAAATTTCCCGTAGGTGTGAATGTGAGTGCGAATGGTTGTTTGTTTGTATGTGCCCTGCGATTGGCTGGCAACCAGTTCAGGGTGTACCCCGCCTCCTGCCCGATGATAGCTGGGATAGGCTCCAGCACGCCCGCGACCCTTGTGAGGATAAGCGGCTCAGAAAATTGATGGATGGATGGATGTCTTTGTAGTGTATTAAATTAAATATAGGTTGAACATGATTTGCAAATATCATTGTATTCTGTTTTTATTTATGTTTAACACAACATTCCAACTTCATTGGAATTGGGGTTGTACTACATATTACAGATACCAAAACTCTTCACCTCATTGCACGAGGTCCCATACGAATGTTTGGTGTCACAATCACAGTCCTGACAGCCCTTACTGCTTGCCATGTTCCAGGTGTCAGGTGCACAACGATCACAGTGCTGGCCAATCACATTCGGAAGACAATGACACTGGCCACTGTTGCGGTCACAGTGACAGTCACCTGGCGACTGACAGCTGGCACCGTCACTGCCCAGCTGGTTACAAACGCACTCTGTGGACCACAGCAATACCTCATCAGTAACTGCAAAGCTTTTGGATTCCTAAATCAATGTTTGAATTTCACTATGAGTTGTTTTTTTAGATGGGCTGCATGTAAGTAGTTAAGTAAACTTACCCCTGCAGTCTTGGAGTAAGGCATTGCCATAGTAACCCATCATGCAGTTTTCGCAGGAATGCCCCTCGCTGTGGTATTGGCAGCGCAGGCATTGACCAGTTTGAGCGTTGCAGGATTGTGGATCCAACATATCAATGTTGTTGTTGCACTGACAGGGCTGGCACGACCCCCCCATCACATGAGGGTTTCCATAGTAACCAGGTGAGCACTCATTGCAGCGAGCACCTGGTGAAAAAAAATTGGACCAGATTCCAACTACTTTTCTGCCATCATACCATATTTCTGTCGAAAATCTAATGTGTAACCAAGCATTGACTGTGATTTTATCTGAAATTCTTTTTTAATTAAACATTTTTAAACTTTTCTTCAGCTTTTGGGTTCCTATTATTATTTTCTGAATGAAAAAAAAAATCTGTTTTTGTGCATCAGTGGTACCGTAATAATGTAATACCCTTGTATCCAGTGTTACAGACACAGATAGCTTGTTGGGAATCATCACCACGGAAACAACTTCCTGCAAACTGCCGCAGGCTGCCAGGACCATCGGGACACATACAGGGGTGACAATGGTCACCAGAGCCCAATGTGAGGTTGCCATAGTAGCCATCCAAGCACCTGAAAACAAAAGATAAAGCATGAGATTCTCTGTCCATTATATAAATTATATCTTGAACTTGTCCTCCTCATTGTGTAACATGTCCCTCTGACTTTGATGCTGCGCTTTACCTAGATTACTTGCATCTCTACTTTTTGTCAGTGGTCCCTTTAGGTATCAGGTAGGCAGTATAGCTCAGGAGGAATTGCGGCTGTATAGCAATGTAAGATTGCTTGTTCAACCACCTCCATCAGTCCTGTCAATGCACCTTTCAACATGATAGTGAGCCCCTTGTCGTTTCATCATCATTGTACAGATGAGACATTAACAATTAGGTCTACCTTTACCTGAGTGACTAGCTATACTACATTTGTTTTGCACAATTTCGGTACTACCCTTTCTATATCTGTAAGCATTCCCAATACTAGTCTGTATTAGGTGGATGGCTTGAGATTTTTCTACACTATTGTGATAAAAGTCCAGTCGACCTCGCCTTGTCGCTGATGACGTCATTATTTTTTTCAGTGTAGTAGTTAAACGACAAAAATAATACTAATAATAAATCATAGTTAGGGGGAATGGTAACGTTTGCACAACTTGACCCAACAGGGAAACCTTTCCTCGTTCTGGGCCCACCACAGCAGCGGGTTCTTCATGCTGTAATTAATTTCTCCAGCACACCCACAAGGATAAGCATGACAGAAAATGACATGACAGATGCAAAAAAAAATAATAAATAAATCACAGACCTTTCCGTGTGCAGTGGAGTAATTCCCCACTCTTTTTCCAATTTGATAGTGTGAGTCGAAAAGTTGAAAATCCTGCTCCAAGCCTGACTTTTTTCCCCTTTCCTGGTTCTCCCTCACTTAAACAAAGCTTCCCATTTCAAAATAAAAGACAATTTAAATTAATTGAGGTGACAGACTCATTTCATTCAGCCCACTCATCTATTGCTGCAAGTAGCTATGCCTAATCTTCAAGCCAACAACAAGTGATTAGCAACTAGTCGACGTCACACTCTTAATGTCATTATGAATTAGTAAAATCGACAAGTCAACTCGTCGTCTGGTCTGTACAGGTACAACCCCTAGTCTGTATACCACTGTACATACTTGTAGTTCTTCATGAGTACTTTTGCAACTTGTTCCACGACCTCTTTGTCTTGTCGATCTTTGTGACTAATCTTTCCACCTATTTACAAATTCTTCTGTATTGCAGCAATTTCTCTCTAAATTATGTAACTTCTTCCGGTTATAATAGCCTAAAAATATAAAACCCAGTACCACAACCTTGGCAACTCTTTTGGCTTGTATCAGTGTTATTAAAAGATCAATTCTAAATTAATTCACCTGTCACAGTTGTGCCCTGTGCTGTAGTCCCTGCAGTTGAGGCACTGTCCCGTGTGAGCATCACAGTCCTCTGTGTGTCCATTACAAGAGCATGGACGGCATGTAGGGAAACCCCAGTAGCCCGGCAGACAGCGATGACACTGACGTCCATATGCCCCCGAAACACACTCACACTGACCAGTGACCTGGTCGCAAAGAGGGCTCTGTGAGCCCTGAGCATCGCAGTTGCATTCTGCAGGTACAAAAACATGCAGTTTAATCTGTTCATCACAAATGATTTATCTGATCGTATTGGTTATCTTGCAAAATACCAGATAACTGTATTAGTAAATTATGTACCATAGTGTTGTCTGTTCAAATTTGATTTGTTTCCTTTTTTTATAACGCAATAAAAGAATGGGATTTGCAACATTTCTGTGAGCAAATTGTTTTTCCAAAACGAAATAAAGATTCTTCACGTCAGTGTAAAATACAGTAAACTTTGGTCCATAGTTAACCAGTATAAAAATAACATTGGTTGAGAACCTCCACATATCAGACATACAAATACGAGCTAAAAGAAATCTGCCAACCTTAGTTGTATCATCGATTCATTTACTCGATGGGCAGTGTCTCTATTGCCTTCGCAAAGGCTACGTCTATCGCCTTCAATTTAAAGGCGGGATATCATCGGGATTAAATTGGGCCTCATTCACTAATAAATGCATAGAAATGTTCTTAGTCTCTGCACAAGTTGAGTATAAGCCAAGTCACCATTGAATGCATGACACGTGCATACCAGCCAATTTTCTTCGCACCGCTGTGCTTATGTTAATGAATCAGAATCCATTCTAAATGATGGGCACTCCAATCTCCAATTTTTCCTGTAAAAGGTTGCGTGAAGATTTAAAGTTGCGAGACAAAACGTTCATAACTTTCTTGATTTGTATCCTATTTTCAAAACACAGAAACTGACAACATATAATAATGATATCTTCATCATCATCTTCCATTCCGCTTCTCCTCACTAGGGTCGCGGGCGTGCTGGAGCCTATGGCAGCAATCTTCGGGCGAGAGGCGGGTTACACCCTGAACTGGACGCCAGCCAATTTTTCACTAATTCCGAAGTTAAATTAAA
Source organism: Phyllopteryx taeniolatus (assembly GCF_024500385.1). Classification (NCBI taxonomy): domain Eukaryota; kingdom Metazoa; phylum Chordata; class Actinopteri; order Syngnathiformes; family Syngnathidae; genus Phyllopteryx; species Phyllopteryx taeniolatus. The sequence continues at coordinate 4,822,751 of NC_084506.1, forward strand.
GAATGCTGCACAGAAAACCTGCATAGAAGCAGTAAATTAAGAGCTAAGAATGAACAAACACAGCACAAGTTGTTAAAATAGGTAGCAAGGAATGAATACAGCACAGCACAGCAAAGAGGCATTTGTAGTCATGAAATTAGCATTGGAAGTGATACAAAAAGTACTTTATATGAGCCATGCCGACAGGAGTTACGTCACAAGCGCATCCGACGTGTGTGCCTCTGATCTTTTGGACAGTCGTTTGTCAACTGTAGATTTCGGAAAAAAATGTTGTTCGAGATTTGTCCCGTGCATGTGTACTTGATCGATATGAAAACGCTGAAGCCTTGGATTAAAGCAAGCGCTTCGATGGCTTTTCCGGTTGCGCAATCAAAGCATGAACTCGAGCCATCTGCTCGTCGCGTGACAACTGCCGACACACAAACAACGGAGGATACACATACATACAGCACTTACAAGCACTTGAAGGGAACGAGCTAAAAGTGATGAAAAGTTTCCTTTTCATGGTTATTTAGGACATTAGTCAACCCATTAGCAAATTCCTGATTTAAATTATCATAAAAATTCTCATTATAGTTTTTATGAATGATTGTCGGATCAATACATTGTGTATCTTGGATAAAAGATGTGTGTTTGAGGGTTTTTTTTTTTCCAAAAGCTGATCACTATTTGTGCATACACCAGGTCCGAGGTTCTTTGTTTGCAGAGTACAAACAAAAAAAAAAGTATAAGGAAAATATTGATGAGTGTTAAATATATTATAGAAGTTATCATTTATTTGCTTAGCTTGCATTAGTATGATGGACAATTTTAGATGTTTCGCCTTCAAAAAGAAGACTCAGCATCATCCATGGAAGGACGCTTGGACCAAGGACGTGATCGGATGTGGTCGGGTCGTGACAGGTGTTGATCCAATATTCTGTGTTGTGTCTTATTGCTTAGAACATTATGATTGTAAATCCCTCCTATTTCAAATAAATGCAGGAGCGAGGGGGGGGGATTGTTTAGAGCGTGTTGAGAGACTGTGATCTGAACAATCTCCCATACGCCCTCCTCATGAGAAAAAGTAACAAGCGTCTTCATTCCTTTTGTGTCTATTATAATGTTGGGTAAGATTAATCCAACATAAATTGGTCCTTCGAGCCGGATGTCAACACACCCGAAGATTCCAGTTGTGGAGCTGACATCCAGTTAAGAGACCGTGGCCACGGCATTTGAGACCCTTTCCGGGACTGGTCTTCGGACTTCTCAACTGGGATCTGGAGGTTGACGACAATCCAAGGATTGAAGACGACTTTGGTGAGTTAAATTTTAAAAAAATTTTTTTAGGAAAAAGGAATAAAAGAGTGAATGAATTGCGCGACGAAGAAGTCTGCGGCAGAATAAACCTTGTGTAATACTAGTCCCTGGCAAGTTAGATGGAGGACGGAATCCGATAAAATCCGTGGGGACGGCGGAGTCCTGTACGTACTTAAATTCCGTATTTCTGTATTTTTGTATTTCTGTGTTTCTGTGTTTCCGTGTTTTCGTGTGTTTATAAAAACGTTATTAATATCGTGTGTATGTGTAAAAGTATGAATTTATAAGACAGGATTGTATTCCTTTTGTGTCTATTATAATGTTGGGTAAGATTAATCCAACAATGAGCCAGAGATTTGTGCGACAAAGGTGCGTATGAACGACTGAGGCACAAATTCGTGCATACGCATGGTTAACGAATGCGGTCCACTGTGTTTTCTGATGAGACTGTGGGCTTGAGGAGAGCCAATATGAATATCAATCTCAGTGCTTCAATGCGTGCGGATTTGACTTGATAACTTGAACTCTTTACACTTCAAATGGAGCTGATTGAAAGTTCATTAATGATAAACACTAAAGAATAAATGAGAACATTACACTCCTGGAATTGCATATAAGATGCAGGGTTTTAAGGCAGGGAGAAAAGTCAGTCCGAGTTTCCCGTAATCAAAACAGAGAAAATGGTAATCATTTTGGCATTCAGAGATTTATAGATCTGTTGTTCTGTTATTTCTATTGTAACATGAAGTTTGAGTTTATACCTTTGCAGCCACTTGGTCCAAACTGGAAAGTGGCTGGCGCACATCTGTCGCAGTTTCTACCAACAACATGAGGTCGACACAGACACTGACCTCCACTCACATTACAGACTGTACTCAGAGATCCTTGGGGGTCACACTGGCATTCTGAAAGGAACAGATCATGACAAAGGGAGTGTATTGTTTCTCTCTTTCTCAACTTGACATCAATTTCTTGCAATAGTGGTACCTTTGGCTCCCTGGTGGAGCAGAGCAGAAATGCTGAAGATGAAGTTTTGGCAAATGTCGGTCATCGGTGTCTTAATAACGCTCTGGCTATTTTCCAGACAACGATAATGTTTAAAAGTTTCCCATCCATGGTTTTCACCAGATTCCCCTCCTTGTAAGGTGGTAAAGAGGTCCAAGTTCTTACAGTGAGGCATCAGCACAATCTGATAATAAGAAGAACATGTTTCCAGTTCTAGGATGAAAAACAGCTTTGTTTGTCCTGAGAAACTCAGCTAAACATTTACAAATAACACATTCCAGCTGTGAGTCCATGTGTTGTCTTCTACTTTTAAAATTGGATCAGCGCTTTAAATGCACACTCACCGAATCAATGAGCGTGTATGGAGACTGGACGTCACTGAGGGCTGAATACAAAGGCAGACTGAGGCGGATGGTATAGTTCAGACCAGATTCAAAACAAACTGGTCTGGGAAGAGCCACATGTCTAAGAAAGCACATAGGCAATGTGAAACATCTGCAAAGTTTTAACCAGGCTATTTTGAACACATGACCAAAAAATAAAAATAATGCCAACACATTGGAATAATGTGGGAAAACAATCCCAGGAAAATACATCGTCACCGATGCCAAGTACAGAATGCATGTTTTAGAACCTATGTTTGCTAAATGCAGAGATTAAATGAGATCATAAAAATGTAAAAGATGTTTAGAGGTGGGTAGTAACGAGGTACACTCAGTAACATTTTGGATAGATAGCCGAAAGGTGGTTGTATCGGTGAAAAACAAAAAGAGATAGTTAACGAATATTACCGTGACCCAGGGTGGAGAGAAATCATTTGGTGGTCGTCATCTGGCACAGTATTTATACAACGGCTATCTGCTCTGATAGGTTTCAGTCTCATCACCGTCATCAGAACCTCCTCCCATTGGTCAGGCAGCTGAAAGAACACGTTATTCCTTGTTAAATAAAACATTCCTCCCTGAGCCGTCACCTTATCGTGGCAGAGGGGCTTGTGTGTCCCAATGAACCTAGGGGCGAAGTTAGGGCTTTAAGACCCTAGTAGGGTCAAACGGATCCTAGGTGAGAGACCAGACAAAAAACCCTATGATCAGGTGTGCACATCAGCGGTGCGCAGGTGCACATCCGCAGTGAAAATATTAAAAGTGTACCAGATTTGATTGAATCAGAGCGTATTTGCGTACCACCAAGCATTTTATTTTGTTAGTTATTTATTTTGGGACGGTGGGTTGGGGGGGAACGCAGCAGTAGATAGGGCTTATGTAGTGTGGTTATTCACAAACTACTTTTTCATACGGAAAAATATTTTGAGTCAACTTACTGAATGGAATCACCCAGCTATCATCGGGCAGGAGGCGGGGTACGCCTTGAACTGGTTGCCAGCCAATCGCAGGGCACATACAAACAAACAACCATTCGCACTCACATTCACATCTACGGGCAATTTAGATTAACCTACCATGCATGTTTTTGGGATGTGGGAGGAAACCGGAGTGCCCGGAGAAAACCCACGCAGGCACGGGGAGAACATGCAAACTCCACACAGGTGGGGCAGGGGATTGAAACCCGGTCCGCAGAACTGTGAGGCAGACGCGCTAACCAGTCGCCCACCGTGCCGCCGTCAAAAGTATCCCTCATGGAAAAATAGTTGTTTTTTAAAAGCGAAAGGAAACGTGGCTATGTGACTCAGGGCCATCTTTCCCCTGATTTTCTATGCACTTATACTGTTTCGGGTTGCGACTTGGACAAAAGGAAGACTACACACTGCACAGGTCGGCAGTCAATTGCAGGGCACATGTAGAGACAGCCAACCATTCACACTCACACCAACCATCTCCAAACTTTTGTGGAAATAGGCTTTTTAGTTTTCATGGTAAATGTGTCCTGGTATTAACTGGTTTACAAAGACAAAATGAAATCCTTTCATACTGCGTCCTACCTGAGGCTCATAGCGGATGAGAATGTCATACTCCATTGAGTGAGGAATGTTGTCAACAGTGAATTCAAGGAAGGCTCCCTCTGGGACATTGACCAGGCCCATACCTGTCCAGGTGGGGCTGTGGTCCTGAGGGTGGGGCCTTGTAACCACCATTACACCCTAAAGGGAACAAACAGGAAAGCAGCTAAACCATCTTTTCAATTGCTAATATTTCCCTGTCTGATATACTGTATGACATACTGTAGTATGAGCATGTGCCGTATGTCCTACAGGCCAACAGTAGCTCACTCTGCCCAAAACATCTCTTTTTTTTTTTTTCCAAATCAACCTGTGTGATTTCGATATGAATATTGAAGTGAAGATAATCTTGTATTATTAGAAAACAAGTCTTATGTTTGACTGTAGTGTTTTTCTTAAATAGTGATAATGAAAACATGACAGAATCAATCGCGAGTGCAGAAATTTTCCAGAACCAGTAAAAATATTAATATTATTGATGTATTTTCTTTTAAGGATAAATTTGGAGACCTGCCTAAAACCATCCATCTATTGTCCGTACCACTTATCCTCACTGGGGTCGCGGGCGAGCTGGAGCCTATCCCAGAAGCCGGGTACACCCTGAACCCGTTGCCAGCCAATCGCAGGGCACATATAAACATTCACACTCAGATGTACACGTACGGGCAATTTTATCTTTTCAATTTTTGGGGATGGCGGAGGAAACCAGAGTACCCGGAGAAAACCTACGCAGGCACTTGGAGAACATGCAAATTCCACACAGGCGAGGCCGGATTTGAACCCGGGTCCTCAGAACTGTGAGGCCGATGTGCTAACCAGTCGTCCTCATGATTTATTTATTCATTTGAATTCTAATTCATAATTCGTACACCGTGCCGACCCTGCTTAAAACAGAAACACAAATGAATGATTTATTGAAACACTGATAAAACCTTCTATAGTTTGTTATCTTGGGTAAAGTTTATTTTGCTGAGGACTGATGAAGCTCTTCTCTGGCTATAATTTGGTATAATTTTCAGACAAGTAAAACACCCAATGTTCTGTAATTCATCATCATTACTGGGATCATTTTAAAGTGATCTGAGAAATAACTGCATGGACATTTTGTTAGTTTTGTTCACTTATTTAACCAAAAATAACAAATATTTCATAGAGATAGACAGGTCTAAGACTGGTCTAAGGAGCATTTATGTTTGGAAGAATTTTGAGGTCACTCATTAAAATCATGACTTTATTATCATAATATTACAAGCCTTTCCTCATGTATTAATTCCTAAAATATGTTTTTCTTTGTGGCCCTAATTCACAATTCTAAACTATGCAGATGTGCTGCTGATGGACAAGGTGTCATCCTGGGTGACTGATCACACCAAAATTCTAAAAATACACCTTTTTAGCCACTAACGGAAAGCTGAAATGTACGTCACGAAGTCCTTTGAACGCCTCGTGCCGACACAACCTGGAGCTGAACACGCTCAAGACTGTAGAGATGATCGTGGACTTCAGGAGGCATCCTTCGCCACAGCTGCCCCTCACGCTGTCCAACTGCCTTGTGTCAACCGTCGAGACATTCAAGTTCCTGGGAATTACAGTCTCTCAGGACCTTAAGTGGCCGATCAACATCAACTCCGTCCTCAAAGAGGCCCAGCAGAGGATGTACTTCCTGCGGCTTCTGAGGAAGCACGGCCTGCCACAGGAACTGCTGAGGCAGTTCTACACAGCGGTCATCGAATCACTCCTGTGTTCTTCCGTCACTGTCTGGTTTGGTGCTACTACAAAAAAGGACAAACTCCGACTGCAACGGACAATCAAAACTGCTGAGAAGGTTGTCGGTACCCCCCTACCCACCCTTGAGGACTTGCACGCTGCCAGAACTAAGACAAGAGCGTGGAAAATCCTCTCGGACCCTCCACATCCCGGTCACCGGCTCTTCCGGCTCATTCCCTCAGGTAGCCGCTACCGATCAATGCAAACTAGAACTAGCAGACATTCCAACAGCTTCTTCCCTCTTTCCATCAACTTCTTAAACACCTAACCTACAATTCCATTGCCACATGCTGCCAATTTTTTGTCTTTTTGTCTTGAGTTTGTTGTCACATTTCTGTCGGGCCAATTACTGTATACATTACTCGTGCACTCACTGTCGTAGTCTCGCCACGCTACACTATTTGCATATCTGTTGTTGACCAATACTGGCCACTCATGTGCCAGAGTAGCATCTGCCCCATTTGCACACTGATTGAGGAGTATCTGCAACATTTGCACAATTCACATTGTCCCAGATTATGGCGCTACTCGTCGTCACTTTAAACTGCATACATTCCTTGAAGTCTTGGCGCCCTTTGCACAATGGTCATTGCACCGGACTATTCAAACTGCTCTAAGTGCTAGAGGACTTTTTGCACAATTGTCAAAATAAATAAATAAATAAATTTGCACCGGCATTACTAGATAACTAGCAACCCTTTATTACTAAGTGACTGTTTTCTTTTTTTGTCAATGTCTTTATGTCTCAAAAGTGTTCTCTGTCAATTGACTGTCGGTTGTCGTACTAGAGCGGCTCCAACTACCGGAGACAAATTCCTTGTGTTTTTTAGACACACTTGGCAAAATAAAGATGGTTCTGATTCAGAAAAATGTACATTGTTCTTATTATTAGTTATATCAATTGCAAAGCAGAGCTTAATTTACACTGGATTAGTTTACTGAGTTTTGGTACACTAAAGTTACAATATACGGTATCAAAGTGGCTTTTTAGTTATATTTCATGTACAGTATGTGGCCTACAGAAAAGGACTTTGAAAAGATAAACATTTTGTTAGATGTTTTTACTCTGCCACTTCAACTCAAGAGCTGGATCTTATCTCTGCTGACTTTAGAACTAAAAATGGCCGCAGTGGATTTGTTTTTTTGCCAGTCAATCATTGAGCATGTATAGACAACAAGCATTCACACTATCGTTTACACAGTGACTGAGTGGCAACAGATCACACTGGTTGCAGACAGGTGAGTGGAGCTCGAGCATGACCCAAAAGAATCAAGCTGATGACGATCACAACTATGAGTGAATTACGAGAGAATTTCCCTTTTGGATGAATGAAATATCTATCTACAATTGGTTTGTCAATTGAGAAGTTCAGAGAACAAATGTTAAAAGGTAACTCACAGGTCCTAACTTGGCATCCTCTGCCTCATAGGTGTAGTGGTCCAGAGCAATGAAGTAAAATCCTGACTCAACTTGATCACAGCGACGGCCGAACGTGTGATCTCTGCAGACGCACTGACCGGTCAGCTGATCGCACCTAAGTGAACAGCAGTAAGAATGAAAGTGTGAATTGCTTTTGATTCAATCAGACCTCGCACGCCAAGTGACATGGCCGAGCGCAGCTGAAGTGGAGCATCGCTTTGCTTTCTAGCCACAGGCCTGTGAATATTCTCATTTTTGATTGGCTGTTACATCTTCAACATTGCGACGCTGTTCACTGGAGATTAACATTTCGAATCGCAGCAAAAATAGTGGCTGAACACTGTGTAATTGAATAAGATCATCAAATTACAATCATAATTAACATTGAGCACTTAGCTGGAGCTGCACCTCGTAGTTAGTTATTGCAGTTTATGCAACAGTTGCAGGGTTGTTAGATACTGTGTATGAACTCACTGGTTGTTGATCGCTCCCCCCAAGTCACAGTCACATGGTCGGCAGCCATCCATATCATTGCTGAGACCCCAGTGTTCAGACTTTTAAGAGACACAAAGAGAGAACAGATGTTAGCATTTTATGACATCCCACCTGGTCACTTGCAAAAATAAAAGAGGACATAATCCAAGCTTTCATTTCTTCACACGCCATCATATTTTACAATATGTATAATCAACTACCTCATTTTCCCAGGTTTTAGTATGTTGAGTGTTGTTTGTACATGGCTAACTCACCACACAGAGGTTACAGTCCTTTCCAGTCACCAATCGTTTACAAAAACAGTTTCCTGTTTCACTGTCGCAAGGATTTCGACCAGGAACTGTTCCCAGAACGCTGCAAGTGCATGCTAAAAAAGAAAGGAAAGGTATTTCCATTATTGTATACTCTCGTTTCACATTTCAGTTGCAAATGGGCACTCTCTTTATGACAGTCCCTACATACACCGCATGGTGTAAGAATATATGAGCATAATAACGGTTAGCACAGGTCTGAGGACCCAGGTTCAAATCCGGCCTCGCCTGTGTGGAGCTTGCATGTTATCCAGGTGCCTGCGTGGGTTTTCTCTGGGTACCCCGGTTTCCTCCTACTTGTACATTCCAAAAACATGCATGGTCTAAATTGCTTCTAGGTGTGAATGTGAGTGCGCATGGTTGTTTGTTGTATATGTGGCCTGCGATTGGCTGGCGACCAGTTCAGGGTGTACCCCGCCTCCTGCCCGAAGATAGATCTTCATATTCTATGTTTTTGGAGTGTGGAAGGAAAGTGGTGTGAGAAACGGAAGCCCAGGAGGACAAACAAACACCACATCCAAAGTTCAGAACAGAGATTTTAAACCCACAACCCTTGACTGTGAGGCAGCTCTTTAACATTCCGTACTTCTTATGATTTATACACGTTTATAGTGGACAATTAAAACCTCTCATGTATTCCCAAACATTTACATTGTGACTTGAGTAATCTGATTCTGATATAAAAAAAAACTAAAAAAAAAAAAAAAAAAAACTAGACTATGTTCAGTACCTTGTCAAATGTTTGGACATGCATTATCTTTTCAGTTAAAGCTTGAGCAAGTGCATGCATCTGTCTGTCTATCCATCCATGCTGTTACATATCATGTCACATACCTTTGCAGCCTTCTGGCATATCAGTGAGCCCGTAATACGCCTGTTTGCAGCTGTCGCAGCGTTCTCCCTCCACATTGACTTTGCAGCGACATTGACCAGAAATTAGTCCTACTCTAATGTCTGTCCTCCCATCACAGAGTCCTCCATTCAGAGAGCCCAAAGGGTCACAACTGCATGCTACAGAGATAAAAGGCAGAAATAACTTTGCTTTAATAACTGGCTTCACATTGTTTTCAATGAAGCAGAATAAGGAAAATCAGCTAAATGAGATGTTTTCATTTTGTTGAACCTACCGCACTGAACAATAAATAAACACAACATCGTTGTTTTTGTTCCTATTTTTCATGAGTTGAAGTCAGACTTAAGCCTTTTTCTATGTATGCAAAAGGCCTCTTCTTCTCCAATATTGTTTAAAAATCTCTCAAAATGTTCTGTGTTCCCCTCATGGAAGCCGTCACCTTATCGTGGTGGAGGGGTTCGTGTGTCCCAATGATCCTAGGAGCTAAGTTGTCTGGGGCTTCACGCCGCTGGTAGGGTAACCCATGGCAAACAGGTCCTAGGTGAGCGACCAGACAAAGAAAGGCTAAAAGACCCCTATGATGAAAACTATTAATGGATCTAGGTTTCCCTTGCCCGGACGCGGGTCACTGGGGCCCCCCTCTGGAGCCAGGCCTGGGGTTGGGGCTTGACGGCGAGCGTCTGGTGGCCGGGCTTACACCCATGGGGCCCGGCCGGGCACAGCCCGAAAGGGTAACGTGGGTCCCCCTTCCCAAGGGCTCACCACCTGTGGGAGTGGCCATAAGGGTCGGGTGAAGTGCGAGCTGGGCGGGGGCGGAAGGCAGGGACCTTGGCGACCCAGATACAGAAGCTGGCTCTAGGGACGTGGAATGTCACCTCTCTGGCAGGGAAGGAGCCTGAGCTGGTGTGTGAGGTTGAGATGTTCCGACTAGATATAGTCAGGCTGGCCTCCACACACAGCTTGGGCTCTGGTACCAGTCCTCTCGAGAGGAGTTGGATTCTCTTCCACTCTGGAGTTGCCCACGTTGAGAGGCGCCGAGCAGGTGTGGGTATACTTATTGCCCCCCGGCTCGGCGCCTGTACGTTAGGGTTCACCCCGGTGGATGAGAGGGTAGCCTCCTTCCGCCTTCGGGTGGGGGGACGGGTCCTGACTGTTGTTTGTGCCTATGCACCAAACAGCAGTTCAGAGTACCCATGCTTTTTGGAGTCCTTGGAGGGGGTGCTGGAGAGCGCTCCCGCTGGGGACTCCATCGTTCTGCTGGGGGACTTCAATGCTCACGTGGGCCTGGGAACGCCTCAGGATCCCCCCCGGAAGAGCTGGATGAAGTGGCTGGGGAGAGGGAACTCTGGGCGTCCCTGCTAAAGCCACTGACCCCGCGACCCAACCTCGGATAAGCGGTAGAAAATGGATATATATACAATAATGTAATTTACTGTAGTTTAAGAAAGAATGCTGCAACTTAAAATTCTCACACTGAAGCCTTTTTCTGTATGTTTCCTTTAATATTTACTGTAATTAGTTAATTTTTAGTTCCGTTTCCAGGAACTGACAAACTATTTGGAGCTTTAAAGCTTATTTTAAATGACCAAAGATGATTATTCATTACTCACGCTGGCAGATGTTCGGATCTCTAACATCTTTCTCAGGATGTTGGAAGTAGAATGGTTTGCACTGCTCACAGTGGTATCCAGCTGTATTGTGTTGACAGTTATCGCAAACACCGCCACTTACATTTCCTGAAGCCATGTAGACAGCCACGTCAAAGTGACATAAGTCTGAGTGCTGGTTGCAGTTACACTCTGAGAACATGAGAGAAATCCACAGTCAAAACACACATATCTTCAAATTAATAGTCATTCATCTTCTGTACTGCCAATCCTCACCAGGGTCGTGGGCGTTCTGGAACCCATCCCAGCTGACTCTGGGCGAGAGGCGGGGTACACCCTGAACTGGTTGCCACCCAATCGCAGGGCACATACAGTATAAACAAACAACCATTCACACTCACATTCACACCTACGGGCAATTTAGAGTCTTCCAATTAACCTTCCATGCATGTTTTGGGGATGTGGGAGGAAACCGGAGTGCCCGGAGAAAACCCATGGAGGCACGGGGAGAAAATGCAAACTCCACACAGGCCAGGCCGGATTTGAAACCGGGTCCTCATAACTGTGAGGCAGATGTCCTAACCAGTCATCTACCCTGTCGCCCTCAAATTAATATTATAAATAAAATAATAATAACTAAATAATATTCTTATTTTATATAAAAAAAAGGAAAACAATCTAATGTAATCTAATCATAAAGCTGTAGCAATAATATTTATAGTTCAAAATAGAAATACATTTTACAAAAAAAAAAAAAAAACGTAATAAAAAAAATAAAAAAGTACTAGGGGTACAAAACACTTGCAATAAAAAATACATTTACTAGGGCTACAAGTATAATGGAAAATTGATGTATTGAGGCACCTTTTTGCGTGTACAGCACTGTATAGAGTCATACTGTAAAAACAACAACACTTCTGGTGGCCCAGCCTGGTTAAAGACACCCGGGTGTTCGTCCGAGCCTGCTTCATCAGCCAGAGGAAGGACTTCACATCTCCCCCCAGCTAGTCTGCTGCGCCCCCTTACCTATCCCAAGCTGCCCTTGGTCGCCTTGGACTTCGTTACCGGCCTAGTTCCCTCTGAAGGTAACACTATCATTCTTACTATTATTGATCATTTCTCCAAGTGTGTCGATTACGTACCCCTTCCCAAGTTACCCTCTGCCTTTAAAACTGCTAATCTCCTAGTCCTTCACGTGTTCAAGCTCCATGGCATCGCTGTTGACATCGTCTCGGACAGAGGTCCTCAGTTTTCCTCCCAGTTATGGAAGGAGTTCTGTAAGGCGGTGGGCGCAGCAGCCAGTCTTTCCTCTGTTTACCATCCGCAGTCTAACGGCCAGACGGAGCGGGCGAATCAAAATCTGCAGTCTGCTCTGTGCTGCGTGGTTGCACGCAACCCCACCTTCTGGAGCACCTTTCTCCCGTGGGTGGAATATGCCTACAACTCCCTCACCAGCTCTGCCACAGGTATGTCTCTCTTTATAGCATGTTATGGTTTCCAACCACTCCTCTTTAAGGAAAAGAAGCACGTTGTGGTGGTACCATCTGTGAGGGAGCACCTACGTGTCGATTCCATTTGGAAGTTAAAGGGCTGCCCTGGTGTGGTCAACTGAAAAGAACAGGCGGTTGTGGATCTGCATCGCTCCCCTTCGCCTGTGTACAAGGTAGGTCAGTCGGTTTGGCTCTCCTCCCGCGACCTTCCTCTCTAGACCGAATCACGTAAGCCCAAGATCCACTCTACATTTCATGTGTCTCTGCTCAAACCTGTCTCCAACAGCACCCTGAGCCCTCCGGCCATACCCGCTCCTCCCTGTGTCATCGACGACCATCCTGCCTTCATGGTGTCATGCATCCTCGATGTGAGACCCAGGGTCAGGGGTTTCCAGTTCCTGGTTGACTGGGAAGGGTAGGGTCCGGAGGCGCGCTCCTGGATCTCTCGCAAGCTTATTTTGGATGACTCATTGATTAGGGACTTTTATGAGGCGCAACCTGAGAAGTCTGGGAGGACGCCAGGAGGTGTTTGTTGGAGGGGGGTGGGGGGGTGCTGTTATGGTCTGTGCCCTGCAGTTCCCTCTTTGGAGCTTGCGTGGCACTTTGTGCCTCGCCTCTCCCTCTCTCGCTCTCCCCAGCAATCAGCACCACCTCGGCCGCGCACCTGTTATCAATCAGCACTCATCACTGCCTGTATATAAGCCTGCCAGATCCAGGAATCCAGCACCAGAGTATTAACGCTTGTTCGTGGTACACAGGCCGACTCTCATGATTCCTTCTCATGTATTTCATATTGATTACTTGGCTACCCACAATTATACCTCCTCCGTGTCTCCTGCTTCGCTGCCTGCACCTTCCCTGTTCTGACGGACCTCCACTACTCCTCAGATATCCTACCCCCTGAGCAATTACCTAATAAACCATTCAGAGCTACTTCCTTCGCCTGCTTTTGGGTCCAGTTCTATATTATACAATTACCAACCGTGACAAATATTTTTGCAAGTTGTGTCTAACTAGGTGAAAAGTGCTTAGGGTGCTACAAAAAGTTAGACCAATTCAATGAGTGGGTTCAGGGCACTGAGCATTTGGTTCAGACAATAGGGATTCTCAAACTCAAAGTGGTGAACTGAGCTGAATTATACAGCACAGTGGAAACTTAGCTTTATATGCTCATCTAGTACTGTATCTTCATACAGGGGCAACACGAGGAATTATGCTTCCTCTGTGCAGCATGGATCCATTTTTATTTTTACTTTATTCGATTTGTACGTGCTCCCTTTTGGTAGTGTCATCATGAGGCATGGAATGAACTTCCAGAGCTACGCTGATGAAATGCAGCTGTACATGTCATGTCATGTGCCATGTCACAATATGACACTCGTCCAAACACATTTAACTGGTATTTAAGACCTCAAATCCTGTATGGCAGAGAACTTTCTTCAGCTTGACCAGGACAAAACTAAAGTTATAGTCATCAGCCCTGAGAGAGAAACTTACTTAATAAATTACAAGAGTTGTTTTAAGCATTGTCCTTAAAACCTTCCGCAGTGGTGAAAAAACAGGGCCTTATTTTAGACTCTGGGCTCACTTTTATTCCACACATTAAAAATATTAACAGTTTTTTTTATCTATCATCTAAAGACTATTGTAATCCGCTACGTTAGCACATCCGGCTCACAGTTCTGAGGACCCGGGTTCAAATCCAGCCTCGGCTGTGTGCAGTTTCCATGTTCTGCTCGTGCCTGCGTGGGTTTTCTATGGGTTCTCCGGTTTCCTCCCACATCCCAAAAACATGCATGGTAGGTTAATTGAAGACTCTAAATTGTCCGTAGGTATGAATGTGAGTGTGCATGGTTGTTTGTTTATATGTGCCCTGCGATTGGTTGGCAACCGGTTCAAGGTGTACACCGCCTGCAGCCCACGACCTTAGTGAGGATAAGCGGTAAAGAAAATGGATGGATGGATGTTTGAAAGTTTCACGTTTTATCCAAACCTACCACGCTAGTGTGCTTGGTCATGATGACATACACTACTCATCGTAGGGGGTTTGTTTGAGCCACGAGGAATTCATGTGCTTCCTAGTTCCAAATCAGTTGCCAAAGGCGAACATCTTGGCAAAAAAATGTTACTGTACCAAAAATAGTATGTTCCAGATGAGACTTGTGTTTTGTATTTCTCAGAGTTAACAATGCCACCATGCCGCTCTCTCTCTCTTTCTCTCTCTCTCTCTCTCCCCCCATTCTCTGTCTGCATTACACTTCAGCGCCAGTAAACAACAGTGGCCAATGCAAGAACTAACAGACTTTGTCAACGGCAGTTTAAGTGACAAATGTAAACTATTTTTGAACACAGTTCAGTCCGACGGTCCGTTTGATCCGATATCTGTTTTATTGAGATTCTACTGTACCTATGTTTTTTTTTTCCTCAGAGGGAGCCCTCTGTGATGGGAGCTGTAAGGGCTGTGGCCAAGGTCCTCCCTCATGGGCTCCTTAGTAACCATGTGTGGCTCCTCTTACACCACTACACTGGGGCTCCATGCCGGTGTCCTGTGGCCACGGTCTGTTCTCTGCACTTGGTGCAGATGGCTCCCTGAGATGATGTTTCCTCACCTGGATTCTCTGTGCCCAGCCATAAGTCAGCCGTTGGGCATTACATTATTATCAGGTTTTTTTTTCATTTTTACCTGCATGTGTGTGTGTGTGCACGTGTGTCTGTATGGATGAGTGGCGAGAGGGGATTGATTTTAACTATGTAAAGCACTTTGAGTTGCATGTCATTGTATGAAAAGTGCTTTATAAATAAAGTTTGATTTCATTTGAAGAACCAGCTTCTTGCCAGTAAGAATGCTGTCCTGTGAACCAGTACATACGCACTCTTGCAGGCATTGGTGTTGCGTCCCTCAGCTGGTCTCCATGGTAGGTCATGATAGAAATCCTGACACTGTTCACAGTTCAGTCCTTTGGTATTATGATTACACATGCAGTGACCATGAACCTGGAAAAATGAAACCATAAAAAACATTATCAATCTTAACAGAATGTCTCAATATTACCTGTGGAGAGACTTTGGTTTATCTGATATTCTATAGGTTTCAGTTAGGTGGGAAACCAGTTTGTTTGTTGGGACTTATTTAAATGCCATATGCCACATTTAAATGGGTGAAACTGTTTATTTCAGACAAAGGTATCATTCACATGGGCAGCCGGCAGGGAATGTTTGGCTCTTTTGTTTAGCAGTTAATGCCAAAAGACATTCATGTTTGTGTATACTTTATAATAACTTATAATAATCGTATTTGTTACTTGGCCTACAGCAATGTAGGTATTTGTGTTGTTATTTGTATCATTTATTTGAGGGTTGATAACCTGTTTTAAAGTGCAAGAAGAAATTGCAATAAATCTCCCCAAATTAACCCCCCTGACAACTTACCATGCCCTCCCTAACAGGGCCAGTTGCCTGGACTGGGGCACACTCTGACGCATGTCCATAGCAAAAGCAGTTTCCTCGAACCACCATGTCATAGACAGCATAGTAATACTTCTCTTTAATCTCCATGCGCGAGTCAAGCAGGTTGTCCCCAAGCGTGTGAAGTTTTGTGAACGTCACCCTGAGATTTGTGATCTTTAGCATATCTGTAAAAGATATCCATGACTATTTAAAAACCAGCGGATCTCAAATAACTAAAAAGTCAGTTGGTGCATACTCTGGATTCGAGGGCTATATGGGTCGTTGATCCGGAAAGCTGGGTCCAAAACTCTGAAAATTACCTGAAAAGATTGAGCAGATTGTTGACTTGATCTGAACACCAAAAATTGTGATCGTTGTGAAAGTGATCATAGATGTGAGTTGAGTTAATTTACATTACCTCTCCCTCAGTCGATGGCTCAATGTCGGAATAGCGTGAGTCACAGATGACATCATCAACCTTCATCATGGGACCCGCAGAAACGTCAGGGAAGGACGTTTCACAGTCATAGGCAAAGTAGCGATACACATTCCAGGTTTTCCCAAAGTCTGCTGAGCGCTCAATTACCATGGCAGCAGGTCGAAACGTCTTCAGGGATGAGAGCCAGTAAAAAACAGTCATTCATACGTCCAAATCTATCAAATAGCACAGAATCATCCGAACAAAATGAACATATTAAAGCAATTGGAACTTCTTGAACAGCAATGTCCAACATTTGAAGTCTGACGGACTCCAAATGAGATTTGTCATTTGGGGTTTACCCACCGCAGGAAACTTTGCAGGAACTTCCCTCGCTACCCTGATAACTTTACTTCCCACTGTGTCCCCACCTAAAAAAAAGACCAAGGGTACGGAAGTTTCCCCCTGGATTATTTCATTCCTCCTGATGGGTAGGGTCTTCAGAGAGCTACCAGCAACTCTTTGAGGGGGTGAGCTGTGCTGACGAATGATGATGATTGGTTGACAGACCTCTGTAGGCATTTACTTTGTAATTCACAAAATCGCCATTATGCGGCGTTATGCAAGGCTCGAAATAAGAGAATTAAAATACATTGAAAGAGCAAAACTTCGAATCACCAATCGAGCAATCGACCAATCGATCCCCATGGGCTCGCAGGGAGATCTGCCGCTTCCCCGGCGGCAAGGTCCACCACTGGCTGACTCTGTACCGCTAAAGAGCAGAGGTCTGAGCCCAAGCAGGTATGTGCGTCTTCCTCGGCCGGAGGTGAGGGGCGTGAGGCTTCCGAACACAAATCTTTGTTTTCCCGCTGAGTCGCACTTGGGGGACAAGGAGCAGGCTGGGCAAAGAGCCGCGGCGGCGAACTCCATGGCTCAGTCCGCCACCGGGACGTCCGCCACCGCAACGGGCTCTGCTGCCGCCCCGGCGGCAAGTTCCACCGCTGGCCGACTCAGTCCCGCTAAGTGGTTTTGATGTTCGTGTGCTGTGCCATTTTTCCTCCACACATGGAATTGTGTGTTCTTCCCCAATAATTCAACTTTGGTTTCATCTTTCTCCAGAATGTTTTGCCAGTAGTGCTGTGGAACATCCAAGTGCTCTTTAACAAACTTCAAAGGTGCAGCGATGTTTTTTTGTTTTTTTTTTAGAAAGAAACAGCTTCCTCCTTGTTGGTGTTCTCCCATGAACCCCATTGTTGTTTAAGTGGGACATATTGCAGTTTGCCAAACCAACTTTTTCTAGTATTTGGGATGTAATATTGGCTCTATGGTGCCTCAGTAAACGTGAAATATGAATTAAAATCTTCCATGCATTCCTGAGTTCAGGACGTTTTTCTGCCGAGAGGCCTGAAATCAGGTCACGTGAATTTCTCGAGCTTATCTACGTCACTAGCGAAGATCTCCGCCTTCGCTTTCCACTCCCCAGCCAGCGCTGTCAACATAACATACACGTGTGCTCTCACAAGTGGGTCTTCTACATTGATGCAACCAATCAAAGGAAGGGGGGGGGGGGGGGGGGGGGGGGGGTCTTAGCCAAATATGGACATAGTAGATACAAAACTGGGTCAAACAGAAGTAGCTGTCAGAGGGGCCTTTTCTGGACATTCGTTTGACAAAACCAATGCATTTTATGAAATTCAAGTCCATGTTAGAGAGTCACTCTATGGCGGTCTAACTAGCCAAAATACGGGACCCTTAATGTTTTACATGTGGTAGATTTGTCAACAGAGATTTTTGGCATGTGCCAGCAATTTCTGTAAATCTTGACCTGACACTCAGCTGGTTCTTTTCTACCTCATTAAGCATTCTGCACTAGTGATGGGACGAACAACACTGGTGCGTCAGCACTGTGCCGAGCACACAAGAGCGATACCCCGTATTGGTGCGTCTATCGCTTCAAGAAAAAAAAAATCATGTGACCGATACAGGAAGTGTGTCGTTTAGATGTGCTGCGCCAAATTGTGTTCATAAGGAAACGAACTGTATTGACATGTTGCGGATTTGTTGGCTTGAGTTTTGCTCTTGCTTTTGGATTTTGGATTTTTGCTTTTTGCTTGCCCTCACCTTGTTCCACTGACTTCATGGATCGTTCAAAGAAGATTTCCCCAGTCTGGAATAATTTTGATCTTTTGACGCCAAATAAGGTAAATATCTTTCTCCTTTGGGCATTGTTTACTGTTAGTTTTTTAATTAAATATGTTTGTACTCTTTTCTGGTAAGAGGTTTGAATTGTTTTCAGATAAATTAACTTTTTATTTTATTGTAGGTGAATTGTCGGCTCTGCTCCACAGAGCTATCCTACATCAATAAGAGCACTTCATTAATGCTGAGGCATGAGAGAGCTAAGCCTGGCAATGAACAATTGGGAAATACTTGTGTAAGTTCCCCAGGTATGTTGAAATTCTCACAAAAAAATTTAATTTTCAAAAATAGTTAATTACACACCAAATGCTTTGTGTGACTGTAATATTGTTTGTAAAAATGACAGTCCTTTAATAAGCTTTTAACAAAATATTTCCTTTTGGGTTGCAGTGCCAAACAAGCAAGCAGTGGATGAGGCTGAGGTTTTAAGCAAAATTTAAACTCTTCTCATAAACAACTCAGCGAACAAATTGAGCAAATGAAATTATACAATGGTGAGATCATATTTTAAGTAAAGGACTTAGCGATTAAATATTTTCACAGGCTGATGTTGGGTTTGGAGCATGTAAGCCTTTCCATCTTATTTTCATTTTGTTTACCTGCAAAGATTTTAGAACTACTGCAGGGGTCACTATTGAGTGACCAACACAGTGTCAATACAGGCCAACACAGTTTGTGTAGTGTGTCAATACACTCCTTGAGGTATCATCATCCCATCACTATTCTGCACAGTGCTCTGCAGTCATTTTTACAGGACGGCATCTCCTTGAAAGAGAAGTGCTGAGCTTTCTCCATTTATAGATAAGTTGTCTAAATGTGGATTGATGAACATCAAGACTTTTATAGATGGTTGGGTAACCTTTTTCAGCTTTCAACAAGTTTATATATAAAGTCCTGACCTCAACTCGATTGAGATGCTGTGGCATGACCTCAAGAGAGCTATTCACACCAGACATCCCAGGAATCTTGCTGAACTGCAACAGTTTTGTAAAGAGTTTTGGTCCACAAGTCATCCTGATTGTTGTGCTGTGCAACTACAGGAAACGTTTGGTTGAGGTTATTGCTGCCAAAGGGTCAACCAGTAGTTAAATCCCAGGGTTCATTGACTTTTTCCTCCCTATCCTGTGAATGTTTACATTTTGATTTCAATAAAAATATAAAAACATAATTGTGAGTTGTTAGCTTTTAGCATACTGTTTTTGTTTATTCTTGTTATTTAGATGAAGGTCAGCCTACAGTTGTTGACCAATTTATGCAGAAATTCTACAGGGTTCACATACTTTTTCCTCCCTATGTACATACTGTAATTGGACATTAAGTACATAAATCCTCAAACTGTTTATGATATAGGTTACACTGAACTAGACACTCTTCACAAGAACCCATGGTTTTAAAGATCCAGGGCTCTCTTTAAACATATACACCTGTTCAATTTATTGAATGTGTGATATATTTCAATTTGCTATCACTTACTTTGACCGTCATGATGAGGTGAGTGAAGTGGAACTCCGCCTCCAGGTTCAGTTGGATTCTGACATTTTCCACACCTGTATACAGAGGATCAATAATCTCAACTATTTTCATCATTAGATCAACATCTTGTTTGTATGATCACCATCCGATTTATGATCTTTGGCAAAACATCAGACGCTGTCGCTTTGAGCCAAATCTAACCAGAGATTCCATTCCATATGGGATGTCATGATTCCATTGTTGGTTCCCCTTGTGCTCAGATTCAAAGATAATTGGGATTTATAGGAGTATATAAATTACTGTATCCTACCATTTTTGCGCAAAGGAGATTTTATTTCTAGTGCTGTGGAAGTCCCAAACATGCCATTGAGAACTGAGACCAGGAAGCAGAGATGTAATCCAAGGCTCCTCTGCACTCCACTTAAACATATAACTTACTAAAGATTGTGCAATGCTGTCTGCCCTCTAGAGTTAACTACACTAAGTGACTAATTGAAACATCGAAGTGTTTCTGTCATCCATCCAACATCCTGCAAAACCAATAGGCAAAATATATTCCAGAGATTCCTATTTACTCTAACTATATTTAGGAGAGACATTTAGTCACATCTCAATAGCACAAAAATACAGCCCTGCTACAGTCTGAGTTACCCAATATACTGTATATCTTTTTTTCAGCACTGGAGCCAGGCTGGTTGTATCACACTTACTTAAATACCGTATTTTCACGACCATAAGGCGAACTTAAAAGTTTTAAATTCCCTCCAAAATGGCCTTATAATGCGGCGCACATTATGTGCGCACCGAGTTCCAAAATCTCTAAATGTTGTTGTGTGACTTTAATGAGCGCTCCGCTTGACTGACTGGGAGCATTTCCTGCAGACACGCTGCTTATATAGAGGAAGGCGGACGTGACTGAGGACAGCATGCGGATGTAAAGGGTGCATGTGAAGGAGGACGCTAAAGACACGCCCCCAGTAGGTATATAGGTCCAGTATGTGCATCGGTTTGGCTAAGGACCCCCAAAATGGCACCTACGAAGGTTCACGCTTACGAAGCACAGTTTAAACTGCAAGCTATCAGTTACGCGGAGGAACATGGAAATCGAGCAGCCACGAGAGAATTCAAGAGCAACGAATCCACGGTTCGCAAGTGGAGGAAGCAGGAAAACGAGCCTCGCCAAGTCAAGAGTTTCCGTGGAACCAAGGCGAGGTGCCCCGAGTTGGAAGACCAACTCGAGCAATGGATTAATGAGCAAAGAACAGCCGGGAGAAGCATCTCTACAGTCACCATTCGACTGAGGGCAATAACTCGGAGCCTGCCATCATTCCGGGAGGCTTGACCAAGAAACTCCAACCGCTGGACATCCACTTTAACCATTTGGGAACTGCTAATAGATGGTAAATATATAGCCTTTAGTCAGCTAAAACACGCAACAATATGTGTGACTGGTGTTGATGTTTTCATTGTTTCATTGTTTTTCCTCACCGTTCTCAGATTGCCACCAGGTCTTCAGTCTGTTCGGAGCAAATGTGGTAACAACATTCTCAATACGATGGCTGCCCGTCTGATTGGATTGTTCACTGTAGGGGGTTGCTGAGTCACACATGAAACATTTTTTTTCCTCCTGACATAAAAAAACAGAACAGAAAGACAGAAAGAGAGAAGGAAAAATGGGGGTTTATGAAGGGTGGAATTCCACAGATTCCTGTCTTCCTGCTGTTTGTCTGGATGAGATGATGAAAGCATTAGACATGATTTTGATTAAAAGATTAACATTTTGTGAAACCAACCCAAAAAATAAATCAACAGTAGACGAGTTTTCACATATACAGGAGAACTTGACAAAATAGCTGTGGAGTAGCGGTGCAACAGATCGTGATTCGTACGGATCACTCTCCAGTTTGGCACACGTGGTCCGTGGATTGGTCCAAGAGTATTTGCGTGCAGTGTGGTGTCACCTCCAAACCTCTCGGAAGCATGAGCATGAAAAGATCCCACAGCCCACAACTAGCTAACGTTATCTTATGTGAGCTAATCTCTACATTTGCAGATACAGTGCCGTGAAAAAAGTATTGGCCCCCTTCCTCAAATTCTTGTATTTTTGCATAGTTTCCCCACTTTAATATTTAACATCATCAAACAAATGTAAATATCAGACAAATATAACCCAAGGGAATTTAAAATGCTGTTTTTAAATGGTGATTGCATTTATTACCCGACCCTGTGTGAAAAAGTAATGGCCCCCTAAACCTAACAACTTGTTGGGCCATCCTCAGCAGCAGCAATGAAATCAAGCATTTTCTTGGCAATTGGCAATCAGTCTCTTACATCTCTGTGGAGATATTTTGGCCCACTCTTCCTTGCAGAATTGTTTGAATTCATCAAAAATTTAGTGTTTTCAAGCATGAACGGCATTTTTACAGTCATGCCAGTGCATTTCAATTGGATTCAAGTCTGTACTTTGACAAGGCCACTCCACAACCTTCATTTTGTTTTTTTTAACCCATTCAGAGGTTGACTTGTGTTGTGTTTTGGATCGTTATCCTGCTGTAGAAAGTGTGCTTCAGCTTGAGGTCTGCTCTGACATGCACTGTGAGCTGTAAGGTCTTGCATAGACAGGTGTGTGGCTTTCCTAATCAAGTCCAATCAGTATAATCAAACTGCGGGACTCCAATTAAGGTGTAGAACCATCTCAAGGATGATCAGAAGAAATGGACAGCACCCAAGTTAAATATATGTCACAGCAAAGGGTCTTACATACTTATGGCTGTGTGATATTTCAGTTTCCCTTTAATAAATCTGCAAAAATTTCAACCATTCCGTTTTTTTCCGTCAATATGGGGTGCTGTGTGTACATTAATGAGGAAAAAAATTAACTTAAATGGTTTTAGCAAATTGCAACATAAAGAGTGAACAATTTAAGGGGGTCTGAATACTTTCCGTACCCACTGTAAATAAATCCATCGAAGGTGAACGCCTGCGTTCACATCAGCGTTAGTCCGATTTACGTTTTAACATTAAAATCAGACTATTTTATCTCGTAAAGGGGAACCACGTCTCTTTAGATGTGTGAAACTAGGAAACGTGACGAAAAACCTGTCTCATAATCTGAAGGTTGCTTCAGGAACTAAATAAGAGTTCTAGATCCCAGAGGTCTCTTATCATATCCAAACACAAACGATACAGGTAGTGGGTTTTATATACAATTTTATGAAATCTAACAGGGGAATCTCCAGGGGAACAATGCAGAGAAAAGCAAAACAAAGGACAGACGAACATTGGTAGAGGAGGCTGAACTTGTGATGCGAGGGTGGAATGATCATGCGCGGTGACAGTGCGAGAGTTGTGAAACTCTGTGACTGTTATTTCTTTGACCCAAATACGCACTAATTTGTACCTAGCAACAGCATGTTGGACTTCCGTTGCGTAGACCAATTCAGGCAGGCGGGTCAAGCTTCCGGGTGGTTGGCAAGCGCACTCACGAGGGATGGTTTGAAGAAAAAGGAAGAAAAGAACAAAAAAAAGTGGATGGCCGGAGCGCTTGCAGTGGCGTTGTTAGCCAAGCGTTCAGGGAAAAACTTCCCAACTGAGACTTGTCCGTAGACTGCTCCACACCCAAAAGGGTAGCTTCAGGGAGTTGGCAGGTGCTCCCTGCGGTCCACACAGGGAAGTTGGTGTCTCTCAGCCTCAGCCACCTTGTGGTGAGAGGTGGGGCTCCCGGGCTGAGCCAGATTTTCGGCCAGTTGAAAAAACAAGAGCCAGAGAACGAGTGCCAAACCAGAGCAAATGACAAAGGAGCTTCGGCCTTTTATGTGCCTCAGAGAGTGAGGCGGGCCCAAACGGAAGGCAGACTGCGCCTTTAGAATCTCATTTCATTTTAGGATGATTTGTGGTTTAAAACCAGTGGAATATCATAACATTAATTCCCAACTAATGCACTGTTTACATGCACCCTTTAATCTATGCAATGAATGTTTCAACCTTATGTAGTGGCTAACAACACTTACCGATTATTTGGATAACATTTCTGTGTTCATTTTGAGATAAACACAAGCATATTCGGTTGACAAACTAATTTAACCAGCGGACATTCAAATTCGGAGAAATACAATCACGAGTGACATTGGTGTGGTGGTAGACACTTGGAGCATTCATGCAAAGTTCTTAAAATGTCACACAACATTCATTTTCAGTGAAGCTGAAGTGTTGTCGCTGTTGGCAGTAACCCTCCACCGCCAGGGGGTGTCGCTGGGCTCCTTCAATTGTCCCAGAGGTCTTGAGTTGCATTTCAAAGGGAAAAGGGCCTTTGAACTTTTATCTTGGCATGCGGGACCAGGGGATTTTCAAACTTTTTGGGTCAGCATCTTGAGCCCTGCACACACAGGGGGTCTTCTGATGACTGGGGTAACTGTTAATTAATTTAAGGTCCGGGTGAGAAACCAGGTTCTCTGGTCTCCGCTTTTGATGCGCTCCTTCAGACTGGCTGGTAATTCATTTAGCGTCCGTGTGAGATAAACCATGCATCGCCGTGACAGTCGAGACAGAGATGTCTTTTTGGCACCACATGAACCCCTGTGGACAGAGGTGACACCAATTATCGGTAAGAAGAGGAGCCCTGCCATTCAAACCCACCCGGCGAACCAATGCAGCCTCGGGGTGGTCTTGGAGAGTAAAGGCCTCTTTATAATGCCGCGGTCGCGCGGCCGACAACGCCCGCATTGCATCACGTAACTGACGAATTGCCCCTCTGCGTAGCTTGATGTGCACACGGCAAAAATTGTTGCTGCGCGTCGAACGCCGCGGAGATCATCTCTTGTGATTGGTCCGTTTTAGTCACATGCTGTAATGATGTACTCAGCGTGACCCTTGGTTCTACGTACAATCTACGCCGCCTCCTTCTCGATCGATTTTGCAGCATAATTGAACGTATCATCTGGTCATCTAGGTACATTTGTTCTAGCAGACACTGTTCCACAGTCGCCATTGTTGTTGCTTTGTTCCTTGTTACTGAAAGGTAAGTAAAGACGGCTAGCGGAAATGGCCAAACAAATGCAGAGGAAACTCAACCCTGTGTTGTCCTCGCCAATACCAGCCGTAGCGACACCGCCGACTTGGAGCTGAACTGCAGTACATTTTCAAAACTGCGCACGTGGGTTGCACTCGAGTATAAAAGGCAAACTACGCCCGGGACAGCCGCAATGTCAGCGCGAGTATAAAGAAGCCTTAAGCCCAGAGATACGAGACTTTATACGCTTGTGACCGAGAATTGCCGTTGGGGTTTTTGCTAATTTGACTCTTCTTCATAAACCTCATGTAGCCTAAAAGCCTGCGTCTCAAAGTATTCCTTTGTTGCTGCTCGACGGAAGCCCCATTCATCCGGATGTATGGCGCATCACGAACAGCTGGAAATCCACCACAATCAAATACTAATATCCCAGTCATCACAGATAATGCAAAATTATTGGTAGGATATACTTTCCTTCCTTAAATGTCTTCTTTTTTAATGATGTGGACATAGGCTAGTGTTTAACTCATTATCCATGTTTAAAGGAAGAGCATAGTCCTTAAATTGCACTTTGAGATGTTTTTCATTCATTGTCCATGTTTAAAAGATGTTCTCATGCCTTATATTGCACTTTAAGTTGTTGTCATATAATTTAAATGGCCATATTTGACATTTTGAGTTGAATGTTTTTATTTCAAGAGCAAGTGTTTTACAAAATGAATGGAGGACAAAGTTCAATTTCTTTAGTTTTTTTCCTTTTTTTTTTTTGCTTATCCGAAAAACGATCCGATCCGTGACTCAAACCCGTGATCTGATCCAAACCGTGATTGTTTGATCCGTTGCACCCCCACTGTGGAGCCTTAAAAAAACTTCTCAGTGAGGTCAAAGATGGCTTCATACTGCTAATAAACATCGACTGAATTCCACAGCAATGGTAAAACAGCTGTCCAGACTGACCGAGTTCTAGAACAATGGGCGCAGCAAGGTAATAAGAGAGGCAGATTGAATGATTCACCCACAATACGTAGTACCAAACTACAGGCCAAGAGAGGTTATGATCTGTGCTTACTTCACTAAGTCATGTCTTGGTCAGTACTGCCTTTGTGCCACGAACAGCATCACAAACTTGAGTCCACCCCTCACATTTCAGCAAACACATCAAGGGACAATACTATAGAAATGAAACTAGGAAACATAAATAAATCATCAATATATAGCAGGGTAAATTTACCACTGAAATGTTCTTAAAACATAAGCCATTATAGCTAAATAGCTGACAACAGTTCTGAGGACTGGGTTCAAAGCCGGCCTCGCCTGTGTGGACTTTTTATGTTCTCTCCATGCCTGCTTGGGTTTTCTCTAGGTACTCCAGTTTCCTCTCCAAAAACATGCACGGTAGGTTAATTGAAGACTCTAAATTGCCCGTTGGTGTGAATGTGAGTCCGAATGTTCAGGGTGTACCCCGCCTCTCGCCGAGTCAGCTGGGATAGACTCCAGCACCCTCGCCACCCTAGTGAGTAACTAAACACAACAGCAAATAACTAAACACAACATCAAATTTCTAAACACAACAGCTAATAAAAAAAGCACAACACATAAATAATAAACACAACAGCGAATCAAAAAACAACAGCAAATAACTAAACAAACCCCAAATTAAAAGACAACAGTAAATCAAAAAACACAGCTGCAAATAACTTAGAAACAACAGCAAATCAAAAAACACAACAGCAAATAACGAATTACAACAAGTAACCAAACACAACAGCAAATGAAAAAACATGACATTAAGCTACCAGAAAAGGTTGGTACTGGTCGGGTGTAAGACTCATCGCTGGTTGGACGAATCTACAGGAAGAGGTAGGGACTTGTGAAGGAGCTAAGACTCATTCATCGCTGATTGTATGAGAGGGACGACTTGATTGGACGACGCCATCTGTGCAGCCCAACCATTTTTAAATGCGTTGTCAGTGAGCGCAGACTTTATTTGAATGTCGTGATTTAGTCCAGAGCACAGTATCTATCCACTATCACCTCATATGTATAACGGGAGCGAGCTAGCAGGTGCAGATGTACATTTAGAAACCCAACTCCCCAAACCTTAAAAGAGGTTGCTGGCCGCTGAGTTAGCGCTCCGAGCACACATCTCCCAAAACATGACACGGTGAAAGCGTGGATTCTAACCCCGGTGTGGTCGACCGCTCAGGAAGCGTCGTGGTAGTTATGTAACGCAGAGCCACAAAATCAGACTGGTTACATATGTCCTATTTAATATTATTTGATAGCACCAGCTACGTTTGAATCACCGGTAATGCTCATTTAAAAATGACCCCGCCAGGTGCGGAATAACTTCCTGGTCAAAGTGTCAGCGATGAGTCTTATCCCCGACTAGTACCTACCTCTTCCGGTAGCTTAATGTTGTTGTGTTTTGGAATTTGCTGTTGTGTTTTTTTATTTGCCATTGTGTTTAGTTATTTGCTGTGCTTTTTTACTTGCCGTTGTGTTTCGTTATTTGTTGTTGCGTTTTTTAACTTGCCGTTGTGCTTAGTTATTTGACGTTGTGTTTTGCACTTCAGGACCACCGTAATTAAGCCGCTACAGTCCAACAAAGTAGTCCAATTAAATATTAGGGTAATGAAGTGTAATGAAGCCCCTCCTTGAGCCGTCACCTTATCGTAGTGGAGGGGTTTTCTGTGTCCCAATGATCCTAGGAGCTAAGTTGTCTGGGTCTTTATGCCCCTGGCAGGGTCACCCATGGCTAACAGGTCCTAGGTGAGGGACCAGACAAAGCACGGCTCCAAAAACCCCTATGACGAGTACAATAAATGGATTCAGGTTTCCCTTGCCCGGACGCGGGTCACCGGGGCCCCCTTCTGGAGCCAGGCCTGGAGGTGGGGCTCGAAGGCGTGCCTGCACCCATGGCGCCCATGCACAGCTTGGGCTCTGGTACCAGTCCTCTCGAGAGGGGTTGGACTCTCTTCCACTCTGGAGTTGCCCACGGTGAGAGGCGCCGAGCAAGTGTGGGTATACTTATTGCTCCCCGGCTCGGCGCCTGTACGTTGGGGTTCACCCCGGTGGACGAGAGGGTAGCCTCCCTCCCCCTTCGGGTGGGGGGACGGGTCCTGACTTTTGTTTGTGCCTATGCACCAAACAGCAGTTCAGAGTACCCACCCTTTTTGGAGTCCTTGGAGGGGGTGCTGGAGAGCGCTCCCGCTGGGGACTCCATCGTTCTGCTGTGGGACTTCAATGCTCACGTGGGCAATGACAGCGAGACCTGGAAGGGCGTGATTGGGAGGAACAGCCCCCCCGATCAGAACCCGAGCGGTGTTCTGTTATTGGACTTCCTTGCTCGTCACCGATTGTCCATAACGAACACTATGTTCAAGCATAAGGGTGTCCACACGTGCACTTGGCACCAGGACACCCTAGGTCGCAGTTCGATGATCGACTTTGTGGTCGTGTCATCAGACTTGCGGCCGCATGTCTTGGACCCTCGGGTAAAGAGAGGGGCGGAGCTGTCAACTGATCACCACCTGGTGGTGAGTTGGCTCCGATGGTGGGGGAAGATGCCGGTCCGACGTGGCAGGCCCAAATGTATTGTGAGGGTCTGCTGGGAATGTCTGGAATGTCTGGAATCCCCTGTCAGAAGGAGTTTCAACTCCCACCTCCAACAGAACTTTGCTCATGTTCCGGGGGAGGCGGGGGACATCGAGTCCGAGTGGACCATGTTCCGCGCCTCCATTGCTGAGGCGGCCGACCGGAGCTGTGGCCGTAAGGTGGTTGGTGCCTGTTGTGGCGGCAATCCCCGAACCCGTTGGTGGACACCAACGGTGAGGGATGCCGTCAAGCTGAAGAAGGAGTCCTATCGGGCCTTTTTGCCATGTGGGACTCCGGAGGCAGCTGATGGGTACCGGCTGGCCAAGCGGAATGCACCTTTGGTGGTCGCTGAAGCAAAAACTCTGGCATGGGAGGAGTTCGGTGAGGCCATGGAGAAAGACTTCCGTACGGCTTCGAGGAAATTCTGGTCCATCATCCGGCGTCTCAGGAGGGGGAAGCAGTGCACCATCAACACTGTGTATAGTGGGGATGGGGCGCTGCTGACCTCGACTCAGGACGTTGTGAGCCGGTGGGGAGAATACTTTGAAGACCTCCTCAATTCCTCCGACACGCCTTCCCATGAGGGAGCAGAGTATGGGTTGTCTGAGGCAGGCTCTCCTATCTCTGGGGTTGAGGCCACCGAGGTGGTTAAAAAGCTCCTCGGTGTCAAGACCCCGGGGATGGATGAGATTCGCCAGGAGTTCCTCAAGGCTCTGGATGTTGTAGGGCTGTCCTGGTTGACACGCCTCTGCAACATCGCGTGGACATCGGGGACAGTGCCTCTGGATTGGCAAACTGGGGTGGTGGTCTCCCTTTTTAAGAAGGGGGACCGGAGGGTGTGTTCCAACTACAGGGGGATCACACTCCTCAGCCTCCCTGGTAAGGTTTATTCAGGGTGCTGGAGAGGAGGGTCCGTCAGGAAGTTGAATCTCAGATTCAGGAGGAGCAGTGTGGTTTTCGTCCTGGCCGTGGAACAGTGGACCAGCTTTACACTCTTGGCAGGGTCCTGGAGGGTGCATGTGAGTTCGCCCAACCAGTCTCCATGTGTTTTGTGGACTTGGAGAAGGCGTTCGTGTCCCTCGGGGGGTCCTGAGGGGGGTGCTTCGGGAGTATGGGGTACCGAACCTCCTGATATGGGCTGTTCGGTCCCTGTACGACCGGAGTCAGAGTTTGGTCCGCATATCCGGCAGTAAGTCGGACTCGTTTCCGGTGAGGGTTGGACTCCGCCAAGGCTGCCCTTTGTCACCGATTCTGTTCATAACATTTATGGACAGAATTTCTAGGCACAGCCGAGGCGTAGAGGGGGTCCGGTTTGGTGGCCTCAGTATTGCATCTCTGCTTTTTGCTGATGATGTGGTTCTGTTGGCTTCATCAAGCCGTGACCTCCAACTCTCACTGGAGCAGTTTGCAGCCGAGTGTGAAGCGGCTGGGATGAGAATGAGCACCTCCAAATCTGAGACCATGGTCCTCAGTCGGAAAAGGATGGCGTGCCCTCTCCAGGTCGGGGATGAGATCTTGCCCCAAGTGGAGGAGTTCAAGTATCTTGGGGTCTTGTTCACGAGTGAGGGAAGAATGGAACGGGAGCTCGACAGGCGCAGCGTCTGCAGTGATGCGGACTTTGTATCGATCTGTTGTGGTAAAGAAGGAGCTAAGCCAAAAGGCAAAGCTCTCGATTTACCGGTCGATCTACGTTCCTACCCTCACCTACGGTCACGAGCTGTGGGTCGTGACCGAAAGAACAAGATCCAGGATACAAGCGGCCGAAATGACTTTCCTCCGCAGGGTGTCCAGGCTCTCCCTTAGAGATAGGGTGAGAAGCTCGGTCATCCGGGAGGATCTCAGAGTAGAGCCGCTGCTCCTTCACATCGAGAGGAGCCAGATGAGGTGGCTGGGGGATCTGATTCGGATGCCTCCCGGACGCCTCCCAGGTGAGGTGTTCCCGGGGATGACCCAGGATACGCTGGAGAGACTACGTCCTTCGGCTGGCCTGGGAACGCCTCGGGGTCCCCCTGGAAGAGCTGGATGAAGTGGCTGGGGAGAGGAAAGTCTGGGCATCCCTGCTAAAGCTACTGCCCCCGCGACCCGACCTCGGATAAGCGGTAGAAAATTGATGGATGGATGGATGAAGCAACGTAATGTTATTGAAGCTATTTCCTTTCTTTCAGTGATACACTTTTAACTGGCTAATGACGGCAAATAAGCTGAGACAGGTGGAAAGCAATGGATTTCTTTTAGTGAGAGAACTCCGCTGCAGTGTCCTAAAGCAGCTGGACAAACATCAGTCTCCTGTTATATCAGCACCTCCATGTGTCTGTGTGTGTGTGTGTGTGTGTTTTGGGGAGGGTGGTTATGGTCAACACAGGAAGTGTTCCAGACTATAACAACCCCCCCACCCCACCCCACCCCGAGAGTCACACACAGAGTAAGACTCATCAGGGAGTTTTATTTTCTTACAAACATTCCATTCCATCAGTGGACAGGGGCCCTTCTAACAAAGCGAATGTAGCAAGTCTACTTATGGTAGTCTTTTTTAACTTACTGGACTATGAAGCTCTATGGAATGAGTCTTATCCTTCATTTGATCTTTGCAAATTAAGAGGTGCAATGCTAATAAAAGGAAAAGCGGGCAGGGAGGAACTTAGTTACAAAGCAGTATGTTAACATCAGCCTGCTTTCCCCAGCCTGTTCTCAAGCTTGCTACCCCGAACTGTGACGTTGATTGGGGGGCTTGAGTTGCTCTGCCAACATTCCTCCTTGAGAAAGACTATCACAGCCAGAGTAACCAGCACATGGCACGTTATGGGCGTGATGAGATCTTTCAATCATGTGTGACCCGCCGCCAGAGAGCATTTATATATCGGCATTGCAACAAAGCTAGCGAGAACAATGAACATCAGTTGGGGAAACAATGAAGTAAAGGTACAGTGAGTGCACGTAAAAGGTCTACATACCCAAAGGTGTTGGTGATGTAAAATCATTTCAAAAGATTTTCCACTATTAATGTGTTCTATGACCTGTACAACTGAAATGATTTAAAAAAAAAAACATTTTCAGTAGGGGAAGTAAAACTAAACGGCTGGAATAAAATGGTTGCAGAAGTGTGCACACCCTTCTATAACTGGGATCTACTGTAGCTGTGTTCAGAATTAACCAATCTCATTCAAACTCATGTTAAATGTGAGTCAGCACACACGTGCCAGCATATTGTACGTACGATCATCAGGTCGCTCGAGGAAAAACGTTTGCTTTTTGTGACAAAAGAAAAGCTGCGGGCGACGGGGGGAGTTTACAAGCTGGGTTCAGGATAACTGGCTTGCTCACCAGTCGTCCAGATCAGTTGACAGCAAATTTAAAATGAAAAAGTCGTGGGCCAGCGTCAATACAGGAACGTGGTGGCCACTGGCCAGACACAATGGCGTACTAGCCTGTGTGTGACGCGCATGTACGCTGTTGATAATAGCGTGTCCTATCTGGAAGAAGCAGGCAATTATGTTGCAGCAGGCAGCCAATAATATTGCTGCGGGTCGCTTTGAGCTCAAATGGAATTCATAACAATGATTGATATGTTTCTCTCTCTCTCTCTCTCTCTCTGCAGAGCATGCAGGAGAAGGAGATTGAAGTGGGAAAAAAGGTGACTTTCGCGCAAGTGCGAAAAGAGGACATTTTTAATCGCACAAGCTGAAAAAAAAGCCGCATGTGCGAACGATTTGGACGCCGTCTCGAACCCCGGGTGGCGCTTCGAGGTCATATTTGGAATGGCACATGACCAGGGAGAGCCAATCACAAGTGTCGGCTGTTGTGGCAATTTTTTTTAAATGCGACTAAAATTGTAGCCATGGAAATTTCCAAAAGGAACTGTGATGCAATTTCACATTCCCCCAGTAATGCAATGGATTCCAATTACAAGCATATTGCAATTAAATTACAGAATCTCATTAGATGTAATTAGTCACTCCCCAACACATAGCGCTGTACAAAATAGGCTTCTGTCTAAATTTTGAGAAATGTTTGAGGTTGGCTTGTATATGAATTAGTCTTTCTATTTGCATGCCGGTGGTGTTTAATACATTTCGATATCTTGTCTTATTCTTCAAAGTCTCTTAGATATAGGACAGGGCTGGCTGACAATCAACCTGGCCGACCGCAACCGGACTGAGTGTTTGATGACCTGCAGATGGCTGACAATGCAGAAGGGTTCGGGACGGTTTAGCCCACAGGTCGAGGTCGCCGAGAGCTGGTGCGCTCGGCCAATAAGAAGATCGCCCGTTGCTGGGTAACAGCTGCCCTCAGTGCAGACGTCACTGAGCTCTGGGAGGCTGATGTGATCCTGGCCAGGTCTAACTTGCTGGGCCGAGGTGAACACCTGAAAACCTGAAGAGCAATAGCCCCGCCCCGACATTGGTCAGTCTAACAAAGGCGAGGAGAAGGATTCACTTCTTGAAATGATTTACGGCGTATAGCCTGTTTAGTACAACATGTTGAAGAGTAGCCGATTTGCTCAGAATTGGTGAAAATAAGATGAAGTTTCTTACCGAGAAGCAGCACGACTTGAACACGCAGCATCTTCGTATTCGCATGTGAACCGACCGAACACGAACTTCTTCGCCTCCAAAGTCTGCCAAGTCCTCAGACCTGAGCCTTCCAAACCTCCCCCGCCTACATGGAGGCAAGTTAACATCAACACGGAA
The DNA here is from genome assembly GCF_024500385.1 of Phyllopteryx taeniolatus. Taxonomy (NCBI): domain Eukaryota; kingdom Metazoa; phylum Chordata; class Actinopteri; order Syngnathiformes; family Syngnathidae; genus Phyllopteryx; species Phyllopteryx taeniolatus. The sequence continues at coordinate 4,855,785 of NC_084506.1, forward strand.
AGCAAGCATCCGGTCGCGCCTTCAAAAATAAATGTACTTCCTGTTCACTGGAACGTATCGCTATTAACCTGATAAAGTTCCGATTGCTGTTTTGAGACTTATGTCTGTAACTTCACAAGCTCTTCTTCCCTTGCTTCTTCAACTGAAACCTTTCAACCTGGTTCTTTCAATTTAAATGGGAGAAGAGTAATGCGGAAATCAGTATAAATGTAGCGTAAACGAAAAGAGAACGAATTTGTTTGACGTTTTAGTGCTTGTGTTTGTTCATCAATTGTATTAACTTTACCAGTGCTTCTTTAGCACACTTTCTGTGTGTGCGTGTGTGTGTGTGTGTATTGTGAAAGCACAAGAAGGTGTGAAGTAATGATTTGATTATTACATTAATTTAATGAGTAGCCCTCCATTTGCCCATGAGCTCCCGCCTCATCTTTATGAGGCCAGGCATTTATGTCAGTTTGCTGTGATCGTTTATTTCACACACATTCGAATGAATGAATGAATGAATGAAAATGCTGCATCCATTTTCAGTTTAGCTTTCCCGGTGTAAGGTTTTCTTCTTGGTCGGCTCGTGTTGGTGATCCTAATGTGATTGACGCTCCACAAACAAGTAAATATGCAATTGGGTTTTTTTGCTGAAACTGAAACTTTCACTATATTTGCATCTTTTCACCTTTTGTTTTGTTTCCCCAGTGTTTGTTGTGCAACTGAGTTCAGAACACCCCACTGCATTCCTCAATGCCTTGTCTCCCTCCCCTCAGTCATCTCACCTACAAGAACAAAGGAAGAGTGTCTGTCTGAGTGGGGGATGTTTGAGAATGTGACCCCCCACCTGAACATCTGAAGACTCTCATTCAGTGGCCGCTGCCTTGCTGTGTAGGAGGTAATTATAATGACTCGGAACCTGTAGTGGCATGCACAGTGGAGCTTTGCGACAGAGAGCAGCTTATCTGTTAGCAAACTGGAATCAGCAAATTTTTTTTAGCACTAAATAATGTTCAGCACTGAATGGTAATGTTTTGCTCAAGACCACACTAGCTGAGATCAACACTTGCCCGAGACCAGAACTCACAGAGACCGTGACGAGACCGCGATTTTCGGGAGTCGAGACCGAGACAAGACAAGTTTTGAAAACCATGACAATGTTGAACAGTTAAAGAGCATTTATTCTCTCTTAAACTTTTATTTTCTTTCAAATACATTTGTTTGCAACTCTTTCAAAGCACAATACGGAACAATCCCAATATAAAAAGAAAAGTTCGAGTGCAGCATTTCCGTACCCTTTATGGGAGGGTATAGAAAAATCACACAATGTGCCACCAAACAAAAATGTCATAAAAAGTATATGGGTCATTCCAGAATTCGGGGACAATTTAGGCAAGCTCTGCTCGCTGCCTCTAACTGGTCAAGAATAAACTTAGCTAAAAGAAAAACTTTGATATTAATGTATTTTCTGACCATACTGTAAGATGGTTTGAGTGACACACTCCATCACAACAGCGCACATAAAAAATACGAAATATAGAATAGATTGGTGTAATTTTTGCTGAGTCACGGAGCGCACCTTTTTTTCTCCTCCTCTAGAGGGCTGAAAGGTTTTAGTAACTGGGTTGTGTGTATGTTGAGAGACACAACTTCAGAGCATAATAACATCCATCCATCCATTTTCTGAGCCGCTTCTCCTCACTAGGGTCGCGGGCGTGCTGGAGCCCATCCCAGTTATCATCGGGCAGGAGGCAGGGTACACCCTGAACTGGTTGCCAGCCAATCGCAGGGCACATACAAACAAACAACCATTCATACTCACATTCACACCTACGGGCAATTTAGAGTCTCCAATTAATGCATGTTTTTGGGATGTGGGCGGAAACCGGAGTGCCCGGAGAAAACCCACGCAGGCACGGTGAGGCTGACGCTCTAACCAACTATTTAAAATACAGTATGTCTGTTATAAAGCAAAATGCTCAAACAATTACAAGGAAGAAATATCAACAAAATCATACCTAAAAAAGCTCCTTTAAAACTTATTTTGTGTTTCATATTTGATATGTAAGTTAGTGATCAAGAGGGCAGGGCAAGAGCTATTTTCCAGTGTATTTAGAAATGACTTTTATTACAATTACAGTTGAATTTCATTCATCCCTCCATTTTCCGTATCGCTTATCCTGACTAGGGTCGCAGGCGTGCTGGATCCTATCCTAGCTATCTTTGGGCGAGAGGCGGGCAAAATCCTGAACTGGTTGCCAGCCAACTGCAGGGCACATACAGTACAAATAAACAGCACTCACATTTACACCTACGGGCAATTTTAGAGTCTTCAATTAACTTTACTGTACATGTTTTGGGGATGTGGGAGGAAACCGGAGTACCTGGAGAAAACCCACACAGGGGAGAACATGCAATTTGCACACCGGTCCTGGGAACTGTGAGGCAGATGTGCTAACCAGTCGTGCCGCCGGTATGGTTGTTTGTTTATTAAACCCACCGAGTGACTTGCCTTTTGCAATATTTTTTTCTGTTCTATGTAAGACCCCTATCTCACTGGCCTCGAGACTAGTTGCTGACCTAATGGCGACTTGAGTCTCCGCTGGTTGCGGAGACATCTGCATGATGTCTCCTGAAGTCTCCTGGAGATTAGTCGTGTCGCCAAGGAGTTGCATTGAAATCGAAAAATCGGAGACCTTTTGGAGACTCTTTCAAGTCTCCAAAAGACTTTTTCAAGTCTTCAAAAGGTGTCGACGACATCTTGGGGACGTCGCAGAAACTAATTCTCTCCGCGAGAGGGGAGACATCTCCGCTACGTCTCTGGGAAATCTCCCAGAGAACAAGAAGATTGAGGAGACATTGCAGACATATGCGCTACTTTCAGGCGACATCTCCATGACGCCCCCTCCTGGAAGCCGTCACCTTATCGTGGTGGAGGGGTTTGTGTGACCCAATGATCCTAGGAGCTAAGTTGTTTGGGGCTTCACGCCCCTGGTAGGGTCACCCATGGTTAACAGGTCCTACGTGAGGGACCAGACAAAGCAAGGCTCCAAAAACCCCTATGAAGAAAGAAACAAATGGCTCTAGATTTCCCTTGCCCAGACGTGGGTCACCGTGGCCACCCTCTGGAGGTGGCAAAGATAAAATTCAAGCAGAAATGTTGCTATTTTGGCAATATATTTTTTGCTTTTGTGGCACCTCTAACATATAAACACTGCTTTCCTTCTATAAAACAACATAACAAAACACTGAGAAAGAACCTTTGATGGCAAAATAAAAAAAACATTGACAAGTATATAACTATTTAGTTGTGTGAACCTTATAATATATATATGTATATATAACCTTTTGTGTGAACCTTATAATATATATATGTATATATAACTACTATGAATGTGTGCATGTGCATGTGTGCGCCCATACCATCCACAATCATCATTCAAAGGTGACGATTTATTTGATTTATTTTTATTTGTTTTGTTTCTAAACATATTCTATTCAAGCGTCAGCTGTCCAGATTTCTCCTTGATGCTTTCTCTTTCCACTCTGTTCTTCAGCTGGCTGACATTGACTGATGGCTTATCCAAGGCACTGCTGCCATCTGCTGGCAATTTTCGGTAGAAAACCAAATGCATGTCAGCTTGATAATTGCAGTGCAGCTGCACCAGACTCTGATCCGCCCAACCCCGTTAAAAAACGTAATTGGCGAGTATACTCGTCAACGGTAGGGAGTGTTCTCTTCAAATTTGACCAGTCGGCGGCACTGTCTACAGATTACTAGAGATGTGTTTTGTTAGGTGAAGTCGGCTTTAACGTGTTAATCATGTGGCGAAGTTCTGGAGTATGCTGGAAAATGTGTTGGCAACCGAGCCTCCTATTTTTCCGGTTTCTGCCTTGTGTAGGTTAAATTCTGTTTTTGATTTAGTGGCATTGTGTCGTTCCCCCTGTTGTGGCGCCATTCACCTCTTTTTGTTCCAAGTGACCTCTCTAGTAGTTTTTAAGACAACCTTCCATCATCGCCGTTTTTTGTTTTTGTATTTGGATTTCGTACTTCATGCTCACTTCCACTATTGGTTTAATAAATTCAAATTGATTGCTCAAAGTTTGTTTTGGGTTGTGTCCATTGCTGAAAAAAAAAAAAAACATGTCAAAGCTTGCTTAAAGTTTGCTGAACAACATTTGGACAAGCCAGTTCAATACTGGGAAAATATAGTCCGGTCTGATGAGAGCAAAATTTTACTCTTTGGATGCCATGATGCACACCACGTTTAGAGGGGAAATGGCACTGCACATCACGCTAAAAACACCTTACCAACAGTGAAGTTCGGAGGTGGGAACATGATGGTGTGGGGGTGCTTTACAGAAAATGGTACTGGTAAACTTCACATTATTGAAGGAATAATGAATGGGCAAATGTACCGAGACATTCTTGACAAAAATCTGCTGCCATCTACGAGGATGATGAAAATGAAACGAGGGTGGACATTTCAGCAGGATAATGACTGACATACTGGCAAGGAAACTCTCAATTGGTTTCATCCATCTATCCATCCATTTTCTGTACCGCTTTTCCTCACTAGGGTCAAAAAACATAACCCCACGATAGACTGGACACACTTACCCATCACCGGATGGAGCCCTCACTGCCACTCACACTGCCTGCGCATAGCTATACCGCCCTCTGATAAACCGCCACCCTCTTCCACACCCATTGTCCCTGAAGAATATCATGATCTCTCGCCGGTGTTTCGTAAAGACCTGGCCATTTCTCTACCCCTCACCACCCGTATGACTGTGCAATCTGCTGCCGGGGGCCCCTATTCCCTCCAGCTGTCTCTACAACCTTTCCCGACCTGAGAAAAGGGCAATGGAGGACTATATCCATGACTCTCTGGCTTCCGGACTCATTCGACCTTCCTCTTCTCCAGTTGGGGCCACCTTCTTTTTGTTGAAAAGAAAGACACCTCTCTCTGCCCATGTATCGACTACCGTGGTCTCAATGATATCACCGTGAAGAATAAATCTCCGCTTCCCCTCGTTTGAACCCCTCTGTGACGTCCAGGATCTACGGGAAATTGGATCTACGAAACGCCTACTACCTCATTCGTATCCAAGAGTTGGACGAATGGAAGACCGCCTTCAATACCCCTCTTGGACACTTCGAGTATCTGATCATGCCATTCGGTTTAACCAACGCCCCTGCAGTTTGACAGACATTTACTCCCGCTCCCCCGAAGAACACCGCAGCCATGTATGTTAAGTCATTCAGCATCTCCTTGAAAACCGTCTGTATGTTAAACCTGAAAAGTGCGAATTGCACCTCTCATCCGTACACTTTCTGGGCTACGTCATCTCCAGAGGACAACTACAACCCGACCCTACCAAGATCCAAGCAGTCGTTAACTGACCCACTCCCACCAGCCGCAAAGAACTACGTTTCCTTGGATTCGCCAATTTCTTCTGTCGGTTCATCCGTAATTACAGCAAGGTCGCTATTCCCCCTCACTAGCCTCACAGCCACCAGCACGCCTTGGACACGGGGGCAGGGGCTGTCCTGTCGCAGGCGAGACCCCACGACCCAGAAACTTCACCCCGTGCCTTTTTTTCCCGTCATCTGTTCCCTGTGGAGAGGAATTATGATGTCGGCAACCGAGAGCTACTGGCCATTGTATGGGCTTTTGAAGAGTGGAGGCACTGGCTGGAGGGGACTGAACTACCATTCATCATTTGGACAGACCACAAGAATCTCTCTTACCGCCATTCCGCCAAACGCCTTAACCCTCGACAAGCTCGCTGGGCTCTCTTGTTGAGCAGGTTTAATTTCAATCTCTCCTTCCGTCCTGGCTCCACAAACAGCAAACCAGATGCCCTGTCTCAACTTTACTCACCCCTCACCAGCCCTGACAAACCGGAACCCATTCTTCCTTCCTCGTGCTTTGTTGGAGCAGCCACTTGGCAGATCGAACAGGTGGTTAAGGAGGCCCAAAAGACACACCCGGATCCCAAGACTGGGCCTCCAAACCACCTGTTCATACCAGATTCTGCACACTCTGACGTTCTTCAGTGGGCTCACAACTCCAAACTCACCTGTCATCCTGGCATCACCCGCACCATACAGTTCATCCAGCAGCATTTCTTGTGTCCCAGCCTTGTGCCTTGTTCGTCCAAGCCTGCTCCGTCTGTGCCCGAGGGAAGTCTTCACCCCTGCCCCCAGCTGGGCTGCTGCGTCCATTGCCTATCCCTTGCCGTCCTTGGTCCCATATCGCTCTGGACTTCGTTACCGGTCTACCTCCTTCTGAATGTAACTCTATCATTCTCACTATTGTCAATCGCTTTTCCAAATCTGTCCATTACGTACCCCTCCCCAAACTACCATCTGCCTTTGAAACTGCTAACCTCCTTGTCCAGCATGTCTTTAGACTCCACGGAATTCTCATCAATATTGTCTCTGACAGAGGTCCTCAGTTCTCATCCCTGGTAAGGAAGTAATTCTGTAAAGCGGTGGGCGCAGCAGCCAGCTTGTCGTCAGCATATCATTCGCAGACCAACGGCCAGACGGAGCGGGCATACCAATCCCTAGAATCAGCCCTCCGTTGTGTTGCCACATGCAACCCCTCCTCCAGGAGTCCATTCCTCCCGTGGATTGAGTATTCCCACAATTCCCTCACCAGTTCCGGTACTGGTATGTCCCCATTATTTGAAGAACAGGAGCAGGCAGTGGCAGTCCCCGCAGTCAAGGATCATCTCCAGAGAATCCAGGCTGTGAGGAAAGACGTCCGTGCGGCGTTGACCCGGTCCGCCGCACCCAATAAACAGCTCGTGGACCGTCATCGCTCCACAACGCCCGAATACAAGGTGGGCCAATCTGTCTGGCTTTCTTCTCATACTCATACTTCTCATACTGAATCCCGTAAACTCACTCTCCGTTTCATTGGCCCTTTCCCAATTACCAAAATCATCAATCCCACTTCCGTCCAGTTGAAGCTTCCACAGTCCTTAAAGATTCACCCAACCTTCCATGTCTCGTTGCTCAAGCCTGTCTCCACCTGCGCCCTAAGCCTGTCCCCCCCCCCCCCGGATTATTGACGACCATCTGGCCTTCACGGTGTCACTCATCCTCAAAGTGAGGCCTAGGGGGAGGGGGTTCCAGTACCTGGTCGACTGGAAAGGGTATGGGCCGGAGGAGCGGTCTCTTTTGACTCCTGTGTTTCCCCCCGTGTTCCTGATCCACGTCATTTCTGCCGCCAAGCCAGCCACCTGTCCTCACCACTGCCTTCCACCTGTCCACAGCACCGCCTGCCAACCCACCTAGGACCACCGCCATTACCTTTCCTCAATAAATTGTTCATCATTTTGCATCTGCCTCCGCCTGCTCTTGGATCCAGCTACTCCTTGCCTGTGTGGAGTTTGCATGTTCTCCCCGTGTCTGCGTGGGTTTTAGTCCGGCGATCCGGTTTCCTCCAACATCCCAAAAACATGCACGGTAGGTTAATTGAAGACTCTAAATTGCCTGTAGTTGTGAATGTGAGTGCAAATGGTTGTTTGTTTATATGTGGCCTGCGATTGGCTGGCAAACAGTTCAGGGTATACCCTGGCTCTCATCCAAAGATAGCTGGGATAGGGTCCAGCACGCCCACGACCCTTGTGAGGATAAGTGGTACACAAAATAGATGGAACTTATAAAAGGCATTGTTCTCCCTCCCATGTGACTATTGTCATATTAGCTGACTTGTTTACATTGGTCAATATGCTTGTGAAGTCATCTGCCGAGATACGCCTCTGACTCATGGTGCAAGATTTGGAAAAAAATAAAAGTTAAAACACAATAAATGCTGCAGAAACAGACAGAAACTCTATTAATGTTCACATTATTACAAATATTTATGGAATTAGTTGTTTAACTTTCATAAAACAGCATTTTAAAAACAACAATATTGCTTTGGCTTCTGCATAAATCTCTGATAGCGAGCATAAATCTGCGTAAATCTCTGATAGCGAGCTGCCATGTTTTAATGAGGTGCTGAAGTTATTAGCTGTGATATAAAATGGCTAAAGATCCGTGTTGTGCTGTACTTTTGTTGACGTCATTGCCATGGCGGCTCTAATGCCAATTACAACTTATAGTACTGTAAAGGACACTTGTTTGGCCTAATCACTTCACTTAGACATTTTAACCACGAATTAAGATTAGCGTTTCCCCTGCCCACCAAATGCAGTATGCAGTGCAGTGTGCAACGACTGTTCTGTAAAATAACTGGCTACAACCTTTTTGTATTTAAAAGCCTCTAGGCCAGTGCTTTTCAAACATTTTACCCCAATACCACCTCCAAAATAAGTACCGTAATTTCTCGCATACAATGCCATTTTCCCCCCAAAAAATTGTCAAGTCAATAGTGCGCATTATACATAGGTATAGAGGAAAATGGAGAAAAAAACATTTTATAAATGTCTGCCGCCATCTAGAGGTTATGAAAAGGCTATACACTTTCATTACAATATGCCACAGCTACCTAGAGGTTATTAAAAAGGTATAGCCTACACTTTCATTCCAATATGACAGAGTTACATATGACTGCATATATGTACAGTTGTGCTCATAAGTTTACATATCCTGGCAGAATTTGTGAAATATTTTTTATTTTTATTTTTATTTTTTTAAATACGACTGATAACTCAACAATAACCATCATTAATTTCTTTATGGTTATGTTTTGTTTAATGATAATGCTTTTCTGAAATGCTTGACCATTTAATTTGAATCCCATTAAAATAAAATTAAATGTGTTTCACCTGGCCCTTCATGTTTTCTTTAAAGAATTGTACTCATCTTACAAATTCTGGCTGGGTAATCAAACATATGAGCACAATTATGTTTTCTCATTTACTAAAATGTAGGGCTGTGACTTTCAAAATAAGAGCAAGTAAATAAAAAGTAAGTATTATGTGTTCAAATAAAGTGCTTAACTTCAGAATAATATATAAAAAATAACCAAATACAGGTAATACTTCATGTTTTCATCATATGGGTAGAAGCAAAATCATGCATTGTAAAAATGCATGATACATAGGTGGAAGGGTTTTCCAGAATTTTGAGGTCAACTTAGGGGGTGCGTATTATATATGGGTTCACATTATACATGTCACGTACGTGGTTAGGGCGAAGGCGAGGAACGCAAGGCAAGAACATGGGACCCAATTGCAGGGAAGCAGGGAGGCAAGGCAGGAGTGCGGGAATCTCAAAATAATAATATTTAATCACAATGATAAAAACAACTGGCGACTATGACATGGCAAGACATGTGACAACGACAATGAACCGACAAGAACTGAAAGAAACCAGGGAACTAAATAGAAACAAATTGACGAGACAACGAGGAACATCTGGACAAGACACGAGTGGCTTGAGAGAGCTGATTGGTCGACAAAGTAGACGATAACAGGTGGACACAACAACCTAATGATCACACGACATATGGAACACAGGGAAAACATGGAACAAAACTAAACAACCCAAACCAAAACACATACCATGACAGTACCCCCCCTCTAAAGGAACGGATCCCAGACGTTCCCCAAACAACAACCAAAAAGTCACCAACCCAGGGTGACTGGGTCACCAACCTCAGGTCAGTCTGGTGGCCAGGCCACCCGAGGTGAGGTGCTTGGCTGAGCGGTTCAGGAGGTCGTCCAGGACGCCAAGCACCAGGGTCTTTACAGGGCCATTCAGGCGGACGGCCACGGTGCCGAACCCAATGGTAATGCAGGGGCCAGGCAATAGGGTTGGGTGCAAGGACGGGTGGCGGCCGCTGGATGAGCGCCGCCGGAGCGGGGACGGGTGGCGGCCGCTGGACGAGCGCCGCCGGAGCAAGGATGGGTGGCGGCCGCTGGACGAGCGCCGCCGGTGCGGGGACGGGTGGCGGCCGCTGGACGAGCGCCGCCGGAGCACGGACGGGTGGCGGCCGCTGGACGAGCGCCGCCGGAGCGGGAGCCTGGCGCAGCTGCCGAGGAGCCGGAACGGGAGCCAGGCGCAGCTGCCGAGGAGCCGGAACGGGAGCCTGGCGCAGCTGCCGAGGAGCCGGAACGGGAGCCTGCCGCAGCTGCCGAGGAGCCGGAACGGGAGCCTGCCGCAGCTGCCGAGGAGCCGGAACGGGAGCCTGCCGCAGCTGCCGAGGAGCCGGAACGGGAGCCTGCCGCAGCTGCCGAGGAGCCGGAACGGGAGCCTGGCGCAGCTGCCGAGGAGCCGGAACGGGAGCCTGCCGCAGCTGCCGAGGAGCCGGAACGGGAGCCTGCCGCAGCTGCCGAGGAGCCGGAACGGGAGCCTGCCGCAGCTGCCGAGGAGCCGGAACGGGAGCCTGCCGCAGCTGCCGAGGAGCAGGAACGGGAGCCTGGCGCAGCTGCCGAGGAGCAGGAACGGGAGCCTGCCGCAGCTGCCGAGGAGCAGGAACGGGAGCCTGCCGCAGCTGCCGAGGAGCAGGAACGGGAGCCTGCCGCAGCTGCCGAGGAGCAGGAACGGGAGCCTGGCGCAGCTGCCGAGGAGCAGGAACGGGAGCCTGGCGCAGCTGCCGAGGAGCAGGAACGGGAGCCTGGCGCAGCTGCTGAGGAGCAGGAACGGGGCCTGCAGTCGCTTCCTCAGCCTGCCGCCATTGAGGTTTGGGAGTAGAGGGTACGGGAGTGGAAGAGTGCACAAGGTCTCGGGAAGGTGAACTAGGAAAAATGCCTGGTACTGAACATGGTGGCTTGGGGGCAGGTTTGACTAGACGTGACTTAATTGGAGCCGTGGAACAACGTGTGGGAACAGGTGAAAAATGAAGTGACTTGTGAACAGGGGAAAAACAACGAGTGGGCAAAATTTGACCTTTACTTGGGCGCCTCCGTTGGCCACCACGCGGCGGTCCCGGGTAGATGGCCAAACGGGTGCCCAAGAAAAGGTCCGAGGGAAAGGATTTGGACTCACTGGGGTTGGAAACGGGGAGACGTGACAAAAAATGACGAGGACGGGATAAACTAGGGAAGGAACCAGAAAAATCTAAATCTGTGTCAGATTCAGAATCAGACAGGAGGTTAACTAAATCGGGGCCATCTTCACCATCAGAAAAATCAGAATCTAAAGAAACATGTGGATGTAAAATAGTAGGGCATGGTGAATAACTAGGACAAGTGGGGGGACCCGATGAAAAGGACAGAAAAGACTGAACGATAGGGCTTACTGGAGGAGGGTAGGTATGGATGGCAGGCTGAGGACGGTGGGAGGCAGTTTGGTGGTGTCCAGGGTGATGCCACGTTCTTCCCGCTGGGTCCTGTTCTGGTCGGTTCATTCTGTCACGTACGTGGTTAGGGCGAAGGCGAGGAACGCAAGGCAAGAACATGGTGGACCCAATTGCAGGGAAGCAGGGAGGCAAGGCAGGAGTGCGGGAATCTCAAAATAATAATATTTAATCACAATGATAAAAACAACTGGCGACTATGACATGGCAAGACATGTGACAACGACAATTAACCGACAAGAACTGAAAGAAACCAGGGAACTAAATACAAACAAATTGACGAGACAACGAGGAACACCTGGACAAGACACGAGTGGCTGGAGAGAGCTGATTGGTCGACAAAGTAGACGATAACAGGTGGACACAACAACCTAATGAGCACACGACAAACATGGAACACAGGGAAACATGGAACAAAACTAAACAACCCAAACCAAAACACAGACCATGACAATACATGAGAAATTACGGTACATAAGTAAGTTCTAAGTACCACCATAATGACCAACATTAAAATACAGTCAACAGTCCAGAACAATGGTGAGCGTGGTAAGGAAGTGAAGAAATGGGTCCAAGCAGATTGGACCGGGTGGAGGAAGGTGTCAGGTGTGTTGTGTGACAGAAGTGTATCTGTTAGGATGAAGGGCAAAGTTTATATAAAAGTGGTGAGGCCTGCTCTAAAGTATGATTAGAGACAGTGGCGCTGACGAGACAACAGGAAACATAGCTGAAGGTGGCAGAAATGAAGATGTTGAGGTTCCCTCTAGGAGTGAACTGGTTGGATAGGATTGGAAATGAGCTCATCAGAGGGACAGCCAAGGTTAGATGTTTTGGAGACAGAGTTAGAGAGAGCTGATTTTGATGGTTTGGACATGTCCAGAGGGGAAAGAGTGAGTATATTGGTAGAAGGGTGATGAGGATGGAGCTGCCAGGCAAGAGAGCGAGAGGAAGACCAAAGAGAAGGTTGATGGACGTCATGAGGGAAGACATGAGGGCAGTTGGTGTTGGACAGGAGGATGCAGGAGATAGGTATACATGGGAAAGGTTGACACACTGTGACGACCCCTAATGCGATAAACCGAAAAGAAAAGAAGAAGCGTTAAATGCAGTTTGAGAATCTGGCTCTTTTTTAGTGTTTTATTTATTTTTATTGTTTTAACTTTGATATTGTTTTATTGTTTCTGAATTGTTATGTTAAATAGTTTCATGGTTCATTTGTATTGATGTACACATCTTTGTTTTAGCTGCGGTTGTTCTTAAATTGCTACATTAATACATATAGAGTTTTGTTTAGTCGACAAAATGAGATTTTATGGCTGAAAGATTTATTAATTTTCTATAGAGCTTGTCCTCATAGTGGTGAGTCAATCCACTTGACTTTTGGCAAAAATAAGGTACACACTGGATTGGTCGCCAGCGAATCACAGGGCACATACAACCGACCACTCACACTCAAATTCACATATATGGTCAGCCAACTTGCGAGATTCAGATCCAGGGCCTTGTGACTTTGAGGCAGGTATGCTAAGCACTAGACCATAGTGCTGAGTTTGGAGTTATTGAGGTGTTGAAAGCTTGGATGTCTACTTATCATGCTAGAACAATCCACCAACCCCTTTTTGTCATCTGTTATGATATGTCAGAGTTTGACAATCGTTATTTCTAAATACAGCCCTAAACTGAAAATGTGCTGAAGTCATAGCTGTGATACGAAGCGGCTAAAGACCAGTTGTGCTGTACTTTCTAAATCATAGCCCCTCACTTGGTGTATTAGATTTAAGATTTAATGTAATATTGTGTTTTATAACATGACAGGTACTTGTTTTGGATTTGTGAAGTTAATTAATGGATATATTTTGTTGTTTTGCCCACTATGAATAGTCCCGACTCCCAAGTAATTAAGGACTGAGAAATGATCAACTCCTTGTGAAGAATACGAGAGCTCATTCCAGGCAATCATTAGCTATTTAAGATGATCTAATTTCAAAGTGATCTATTTAGCACGAAGGATCCATTCATGACAGGAAATTATCTCATTGCGAGATTAAGTGTTTTTATCTCTATTCTTAACCCTTGAGATTCTCTGAATATATCAGTACAGGCACAGTGGATTAAAAGAAAGGTTGTTTATTTTAAGCAACACACATATAGACCCAACAGTGCTTACCTAAAAGAAGCCAGTGTCTTCTTTCCACGAATGATCGTTTTAAATCCTGTGGCTGACTGTTGTAATCTGTTAAGCCTTTGGAAATTGTTGAACTATGAGACACATGTTTAGGCACTTTGGCAATGTACTGACAAAGATACCCGTTCAGACAGAAGACATTAGCGTCTGATTATGTTTGAGGTTATTTTAGTGTATTGACCTTTTCATTTCATATGAATATTCTCCTGATGACACCACACCAATGGAGGCTCTTTTTAACTGTATTTTAGACATCGAGTCCTGGATGGGAGAGAACTTTCTGCAGCTCAACTCACGCAAAACAGAATTTTAGTAATTGGTCATGAGGCCCGATGAGAGAAACTTTGAACTAAATTATAAAAGCTGTCTCTCAATCCTTTCTCACAGGTGAAAAATCTAGGTATTATTTTAGACACTAAACTCATATAACAAAAGCAAAAATATTTAATACATAGAAGCAAATGCATGGTTTTATAACCAGACAGATAAAAAGAGTATTTCAGCTTTACAATTACAGAATTAAGCAATGTCTCGATGAAGACCAGAAGGTTGGAGCATATTACATCAATTTTAAAATCGGTGCACTCACAATCCCTGTGAGTTTCAGGAACGACTTAAAGGTTCTTATACAGGTTTTTAAGTGTCATCATGGTCTGGAACCTTCTTGTCCTTCAGAGTTGCCTTTACCCGATGTACCCCTAACCTATGATACTCAGGCTCTGGCCTTTTAGTCATCTCTAAATTCAAGACACATAGTCATGGTGAGGCATTGTTCCAGTTTTACGGCCCCCGTCTGTGGAAGAGCCTGTCCAAGCACTTCAGGGCTGCAGAGAAGTTGAACGAAAGTTGAAAGTTGAAGTTGAACCGCATAAAGCTTGCCTGGCAGGCTTATGGAAGGCTTTGTGTTATATTCAAGAACAATCTTTCCCTTTGCTTGAAAAGAAAAGTTTTCTATCAATGTATTTTACCAGTCCTCACTTACGGTAGTGAAACTTGGACTATGAATGCAAAAGTTATACAAAGGCTCTGTGTAACCCAAAGGAACATAGAACACCAAATGTTGAAAATAAGCATTCGCAACAAGAAAAGATGCAGTTGGATAAGACATCAGACGCGAGTTACCAACGTGATTCAAAAAATAAAAAGCCTTAATTGGAAATGGGCTGGCCACGTTGCCCGAAGAGCTGAAATAAGGTGGAGCACAGAAACTATCAATTGGATACCACTGGACACAAAGCGGCCACGGTGAAGAAAAAAAAGTCTAAAGGTAGATGGATAGATGCAATTATTAAACACACCGGAATACACTGGCAACAAATTGCAAACTGCCATAGTAATTGGAAATGTGAAGAAGAGGCCTTCATCCTGCAGTGGATAGAAACTGGCTGCTGATTTTATATATATATATATATATATATATATATATATATATATATATACATATATATAAACACACACACGCACACATATACAGTTGGTACGGAAAGTATTCAGACCCCCTTCACTCTTTGTTATATTGCAGCCATTTGCTAAAATCATTTCAGTTCATTTTTTCCTCATTAATTTACACATAGCACCCCATATTGACAGAAAAAAATGGAATTGTTGAAATTTTTGCGGATTTATTAAAAAAGAAAAACAAATATCACACAGCCATAAGTATTCAGAGCCTTTGCTGTGACACTCATATATTGAACTCGGGTACTGTCCATTTCTTCTGATCATCCTTGAGATGGTGCTACACCTTCATTGGAGTCCAGCTGTGTTTGATTATACTGATTGGACTTTATTAGGAAAGCCATACACCTGTCCATATAAGACCTTACAGCTCACAGTGCATGTCAGAGGTAATGAGAATCATGAGGTCAAAGGAACTGCCTGAAGAGCTCAGAGACAGAATTGTGGCAAGGCACAGATCAGGATTCCTGGCGGATTTTGTATCGATAGTCTAGTCTGCTACCGATACAGTCGTATCTCTCGCCTTTACGAACAGATATCCAGTCGTTCCCAACCGTAGTTTAAATGTTTACATTTTCAATAAAAAAATAAAAAATAAAACTGTCTGAAACTATGTTTTTACTTTGTCATTATGATATATTTTATGTAGATTTTTTTAAAAAGAAAACTATACTCAAATCAGTTTTAGAATAAGTCTGTAACATAGCAAAATGTGGAAAACGTGAATGGGTGTGAATACGTTTTGGTGGCACTGTATTGTTACGGACACGCCATAAAAGATGACACCCAGCAAACCCCAGTCTCGTGCTGTTCTGCATACCTGCTTCGGCTGCCCCGTTGAGCCAGTCTGCGTACACAGGACATCTAAAGAAAGCCTGGTCTACTACGGGAGAATTAACTTTGCACACATGATGCCGAATGATTTACCAGCCAGTCCGAAGGAGCTCATCAAAGCTGAGACACGGACATTGGTTTCTCACTCGGACACTAAATTAATTAACTTCCACCCCCAGCCAGCCTGAAGAGTCTCATCAACAAAAACTTATTTGTCCTGCTGTTTTCAGTGACATTTGTTCCTTCTGTCTGGGACAATGGATGGGACACTAGCGACACCCACAGGCGATGGAAAGCTACTGCAACTCCGGAGGAACTAATCACATTCTGCACTGAATTTGAATGATGTATGCTATTTTAACAACATTACATGAACGTTCCCAGTGTTACCATCACAATAGCGCCACTAGTGATTGTATTTCGGAAAATTTGCATGTCTGATGTCAAATCTGTTTGTCAACTGAACCGGATGAGATGTTTCACCCTACACAACACAAATGCCACATTGTCAATATTACAGTGTTCTCAACAACCACATACAATTGAAACATTCGTTACAGGGATTAAAGAGGATGTGCGTATGACAATGCAAAGCTGGAAAATGGTCTCGTTATCTTAAATACAACAATTAATATTTGATCCCAATGTATATAAACCACAAAATAATCCTAGGATGGAAAAGTAACATTAAGAGGCGGTCTTTCCTGGATGCCAAACTTACCCCCTTTTTGGCTGGGCATAAAGGCCGGAGCCCCCTTTGTTATATGGCGGCGCTCGTTCGACCAACTTCCCGAAGACTGGCCACCACGAGGTGGCGAGGACACATCGGACCTTTCCCCCGTGCAGGGCACCCTGCCAGCGCACCCCAAGCTACCCTTTTGGGTGCCTGGGCAAACTCCGTTGGGAAGGAAGTGGACGCTTACATCCGCTCCGAACGTCTTGCGAAGAGCGACACCTGGGACTGGGAAGTCTTTTTAATGGTCCTTTTTTTTCCTTCCTCCTTTCCGCCAAATCCACCTGTTCTCCGTGCGGACCGGACCGGTCAAACATTCGGGAGATTGACCAGCCTGCCTAAATTGTGTTCCACGCAATGTAGGTCCAAATTGCGGTCTACTAATGTAAAGATTAGTGCATATTTGGGTTTAAATTAACGAAAACAGGAACCCACAGCCCCTCCTTGAGCCGTCACCTTATCGTGGTGGAGGGGTTTGTGCGTCCCAATGATCCTAGGAGCTAAGTTGTCACCCATGGCAAACAGGTCCTAGGTGAGGGACCAGACAAAGCATGGCTCCAAAAACCCCTATGATGAGTACAATAAATGGATTCAGGTTTCCCTTGCCCGGACGCGGGTCACCGGGGCCTCCCTCTGGAGCCAGGCCCGGAGCTGGGGCTCGAAGGCGAGTGCCTGGTGGCCGGGCCTGCACCCATGGGGCCCGGCCGGGCACAGCCCGAAAGGGTAACGCGGGTCCCCCTTCCCATGGGCTCACCACCTGTGGGAGGGGCCATAGGGGTCGGTGCATTGCGAGCTGGGCGGTGGCCGAAGGCGGGCACCTTGGCGATCCGATCCCCGGCTACAGAAGCTGGACCAGCTCTACACCCTCGGCAGGGTCCTCCAGAGTGCATGGGAGTTCGCCCAACCAGTCTACATGTGTTTTGTGGACTTGGAGAAGGCGTTCGACCGTGTCCCTCGGGGGGTCTTGTGGGGGGTGCTTCGGGAGTATGGGGTACCGAACCCCCTGATACGGGCTGTTCGGTCCCTGTACGACCGGAGTCAGAGTTTGGTCCGCATATCCGGCAGTAAGTCGGACTCGTTCCCGGTGAGGGTTGGACTCCGCCAAGGCTGCCCTTTGTCACCGATTCTGTTCATAACTTTTATGGACAAAATTTATAGGCGTTGAGGGGGTCCGGTTTGGTGGCCTCAGTATTGCATCTCTGCTTTTTGCTGATGATGTGGTTCTGTTGGCTTCATCAAGCCGTGACCTCCAACTCTCACTGGAGCAGTTTGCAGCCGAGTGTGAAGCGGCTGGGAAGAGAATCAGCACCTCCAAATCTGAGACCATGGTCCTCAGTCGGAAAAGGGTGGCGTGCCCTCTCCAGGTCGGGGATGAGATCCTGCCCCAAGTGGAGGAGTTCAAGTATCTTGGGGTCTTGTTCACGAGTGAGGGAAGAAAGGAATGGGAGATTGACAGGCGGATCGGTGCAGCGTCTGCAGTGAGGCGGATCGTATCGATCTGTTGTGGTATAGAAGGAGCTAAGCCGAAAGGCGAAACTCTCGATTTACCGGTCGATTTACGTTCCTACCCTCACCTATGGTCACGAGCTGTGGGTCGTGACCGAAAGAACAAGATCCAGGATACAAGCGGCCGAAATGAGTTTCCTCCGCAGGGTGTCCGGGCTCTCCCTTAGAGATAGGGTGAGAAGCTCGGTCATCCGGGAGGATCTCAGAGTAGAGCCGCTGCTCCTTCACATTGAGACGAGCCAGATGAGGTGGCTGGGGCATCTGATTCGGATGCCTCCCGGACGCCTCCCCGGTGGCGTAAACTTCACATTATTGAAGGAATAATGAATGGGCAAATGTACCGAGACATTCTTGACAAAAATCTGCTGCCCTTTATGAGGATGATGAAAATGAAACGAGGGTGGACATTTCAGCAGGATAATGATCCAAAAGATACTGCCAAGGAAACTCTCAATTGTTTTCAAAGAAAAAAAATCAAGCTGCTAGAATGGCCCAGCCAATCACCTGACTAGAATCCAATTGAAAATCTATGGAAAGAACTGAAACTCAAGGTCCATAAAAGAAGCCCATGGAACCTTGAAGATTTGAAGACAGCTTGTGTGGAGGAATGGGCCAAGATCACACCAGAGCAATGCTTGTGACTAGTTTCTCCATACAGGAGGCGTCTTGAAGCTGTCATTGCAAACATCCATCCATCCATGCATTTTCTGAGCCGCTTCTCCTCACTAGGGTCACGGGTGTGCTGGAGCCTATCCCAGTTATCATCGGGCAGGAGGCAGGGTACACCCTGAACTGGTTGCCAGCCAATCGTAGGGCACATACAAACAAACAACCATTCGCACTCACATTCACACCTTTAGAGTCTTCAATTAACCTAATGCATGTTTTTGGGATGTGGGAGGAAACGGGAGTGCCCGGAAAAAAAACCACGCAGGCACGGGGAGAACTTGCAAACTCCAAACAGGTGGGGCCGGGGATTGAACCCCGGTCCTCAGAACTGTGAGGCAGCCGCCCTAACCAGTCGTCCACTGTGCCGCCTCATTGAAAACAAAGTTTTTTTTTACAAAGTGTTAAATAAATACTGTTCCCCTATGTCATTTCACATTATGAAACACAACTTAATTTCTGAGCTTATTCGTTCTACTTTCTTTGTATGTATGGATTACTTGTGTTGTTCCCAACATCTGGTGACATTTTCATGTCAATAGCATCTTGGGAAATGTATTTAATGAGAAAAATGGTGAAGTGTTAAATAGTTATTTCAGCCCCTGTATAATATTGTATTTTAATTAACAATGATAATAACTCAAAATATCTTAATTATAGCTATACTGTTGTTAAAGTTGGAATATGAACTATATTGTATGTTTTATGTGCAGACCCTTAGGATTGAAATTGTACAAATATGTACCTTTCAGTGTTCGGAAAGTCCATTTTCTATGTGAACTACTTCAAAGTCCAGTTCACCATTCCAAAGATGAAATAGTTCTATTCATAGTTCATAATTAAATATTTTGAACTAAATTCACTGTTCCAAAAATGAACTCGTTAGCAGGTTTTTTGTTTTTGTTTTTTGAATACTGTATGTTGCTGACAGGCTTTTACCCTCAAAATACTGACATTTAATTTCCCCAATGTTGCCATCCATTCAGTCCACACTAGTAGCCAGCTGCAGCTTTCACCCTACATCTCAAAAACTTGAGGGTCTTTTTTATTTATTTATTTTTATTTAAATGAGGATTGTGGCACGGTGGCCGACTGGTTAGAGCGTCGGCCTCACAGTTCTGAGGTGCGGGGTTCAATCCCCGTCCCCGCCTGTGTGGAGTTTGCATGTTCTCCCCGTGCCTGCCTGGGTTTTCTCCGGGCACTCCGGTTTCCTCCCACATCCCAAAAACATGCATTAATTGGAGACTCTAAATTGCCCGTAGGCATGACTGTGAGTGCGAATGGTTGTTTGTTTCTATGTGCCCTGTGATTGGCTGGCAACCAGTTCAGGGTGTACCCCGCCTCCTGCCCGATGACAGCTGGGATAGACTCCAGCACGCCCGCAACCCTAGTGAGGAGAAGCGGCTCAGAAAATGGATGGATGGATGGATAAATGAGGATTTAAAACAAAAACAGGACTTTTGTCTTTAATGGGCAAAACAACAACAACAACACACGCAACATAGAAGGAGAGGAATGATGTTGAAAGGATGTTAATAACTGCATTCCTAGCAGCTCCGGTTGACTATCCATCCATCCATTTTCTATACCGCTTATCCTCACTAGGGTCGCTGGTGTGCTGGAGCCTATCCCAGCTATCTTTGGGCGAGAGGTGGGTACACACTGAACTGGTTCATTCAACTGGAACATTCACACCTATGAGGAATTTAGAGTCTTCAATTAACCTGCCATGCATGTTTTTGCGATGTGGGAGGAAACTGGAGTACCCAGAGAAAACCAACGCAGGCACAAGGAGAACATGCAAACTCCACACAGGGGATGCCAGATTTGAACCCCGGTCCTCAGAACTGTGAGGCCGATGTGTGGGTTTGTAAACATGAAGGGCGGACACACTGAATCCGCTGCCAAAGACGCCATTCATCCCCGACATAGGAAGACTCCTACATAGTATGTTCAGTCGGGTTTTTTTCCTGGAAGTCCCTAACAAAAACTGGCACTCTTGAATGAAAATGAACTGACGTTCTTAAGCTGTTCACAGAGACCAGAATGAGCGCATTCTCATGAATGTTCATCAGGCAGAAATGAACTAAGTTCAGTTAACGTTTGCCCAAAATATGAAGTAGTTTATGAACTTTCGTTCATTGACCTCGTTCAGGTACCGCACTGTGTAACGTCTTCACTTTGTCCCAGTTCTGTTGGTTTAAAGGTGGTTACAAAGACAGTACCTTAAATTTTGAGGGTGTCACGTCAGCACGAGGCAGACAAGTTGTGAGATGATTTTTAAAATATATATCTGACAGGTTGATATCTTTTTTGGTACATAGTTCAACTGTCTCACTGTGAGATTAGCTTCAAAATTGTGCATCTTTCTTCTCAGACATTCAAAGTTGTGCAGTATCGAACTGGCTTTTGTCTCTGAGTAAGAATGAAACCGCTCTCATTTGTCCAGAAACATCACACCAAAGATAATATCAAATTGAAGTATGAGTGGAAGCTTGGATTTATAGTGAGTCTGACTCCACACAGCCCATAGAACAGCTCCTAAAGTTATCCATCAGCTGTGTGTAACATGAGCTTGTATTGATAGTCTCTACACGTCTTGACATACATTGTTAAAATAGCATTTTCCACCAGGCCTCGCTACTACAAAGGCATACTGCCTATCGCAATACGAACATACAATGAAGACAAAACCATTAGTACTAGAAAAATAGGGGCAGTTAAGTTAAGAGTAAGAGCTCAGGCACTTGCTATAAAGTAATCTTACCATCCATGGTATCAGTTTGTTTTTACGTCTTAATGGAACTGAAACCCCATTTTGGATATTGCAATTCTAAAAAGGAATTAATTTGGTCATTCTTTCAGAAAGACCGTAAGTGTTACCGTAGTTTTTCATTGTTTTAATCGAGCATAAATTGTGGAGCAAAAAAGCCTCAGAAACCTTTCCTCAATCCGTAATATGCGCAAACAACTTCCACATTCGGCAAATGATGTAAATGCATTTCCACCTCGCTCGGGTGAATGGGGAAGGGGACTGTTTCAATGCACCCACAGGAACTTTAAATGTCTAAAATGCCTTTTTTAAAACACAAGATGTTACCACAGAGCCACTAAGGATGACAACAGATGGTGTTTGGACTTCTGTCATGTGTATACTGTATATATGTAGCGCTGTCCCTATCGAATCTTTTTAGAATCGATTCTCCTTTTGATTATTGATCGAATAATCAAATAGTAATTATATATCCATCCATTTTCCGTACTGCTTATCCTCACTAGGGTCGCAGGTGTGCTGGGGCCTATCTCAGCTGACTTCGGTCAAGAGGCGGGGTACACCCTGAATCGCCCATCCATCCATCCATCCATCCATTTTCTACCGCTTAGCCGAGGTCGGGTCGCGGGGGCAGTAGTTTTAGCAGGGACGCCCAGACTTCCCCCTCCCCAGCCACTTCATCCATCTCTTCCGAGGGGATCCCGAGGCGTTCCCAGGCCAGCCGAAGGACGAAGTCTCTCCAGCGTGACCCTGAACCGGCCGCCAGCCAATCGCAGGGCACATATAGACAAAGAAACATTCACACTCACATTCATACCTACGGGCAATTTACAGTCTTCAATTAACCTACCATGCATGTTTTTGGGATGTGGGAGGAAACCAGAGTATCTAGAGAAAACCCACGCAGACAACCTGTCACTCTTGAATGAAAATGAACTTCTGTTCGAAAAACGTCAAAATGAGCGCATTCTCAATTACGTTCATCAGGCAAAAATTAACTAATTTCAGTTCACGTTCGCACAAAATATGAACTAGTTCATTAACTTTCATTCATTGAACAACACTGGCTATGGATTAGTATTCTGGCGTGGTGCTGGAAAATCAGCGTATGATTTAAAATTATTTTTTTTTTTTGACAAGACAGGGCTCTAGATTGCAGCTAAAAAAAAAAAAAAAACAGTGTCCACCTGTACGCCCAGCCATTTGAGGAACAAAAAAGAAATTCCGTGACTTAAAAGCAGACACATGAAATCTATCTGGTCTCTAAGCCAATCAGAGATCATGAAGGGCGGGGCAGGCCCCTCCAACCCTTCCTCTGATTGGCCGTGTGTTCGCCTGTGTGCCTGCGCGCGTGCATGCATGATTTTCAAATGCGGGCACCTGCGTACTCAAAGCTAAGTTTTCTGACAGCGAGCCGGTAGCTGCACAGTTACAGAAAGATGAGCAGCATAAATGGAATTAGTTCCAAAGCTTCACACCACTGCGACGATGTGGGAACGTTTTGGAATAATAATTCTGCCATTCTGCGAACACCAACGAGCTGGTATGTTGATGAAGTCGAACAAAGACAACACAACTTTAAACCTCAAAGTGACAAAATCCATTTTAAACACAACCATCCCACCCGATTTCTTCACCTGGGAACAAAAAACATGGTGGGACACTATTTCTCGAACGACTGGCAATAGCGATACAGCAGAAGACGAGTATTAAAGGTATCTGCTCTCCTGTGTCAGAACACAAAATAAATCTATAGGCAGATGATCCATCCATCCATCCATTTTCTGAGCCTATCCCAGCTATCATCGGGCAGGAGGCGGGATACACCCTGAACTGGGTGCCAGCCAATCGCAGGGCACAGATAAACGAACAACCATTCGCACTTACATTCACACCTACGGGCAATTTAGAGTCGTCAATTAACCTACCACGCATGTTTTGGGATGTGGGAGGAAACCGGAGTGCCCGGAGAAAAGCCACGCAAACTCCACACAGGCGGGGCCGGGGATTGAACCCAGGTCCTCAGAACTGTGAGGCAGACGCTCTAACCAGTCGTCCTCCATGCCGCTTTGTAGGATTCCAATTTCTCATAATCTTTGTCTGTTTAAAAGCTTTAAAAGCTGAAAGGTGGGGAGGGGCTGCCCCTCTTTTCTCTTTCACACACTGCACTGCCCCTGGGGGGCTGGCACGAGGCATACTGAGGCGGATGCCGGGCATGGCTGGTGTCCGGTCTGGTCGACCCACCTTCCCTGCCCTGCTGGTCCTCCATCATCCACACGTCAGTGGAGGGAGGGCAGTGTCGGGCTGGGGAAGACACTCGGCCAGGTGTTCTGGCACTCTGGCCTGTTCTCTGGCTCGCCATGTCTTTCCCCCGTGGATTTTTAATGCACCACATACATTCACAGATCCTTTGGGGATCTGGTTGGCCTGGGTGAGGGTGACGGTTGTAGGTCATCATTGCCCCGTGAACGTCTCGCCTCACGTCCACCAGTCTCCCCAATTTTAATCGACGACACCCCACCACACACAATCATGGTACAGGGACAATGGTTGCCAGTCGAGGACCTGGTAACCATAGTAGAAGTGTTGGGGGCTTAATTTAGGGAGACAATTACTTTTTCACACAAGGCCAGATAGTTTTGAATATTGTTTTTCCCTTAATAAATGAAAATACAATTTAAAAAAATGCATTTTGTTTTCACTTGGATCATCTTTGAGATTTACATTTGCATGTAGATCTTAAACATTATAGTGGGGAAACTATGCAAAAAAAAAAAAGACTGAGAAAGTGGCAATACTTTTTCAAGGCACTGTATTTGGGTAGCTTCCTGGAAATTTGATCATATTAAGCTTTCACTATAATACCTCAGTATTTCCTGGCGACCCTGGGTGGGGGGCACCACAGTACACAACATACTGTATGTATGTAAGGATGTACTGTATGTCTTTGTGTAAGCTCTGTGATTGACCGCTGATTTTCCAGGCACCACAGTAAGCAGTGATGCCGGTAACGCGTGACTCCAAAATGGCCACCATTTTGACTAACGAGCAATGTAACCTGTTACTGTCTTCAGAAAAGTCGTCAGATTACTCAAATCAATGGCAGTTACTATAGAGTCAACAATGTCTCATAATCAGCAATCGTAGGTTGCTGATAGCTTGAAGTAGTAGCCCTCGTGACAAGCAGTAATTTGCAAGATTGACAGATCTCTTTCTACCTTAAACATAGAGGGAAATGAGTGGGAGGTTATTGTTTATCATACAGTCCACTGGGAAGGTGCAAAAAATGTTAAAGTGCAAAAAAATTAATAAAAAGAAAATGCACAGCTTCACTGTGACGCCATTACAAACAAACAGTAGTTATGCTGTCATGCTGGGTTAATTATTCATTCAAAAGCGGGAGGAGGGATGGACTGACTGTGGTTATTCGCACTGAACTCACTCTTAAAGAATGTTCATACTGAAAACCGTGAGCTTTCAACGTTGTTCGGACTGCTACAGAAACGCTAGCAAGCTGGTTTAACTCATGACGCGCCGCTGACACACACACACACACACACACACACACACTACTACTACTACTAGTTTGTTTGCGGATGTCGTTTACATTAATGTATCAAAATTATGATGGTGGGAGCGGGTGTATGTGTGTGTGTGTCTGTGTGTGATGGTGGAAGGAATCAGGTACAGCAATTGGCTATCAACACACTTGAATTCCTGAGTTCCAAAAGTTTTTTGGTTTTTGCCAAGAGGACCGAAATCAGGTCATTCGCATTTCACGAGCTTATCTACGTCATTTTCCCCCTCCTGAGCCAGTGCTCCACGGAGGCAACCAATCAGAGTGAAGGGGGCAGTCTTGGGCAAATATGGACGAAGCGGATACAAAACTGGGTCAAACAAAAGTAGCTGTCACTTTTCTGGACACTCATATGACAAAACCTAGGTATTTTATTTTAAATGAAATTGACACTTTTAACCAAGGTATTTTTTTAAAATGAAATTGACACTTTTATCCAAAGTCCATGTTCGCGAGTTACTTTGTCGAGGTCTCAATAGCCAAAATACGGGAAAGTAAAAGGTAAAATAACCCTCTCAACCCTGTATTTCTTTAGAGAAGTTTACTTGAGAATGGTGCGCTTATTTACATGTTTAAGTACTTATTTAGCACATCAGGTCTGCAGTACGTAGGTCATTTAATGTGGCTTCAAGCTACACACTAATATTTAAGGTATTGATTCATGTTGACGTCATTCGTAACTCGTGTGATGTGTATTCAGTGTTGAAAAAAGTGTTACATTGAAAAAGTAACTAATTTACTGACTTCGTTACTTTGCCAATTACTTGATTTCAAAAGTAACTACGTTTGAAAAAAGTAACTTTTTAATTACTTTCGGCAGCTGCCAAGTGGCAGGAATGTCACTTCTCCACAGTTCAAAAAACGCCACACAAGTTACAGAATGATGTCATCAACATGAAGCAATAACCTAAATATTAGTGTAGTTGAAGCCACATTAAATCAGCAACTTAGGGCAGATTTGACATGTCAACACAATACCTTAAATTCCTAAACGGAAACCATTCTCAGTACACTGCCGATCGTGGTCCATGAAAGCAACTGTGTGTGTGTGTGTGTGTGCGCGTGCGTGCATGTAAACGTGAAAGCGTGACACATACACACACATACACTATTGCTCCCACCACAGTAATTTGAATATGAAGAGGGAGAAAACATTTTTCCTACTCCGTGACGTCAGCCGTGCAGCGCGTTCAACCAGCTCACAGACGAAGTTGAGAGTTCTCACTTTTCATCGTAAATATTATTTAAGCTAAGTATTCTAAGACCTTCAGTGAGTCAGTACTTACCCTCCATGACCGATTGATGATCGCACACTCGGTATGAATAAGTAACCCACAATGCATTGCGCGTTTAACACACCGGTTTCTTTCATTTGTTGGGAAATAAAAAAGGGTGGTCTTGGTTAAATGCTACTGCACACTTGGACTGATCATTGTTTGAATCACCAGCTCCAAATTACTGTTTGGTGAGAGACATTGACGATGCAAAAGTAACTATTGTTGGATTGAAGAAGTAACTGTCAAATCGTTTTCCTGGGAGAAGAAACACGTTACTTTGCTCGTTGCTCAAAATGGCGGCTTTTTGGAGTAATGTGTTACTTTGTACTTTGTTAATTTGTGATGTTACTCAGGAATCACTGTGTGGATTACCCAATAATGTATACGGTTAAGCTAATGCTTTTTTGTACTGTGGATAATACTGCCACTCGGCAGCTACTGCAAGTAACTAAAACTAACTTAGTTACTTTTGACATCAAGTAATCAGTAAAGTAATTTACTTTAAAACTAAAGTAAGTTACTTTTTCAACGTAACTGTGGCAACACTGACAGTATGTCAGAATGGGCGGCTGCACATTTGTCACTGTGGTCAGCAACACCAGAGCACCGCAGACCTTCCTCCTTCCTGAGGAGACTCCACTCATTTAACACCTGCAATAGATTTTATCATAAAAAAGCACTTTTTATAAAAGTGCTGTCGTGTGCTGGGGAAGCAGCATTAAAAAGAAGGCCGCTGTGTGGTCAGGCAGGCAGGGTCTGTGGTGGCAACAGAGCTGTAGTCCTTAGTCTAAAACATTACGCAACTTTTTTTTTTTTGTGCTGCCACTGTAGTTATGATGGACATTTATTGATTTCAGTCAGGCAGAATAAGATTTTGAAGGGTGAGTGACAGAAAAGAAAAAAAGGAGGGTCCAGAAAGAAAAACAAAAAGACAGGACAGTAGAAGACAAACAAACATGCTTGCATGTTCGAACGATACATAAACTTCTTTACTCAGCGGTGTACTGTACTTTCTGGCTGTGTCCAAAGCTGACCCAGATGCCATTTTATCTAATCCAATTGAAAAGGATCCAATTCAAGTGATGAAGTAGAAGTATTTTCAGTCAGGACTGAATTACACCAAAGTCTATTAAAAGCACAAGCAACTGTATCTTGCTGGCAGTGACCTCAATCAAAGAGTGGACACAAGAACATGGAAACTGAATGTGTGAAAATCTATTTGAGTATCAATTCAAACCTATAAAAAAAACAAGCTCAATTAATCTTGATAAACTGATGTGCACAATTGATTGGATCTTAATTGTATTTTCTCACATCTTTTAGCATTAGTGTGGCTCAACATATTTTAATGCTGACCAAGAGACTCTAGTGACATCAATAGTCACTGGGATGTGGGAGGAAACCAGAGTGCCCTGAGAAAAGCCACGCAGGCACAGGGAGAACATGCAAACTCCACAAAGGCGGGGCCAGGGATTGAACCCCGGACCTCAGAACTGTGAGGCAGATGCTCTAACCAGTCGTCCACCATGCTGCCATCTGCCTGTCAATTTGTTCCAGCCCATATGGTGCCCAAACCCATATTCTTTCATTTTTTTGCTTTACACCCCCCTTGCATAAAACTAAGCGCACAACAAAAATGATCACCCTCATTTTATATTTAAGTACAAGACACATTGATTTTGAAATTGCCAGATTAATGCTAACAGTCAATGGAAAATCCTATTGACGGGCTAGCTAGTATTAGCAATTGGTCACGGGAGGGATTTACCTTCAAATAACGAATATTCACGCACAAACACCATAGTAACATACAGTATACAGACGGGTAATAGAGCAATACTCACGGGCATACTGTATATTCCTCATAATATTTGAAAAATTTGTTTATTCATGTTTTAGCAACTTTCAATTCTACTCTTTTTTTTATCTTACATAAAATGAATAACTGCATGCATCACACCACACTGACTACACTAAGAGGCCAAGGCGCACACAGCAAGAACAGCAGATATAGTCATTGACTATATAGAAAGACACTATTTTCCCTCACTTTGACATGAAATCAGACTAAATTTTTCCTTTTTTAGGTCAATTAGGATTACCAAAATCATTTTTTGCTAAATGCCAGAAAAGTGACAGGATTTCTTAGACAAACTATAATAGACAATGCAATCATGGCTAAAAGCATTGGCACGTTTTTAGACATGAACGTGTTTATTTTTCACGACTGTTTGAGTTTTGGTAGTTGAATAAATACATTTTTTTAAATAAATGAATCTTCTTTTCCTTTCAGCTTGTCCCGTTAGGTGTCGCCACAGCACGTCATCCTTTTCCATGTAAGCCTAGCGCCTGCATCTTCCGTTCTAACACCAACTGCCCTTATGTCTTCCCTCACGACATCCATCAACCTTCTCTTTGGTCTTCCTCTAGCGCTCTTGCCTGGCAGCGCCATCCTCATCCTCCTTCTACCAATATACTCACTATCTCTCCTCTGGATGTGTCCAAACCATCCAAGTCTGCTCTCTCAAAATTGATCTCCAAAACATCTAACCTTGGCTGTCCCTCTGATAGGCTCATTTCTAATTTTATCCAACCTGGTCACTCGTTCGGGTTAACCCTACTGCTTTGTTACATTTTCATCATCCTTGTAGATGGCAGCAGATTTTTGTCAGGAATGTCTCGGTACATTTTCCCATTCATCCTTCCTTCAATAATGTGAAGTTCACCAGTACCATTTGCTGAAAAGCAGCCCTACACCATCATGTTCCCTCTAAATGCAGAGAACAAATTTCGTGTACATGCATGCATGTTCATGACAATAAAAGATGGTTCTTCTTCTTCTTCTTCTTCTTCTTCTTCTTCTTCTTCTTCTTCTTCTTCTTCTTCTTCTTCTTCTTCTTCTTCTTCTTCAGAACTTCACTGTTGGTGTGGTGTTTTTAGGGTGATGTGCAGTCCCATTTCTCCTTCAAACGTGGTGTGCATTATGGCATCCGAACAGTTAAGTTTTGCTCTCATCTGACCAGACTATATTCTCCCAGTATTTAACTGGCTTGTCCAAATGTTGTTCAGCAAACTTTAAACGAGCGCTTCAGCTGCCCCCTGCTCCAGTGTGTTCCACTAACATGTGTATGTGTTCACTGTGATGGGTTAAATGTAGAGAACAAATTTTGTGTGCATGCATGCATATTCATGACAATAAAAGGTGATTCTTCTTCTTCTTCAAAGCTTCAACAATTAGTGTACTCAGTTCCCAAACGTTTATTGAATATTGTGAAAAGAAAAGGTGATGTAAGACAGTGGTAAACATGACCCTGTCCCAGATTTTTTGGACTGTGTTGCAGCCATAAAATTCCAAGTTAATGATTAATTGCTAAAAACAATCAAGTTTATCAGTTTGAACATTAAATGTATTGTCTTTGTAGTGTATTCAATTAAATATAGGTTGAACATGATTTGCAAATCAATCCCCGTCCCCGCCTGTGTGGAGTTTGCATGTTCTCCCCGTGCCTGCGTGGGTTTTCTCCGGGCACTCCGGTTTCCTCCCACATCCCAAAAACATGCATTAATTGGAGACTCTAAATTGCCCGTAGGCATGACTGTGAGTGCGAATGGTTGTTAGTTTCTATGTGCCCTGCGATTGGCTGGCAACCAGTTCAGGGTGTACCCCGCCTCCTGCCCGATGACAGCTGGGATAGGCTCCAAGCACGCCCGCGACCCTAGTGAGGAGAAGCGGCTCAGAAAATGGATGGATGGATGTATTCTGTTTTTATTTATGTTTAACACAACGTCCCAACTTCATTGGAATTGGGGTTGTAAATAAGAAGCAAGAAATAGTCCTTGAGTGCTCCACTAGTGATAAAACAGTCATTTAAAGGCTGAATTTGGTCCTGGACTTCGTGATGACCACAACTGACAAAGAAGCACCCCAAGTCAGCTCAAGTAGTGAGCAAGGTTTCACAAGAAAAGAGGCAGGTGCTTCGCAGTGACCAAAGCACTCAATGCTCTGTGTGTGTGTGTGTGTGTGTGTCTGTGTGTGCACGCACGTGTGTGTGTATACATATGTGTGCATGTGTTACCAGTGCAAAACACAAGTACTTAGCCATTAATCTTTTGTGAATGAATCCTACCACTGAATATAGTTTGCTCTGCAGCTGCCCAGCTGGTCTTGTCAAAGCCTTTTTTTAGTGGTAGACCTCTCAACACCACAGCACAAATGTTTTCTAGAGCTCTTTATCCTGGAGGGATAGAGTTACATCTGCAGAAGCATGTGTGTGGACCTTGACACACGATGCACATTCAGCCAACATTGTCATGAGCCAAGTCGTTGAACTGTGCAAAAATATAATGGTTCTTCATTAGAAATAAAGAAATCAACACACTCACAGGATGGCACTGCTGCTATATGCTCATAAATAAATGAAGCCTCCCCGATTATACGCAGTGAAGTTTGGAGGAGGCGCTCTATCTGTCTGTCTGACTACATCTCTCTCTCTCTCTTGCTCTCTCTCTTGCTCTCTCTCTCATGCACTCTCGCTGTCTTTCAAAAACCAGGGAGTCAAATGCTTTATGTTTGACAGTTGTGTGTGACTCGGACGTACGTTTTATTTCATCTTCATCTCTTTCTGTGCTTTGGAAACCCCACGTTTCTTGATGCATTTGGTGTATCTGCCTTTTTTCTTGTTTTGTTTTTAAATTATCAACACCTGCCTGATCCCATTTTTGTCAAACCATTTGACAACTGGCACAGAGCAGGATCAACCAAGAATGTCAGTGCCCCGAAACTCCTCCACTGGCTTTGAAGCAATTTTTTCTACTCTACAGGTAGGGATCCACTGTGCAAGTGTGCATTATATGATACTGTAGAGCTTCAAACAAGTGTTTAGTCATTCTCAAATGGCACAAGTACCACTAGTGATACATAGGTTCTTTCAAGTGTTAAGTGAAAGAATCAATACCTAATACATTTAGTACAATACATTTGCAGTTAATCTTTTCTTTTGTATTTTCCTGTATTTAAACGGTGGTAATGTTCAAAGTGTGCATAATGTTACAATGGCTCACAATGATATTAAATGCAGTTTTTATGAATAAAACATTTTCCTTGTTTTTTTGAGGAACACTTGGGCCAACTAGTACTGTATGTTAATGATGGTCGTGATGGTGGTACTTGGAGGGCTAAGATTTTCTTTCCAGTGGTACTTAGTGTCAAACGTTTGAGAACCACCGCATTATATGATAGAATGTGTTCAATGAAACTATCAGCTTTAGAAATGTAATATTAAATCATGAGATACTTTATAGTTTTTTTTTGGCATTGTTGTGTACATTGATATATACAGTAGATTGATGGCGACAGTTGAAAGGGCCCTGTGGTCTAATTGAGTTTGACAATGTGGTCTCTTTAGCCCTTCTAATTTTAGTGATCCTTTGAGTGTAAAAGTCCGATCATGTCAGTTGTCATTGGGATTTTGCGTGGTATTAGAGTCAAAAAGGTGGAGGACCCAAGTGCAGGGAAGCAGGGAGGCAAGGAAGGAGTGCAAGAATCTCAAATTCATATTTAATTTTAAAAACAATAAAGGCAAAGGAGAATAATGGAGGCAAAAAATGCAACATTAACAAAGTGCTAATGAAAAAAAAACCCTTCCAACTAACAAAGAACCACTAAGGGTACACTCACGACGAGAGAAACGTGACTTACAGCAACAGACTAAAAACGACAAGGAACCAACAAGGACTGAAAGAAATTTAAAGTTAACAAAAACAAAGACCATGTCAGTACCCCCCTTAAGAGACGGATACCACACGTCCCTGAAAGTTACAACAAAAGTGTCAGAACAGTGTGGATGGAAGGGAGCTTGGAGGCGGGTTCAGAGTGCCCATCAGGGCCAGTCTGGTGGCAGTCCAGGACGCCAGAGATGTGGTGCTTGGCTGGGTCGTTCAGGAGGCCAAGCAAAAGGGTTTCTATCAGGCTGTTCAGGTGGACGGCCATGATGCCAAACCCAACGGCAATGGAGAGCCAGGCAAGAGGGTCGGGCAAGGTCGGGGGTCGGGACAAGCACCCCGGGAGCAAGGTTGGGGGTCGGCCGCTGGACGAGCACCCCGGAGCAAGGTCAGGGGTCGGCCGCTGGACAAGTGCCTCCAGAGCACGGTCTGCCTCTGGACGAGTGCCACAGGAGCAGGATCGGGTGGCGGTCGCACAACGCGTGACACAGAAGCAGGATTTGGTGGCCGCTGCACAGCACACACCGCAGGAATGGGAGCCTGCCGAGTCGCTAAGGCCGCCTGAAATTCTCGGTCACAAGCTTATCGCCCCTAGGCCCGATTGGCTCACTGAGTGAGTTTGAATAGAAACCCTTACCTATAGTTGGTGTCACTTTCGTCCACAAGGTGGCTCGCTCTCTAGCCATGAATCAACCGCACGTCAAATGGAGCCAATGAGTCTGGTTCTGAACCACCAAATGGCGATCGTAATCTTTGATATTACAATGTCACCCATAGGACATATTGTCCTGTAAACAGGAGGGGCGAGAACCTGCTGGGTAAGCAAACTGTCCCCAGAAAGCACATAAAGCCAGCCCCCCGGTTCCTTAGATAACTTGGGGTGCTGTTCCTCTTGCTTTTAGCAAAAGCCTTTCAGAATCATCTTTATTTGCCAAGTATGTCCAAAACACACAAGGAATTTGTCTCCGGTAGTTGGAGCCGCTCTAGTACAACAGACAGTCAATTTACAGAACACTTTGGAGACATAAAGACATTGACAAAAAACAATTGTGCAAAAAGATGCAGAGTCCTCTAGCACTTAGAGCAGTTCGAATGACTAATATTGCAATAGTCCGGTGCAATGACCATTGTGCAAAGGGCGCTGAGACTTCAAGGATTGTATGCGGTTTAAAGTGACGAGTAGTGCGATAATCTGGGACAATGTTGGTTGTTCAAATGTTACAGATACTCCTCAATCAGTGTGCAAATGGAGCAGATGCTACTCTGGCATGAGTGGCCAGTATATGCAAATAGTGCAGCATGGCGAGACAACTACAGTGAGTGCACGAGTAATACATAATTGGTCCCACAGAAATGTGACAACGAACTCAAGTCAAAAAATTGCCAGCTTGTTGTAATGGAATTATAGGTTAGGTGTTTAAGAAGTTGATCGCAAGAGGGAAGAAGCTGTTGGAATGTCTACTAGTTATAGTTTGCATTGATCGGTAGCGCCTACCTGAGGGAAGGAGCTGGAAGAGCTGGTGACTGGGGTGCGGAGGGTCCGAGAGGATTTTGCACACCCTTGTCTTAGTTCTGGCAGCGTGCAAGTCCTCAATGGTGAGTAGGGGGGTACCGACAATCCTTTCAGCAGTTTTGATTGTCCGTTGCAGTCGGAGTTTGTCCTTTTTTGTAGCAGCACCAAACCAGACTGTGATGGAAGAACACAGGACTGATTCGATGACCGCTGTGTAGAACTGTCTCAGGAGCTCCGGTGGCAGGCCGTGCTTTCTCAGAAGCCGCAGGAAGTACATCCTCTGCTGGGCCTTTTTGAGGACGGAGTTGATGTTGGTTGCCCACTTCAGGTCCTGAGAGATTGTAATTCCCAGGAACTTGAAGGTCTCGACGGTTGACACAAGGCAGCTGGACAGGCTTATCCCAACTCTGCACTCTGTGGCACTGCTTGTCTTGCATGCCCAATTTTGTCAACATAAACAGGCTGTCTCACCACTGGAAGTAGTCACTTAATACAGATTATTCTTTGATCAGAATGGTGCTTTTCTTTATTTCTCCAGAATGCAGGGGATGCAGAGAGCACCGTGAATGTTCTCAATGTCCTGGATGAACTTCTCTCAGCAGGTAAGATTGGAAATGAATAGAATGAATAAATACATTTCCAGATATTCTCCAGCTACCGTATTTACACAACCATAAGGCGCACTTAAAAGGCTTACACTTTCTCCAAAATGGACGGGGCGCCTCATAATGCGGCGCGCCTTAGGTGTGGACCGAGTTCCAAAATCTATAAATGTTGTGTGATGAGCGCTCCGCTTGACTGAATGGGAGCATTTCCTGCCGACATGCTGCTCATATAGAGGAAAGGCAGACGTGGCTGAGGACAGCATTCGGCCGTTAAAGGGGGAAGGGTGCGCGTGACAGAGGACGCTAAAGGCACGCCCCCAGTAGTTATATAGCGGCGGTATGTGCATTGTACAAAACAATATCGGTTTGGTCTTACCTTGCCACCTACAGTGAATGTATGAGTCCCCAAAGTCATCCACTCGTTCCATTTCTTCCGCATCTGCTTTTAAAAGGGCGATTGCCTGATATGTCCATTACCTGCAACTGCGCAGTCATGCCACCAGGAATGATCACCAAGTCGGGTTTACTTTTTTTTAGGATTTGTTTAATGGCTGGCATGCGATAACACCGAAAGGCATTTTGCGAGAGTCGCTTGTGGTTACACCAGACTGCCCTAATCCAGTCCTTAGTAAGCGCCTCATCCATCCACTCTTTTGGGTAGCATCTCATCACTATGACGCCCGTTGGCCACTGGCAGTTCTTGGGAAGGTTTTTCATTTAAAGAGTATGTATGGCTTCATCTTAGTACCATCTCCATACACGCCCAGCATTAGAGTAAAGTGTTTTTTTTTTCGTTCCAAGTAGACTTTATCCTCATTGTTTTCCCACCTTTCTGAGCGATTGTTTGAGTGCTTGGCAGAACAAAGGTGAGGGGTGTTTGATCGGCATTTCCTGTGAAGCCAATTTCGTATTTTCACTACTTTCTCAGCCGAATGATGAACTGATGGTATTTCGTCAATTTGGACTCATAATCGGCTGGAAGACGTTCTGCAATTGTTGTTCTGCGCCTAAAAGAGTGGTTGTGCCTCCTCAACTCCGGTGCAATTTAAGCACTGCTGAGTTTGACATACTATATGTTTTTGCCTGGGTTTTCTCCAGATAGCCCTGTTTCTTCCTGCATGACCACACGTGTTCTGTGATTGGCTAGTGACCAGTGTCGGGTGTACCCTGCCTCTTGACCAAAGACAGCTGGGTAGGCTCCAGCTCACCCATGATGAAAAGTGGTATTGAAAATGGATCTATCATGTGTGATTTTTAAATATTCCCTGTGCACATAAATTGCTATGAAATACACAGTATGCAGCATCAGCCAGGTAAAAAAAAAAAAAAGGTGGCTTTTAGTAAGCATGGTGCAAATACATAAAAACACGATGGATGGTATAGCAAGTAGGGTTGTTTTATTTTCATTTTGTCATTTCCTGTAAGTAGTAGTGCCCAATTAACCATCACTCTTTGTTCCAGGTACTGATTGTCGTATTCGCTACATGATCAGTAAAGGTGGAAGCGAGTCCTTGCTGAACGCACTGGTCCAATATGGCAGCAGGTTCAGTCCCGACTACACCATTCTGTTGCCCATACTATACTTGGTGGCCAAAGTTGGACACAAAGGTAACAACATTCGTAACGAAATACAGTGGACCCCCCACTATTCACAGAGGATACAGACCATGCCTGACCGTGAAATGCGAATTTCCGTGAATAAAAGTGATTATGGTTGCCTATATTCAGGGTCCAAAATATTCCCAAAAAATTGTATGACACTTATTGCTACACAAAATTATTTTAATCTCAGCAATTGCTGAGATTTGTGTATCAAGTTTTCAAAACGCTGTTTTCGGCAGTCATTTCAACAAAAGTTCCACTCAGTACTAAATCACAGTCTAGATTCATGCTTTTATAACCTACATTTGTAAAACACCTTAGTCCATATATAGAGGCATATTTCGACCTATTGAACAGGCCATGTTACTGTATGTATAAGAGAATTACGGTGTTGTGGGACAGCAGAAATCCTTTTGCAGTAACACTGCATATTGTTCATGAGTCTGTGGCTTCCGATTGACCAGAGGGCCTTGACGGTAACAGGACGTGTGTATGGGAAGCGAGAGAGAGATGGACCTTGGTTGGCTACCATGCTAGTTAATGTTCTTGTTTTGACATGATTACGCCCCACAGTAATCGTTTTGAGTTCATTAAAGAGTTGGTTGATAGCTCGCTGCTTGTTTTGATTTCCTCTGCATCGCGACACTATCTTGCTTCAGAGGGGAAGTCAACTGTTTGATTGAATTGAAGCGTGCTAAATCAATGAAAAAGGGTTCTACTTTTTACAATGTGCTTCTTGTACAGATGTCTTCTCTTGCATGGTAGTTACTGTATACTAAATATTTATATTTTCTGTATCCACTATTTCTACTGAAACAATTCAAATTACCCCATTGTGTGACTAATTAATGCTATCTGATATTCCCAAATGCAGTGTTTATTAATAATACTTATTTTATTCATATCTTTTAACCTTGCGCCGTTCTCAAGTGACGTGTGCAGTGACGTATTAATTTATTTCCACGTGTAGCATATTCGGTGTCATGGAGGCAATGATTAGTGACTTACAGTGGGACGCAAAGAGAACTTTCGGATCCGAGGCTCGGTAGCCGGGGTTTGTGATAAAAGAGCGTGCACCGAACTATGACACTGAGCGAGTCGTACCCGGAAAGCATGGAAGTTGCGGGACTGTTCAATGTGGACGCGCCATTTTGGTTGTTTGTTTGTTTTTACAATATAGTGTTTATTTCATCGAATTCATTTAAGAAACTTATACTCAGTGTTATGGCCAGAATGAGTCAGCAAGTGATTTCCATAACAAAATATGACGTTCCCTAAGATTTCACAGCTCTGCACCAATCAGCGATCACATTTCTGTTTACGTCTGCCTGCCACGTAGTGATGGGCACGGCAGTTCTTTTCAGTGTACTGAATCATGCGAATCAGTTCATTCAAATAGATTCGTTTATTATATATCCTCCTCTTCCGCTGACTCAATCAAAAATGTAACAGCTGCTGTTACATTTGTGATTGGATGAGTGAGTTGAGAGCTTGCAGTGGAGCGAGGGAGCGTGTGTGTATCGGTGGAACTTTCAGCTAATGCAAAACAACAGCCTGGCTTCCACCACGGAAGGATTAGTTTGATGTTTATTTGGTGTGGTTGCAGCCGACAGTAACCTTTCGTTGTCTCAATTAAAGACACACTACAAATACAAGAAATATATATGCTGCAGTCAGTATTTTGCCCATGAAAATGAAATCTTTTTTTTTTTTTTTTTTTGGCAGGTTACAGAAAATCCCAAATGGGCAAGTTACTCCATGAATAACAAAGGACAGGCTCCCCCCACCCGCCAAAAAAACCAAACAAACAAATGAAAAAAAATCGGCCCATGAATACCACTGTATCGCTGAAACAATAAAGGAGCGTGTTAGACCTTCATGACAAACAGATTCAAAGAAATATAAACATATGAACATTTTAAATGTAAAATAAAATATATTAATGCCAAAGAAGTTGAAAATGTGGCTGCTAAGGGTGGCGTGTTCTCTTCGTGTCAGGGATGAGATCCTGCCCCGAGTGGACAAGTTCAAGTGTCTTGGGGTCTTGTTCATGAGTGAGGGAAGAATGGAGCGGGAGATCAAAAGGCCGATTGGCGCAGTATCTCCAGTGATATGGTCTCTGCATCTCTGCAATGAATGAATGACTCCATCAAAATATTGGACAGGTCTGATGGCGAGGGAGTGTGTGACCCAAAAGCTCCTCCTGTACTACATCAGTGTTGAGTTGAGGCCAACAAATGACAGTCTGAGCTATAGCTGTTGTCGTGACCTATATTGAGGAATTCACATAAGTGGTGCGCAGGTACACAGAAAATGTCTACTAAAACATAAAGCATATGGGAAAAGATCTAAAAGGGGGAAAAAAACAGATATAAGGTCAAACAAACAAATACGTTTTATTCCTTTATTTTTACAGAAAATAAGTAACGGATAGGACGTACATCTTGGAACGGACATAAATTCATCCATTGAGGTCGGTGGGTCATGAAAAAAAATGGGCACCAAGCAACAACTTCTGGTGGTCATTTGAGAACCACACCTAAATTGTTATGTGCACGCCTGCCTATAATAATGAGTTAATGGCTATACAGGGATAGATAAACATCAGGGCATTTGGTTGTGTGTGTATGACAATAACTTCCATGATGGTTGCCAGAGAGGCTTAACAAAACCTCATTTTGTGAACTTCTCTGGGAATGACACTGCCATTGAGAATAAGTGGTGGTGGTTGTCTACAGCGGCTATAACCTTAAACTTGCCTGCTCTGCCACCTTGTCATCCAATGAGGTGCCTTTTGCATGACTATCCTCGAGTGTAAGTAAATGTCAAAACCAACCACACGAAGGGCTGCTTGAACCATTAATCTGTTCTTGGGTGGAGCATGACATTGACTCAAGATGTGTCAAAGAAGAGCAGGTGAGCGTGGCAAGGCTGCAAGAGGGAAAGCAAAGGAATTAACACCGGTGAGGGGTTTCTGTAGAAACATCTCATGGCGAGACTGAAAAACTAGGGCTCAGAGAAATGGCAGACCCAAGACAAAGGGGTCCATGGACAGCAATAGGGCCAAAATACCTGATGACGTTTTAAAGACTGAATGTGCGGAAAACGCTGAAAATGAGCCCCGTTAAACTTTCACCCATCAATCAAATATGTTCTTAGGTCTAATGCATGCCAGAGGTGGGAACAAGTCATTGCTTTGCAAGTTACAAGTCTCAAGTCTTTGCCCTCAAGTCCCGAGTCAAGTCACAAGTCGAGACATGCAAGTCCCAAGTCAAGTCGCAAGTCCTACACTTTGAGGAGTTTCAAGTCCTTTCTAGTCATCCAGCCCACCCCTAAAAAAAATAAAAATAAAACATATATATATACCGGTATATATATATATATATATATATATTTGTTTAATTAATAGGTATATATTATATACTGCATTTATATATTTCAGATATTTTAAAACCCCAAATATTTGCACATTTAAAACCATTTGTCTGAAGTGATGCTAAGCAGATCTGTCTCAAATAATAATGTGCATCCAGTAGTGCTGCAATTAGTCATCGATTATTGTACTGGCAATTCTATCGGAATAATCAAGTATAAGGATACAATATATTTTTGCTTGGTTGATGAGCAGTTGTAAATAGAAAGCTACGAAGTGTTGGTTTTTCAGTACTTGGTCAAAGTAGCAAGTCTTTTCCAGTCATTGGATTGAAGTCCAAGTTAAGTCATCAGTCACTGCTGCTCATGTCCAAATCGAGCCGAAAGTCTAAACATATTGTCGAGTCAAAAGTCATCAAATTTATGAGTGGAGTCTGACTTGAGTCCAAGTCATGTGACTCAAGTCCACACCTCTGGTGCATGCCTATACATCCCGCAAAAATATATCCGCCTCAAGCCTACGCCTAAGTTAACTGTGTATTAAACACAGCTATGTCTATTATTTAGCCTGTGGTTCACAAAGACAGAGATTTGAGCACATACTTCCTGCTAGTTATAAAGTATTATGGTAGCTTGAATAACATAAAAGACATAACACTTGGGAAATAACGACACCAAACTGTACTGTAAATTGTGGCATCCAAGGAAGTTGCATTTTTTGGGTAGTAGGCATATCTAGCTACCTAATTGCAAGATGCAGTAATAGAAATGGGCCAAATAAGTACAACTAAATAATTCGCAATGGCATCAATGGAAAGAAGTCACTCAGTTATAGTGGGGGAGAAGCGACACACGCTGGATGCCACTGTGCGTCACCGGGTGCCGTTTTAGCTACGCCCAAAAGAATCAGGAAAACAAATGCTGACAGTTTAACGCTGTATCTCCACAATTGATTATGGGACAAATTTTAGTCTTTGCACATTTTCAGCAATTACCTTCAAACATTCATTCATTCATCTTCCATACTGCTTTTCCTCACTAGGGTCATGGGCGTGCTGGAGCCTATCCCAGCTATCTTCGGGCGAGAGGCAGTGTAGACGCTGAACTGGTCGCCAGCCAATCGCAGGGCACATATAAAGAAACAACCATCCGCAGTGACATTCAAACCTACGGGCAATTGAGAGTCTTCAATTAACCTACCATGCATGTTTTTGGAACGTGGGAGGCAACTGGAGTACCCACGCAGGCACGGGGGCAACATGCAAACTCCACACAGGCGAGGCCGGATTTGAACCCGGGTCTTCAGAACAGTGAGGCAAACATGCTAACCAGTCGGCAAACATGCTAACCAGTCGCCCACCATGCCGCCTCTTCAAACATGTATATGTTTTTAGAAACAAATCTCTAAGTTTACGTTACAGAATATTTAATATAAGAATGATAGTCCCACTCGGAATCAATGTTCAGCCAGAGGTTGGAGTTGAAACTCCTTCTGAGAGGGGACCAGACGTTCACAACAGACTATCTCAATACGTTTGGGTCAGCTAGGTTGGAACGGCATCCACCACCAGGTGGTGATAGTTTGACCGAAATGCCCTTCTCTTCACCAGAGTATCCACGAGGTGGTCGCCAGTCCAATGACATTACTCATTGAACTCTGGCCTAGGGTGTCGTGGTGCCAAGTTCATAAATGGATACCCTTATGTTTGAACATGATGTTTGTTATGGACAACCCATGACAAGCACATAAGGTCAATAACAAAGCACCACTCGGGTTCACATCATGGGAGCCATCCCACAAATTGTGCCCTTCAAGGTGTCACTGTTATTGCCCACGAGTATTGAAGTCGCTCAGCAGAATAAGGGAGTCCCCAAAAGGAGCACTCCCCAGAACCCCCCCCCCCCTCCCCCGCAAAGACTCCAAAAAGGGTGGGTACTCAAAACTACTGTTTTGTGCATGGGCACTAACAACAATCAGACCTATTCCCGCACCCAAATGTGGAGGGAAGCTACCCTATTGTCCATTGGGGTGAGCCCCAACATACAGGCACTAATTAGTGGCAATAAGTATGCCCACACCTCATGGCCGCCTTTTACTGTGGGCAACTCCAGTGTGTAAGAGAGTCCAACTCCTCTCAAGAGGACTGGAGCCCAGGCTGCAAGCCCGACTATATCTAGTCAGACCCTCTCATCTTCCCTCACCAACTCAGGCTAACATCCCTACCAGAGGAACGAGCTTCTGTAGCCAGGGACCGGACCACTAAGGTTCTTGCCTGTGTGCACCCAGCTCACAATGCACCTAACTCCGTTGGCCCCACCCACATGTGGTGAATCCATTGCAAGGGGGACCCATGTTATGTCTTCAGGTTGTGCCAGGCACTCACCATCGACGCCCACCTTCAGGCCTGGCTCCAGAGAATTGTTCCAGTGACCCTCATCTGTGCAAGGAAAAACATGTACCAAAAATTGTCTTCATCATAGAGTAATCGGAGTGGGGCATGTTCTGCGCCACTATTGTTGAGGTGGCTGACTAGAACCGTGACTGTAAGTGGTCGGTACATGTTTTGGCGGTAGCTTACACGACATGCCTGCCTAAGAAGTCTGGGTACTCTGAGGCGGGCTCTCCTATCTGTGGGGTTAAGGTAGGGAAAGTGGTTAAAAAGCACCTCAAAGGCAGGGGCCCAGGCGTGGATGACATCCACCTGGAGTTCCTAAAGGCTCTGTGGGGCTGTCTTTGTTGACATGCCTCTGCAACATCACGTGGACATTGGGGACATTCTTCAGGATTGTACGCCCTCTTTTAAATAAAGGGTTATGTTCCTGTTCCAACTACAGGGGCTCACTCTCCTCAGCCTCCATGGTAAGGTCTATTTGGGAGTTCTGAAGAGGAGGGTCCACCAGGAAGCCGAATCTCAGGTTCAAGTGTGGCAGTGTGATTTTTCTCCTGGCCATAGAACAGTGTCAGAGTTTGGTCCACATAGATGGCAATAAGTCAGATTTGTTTCCAGTGAGGTTTGTATTCTACCACGGCCCTTAGTCACCAATTTTGTTCATAACTTTCCGGGACAGAATTTCTAGGTGCAGCTTAAGTGTTGGTGGGGTCCAGTTTGGAGGCTTCAGTATTACATCTCTGCTTTTTCCAAATGATTTGGTTCTGCTGGCTTCATCAAGCTGTGACCTTCAACGTAGCCATATGGTGAAGCTCTCGATTTACTGGTCGATCTACGTTCCCACCCTCACCTATGGTCACGTGGTATGGGTTGTGACCAAAAGAACAAGATCATAGATTACAAGCCTCCAGAGGGTGTGGGCTCTTCCTTAAAGATAACTCAGTCGTAGAGGTGCGGCTCAGACTCAGAGTACAGCTGCTGCAACTCTGCATTGAAGCCAAATGAGGTGGCTTGAGCACCTGGTTAGGATGCCTCCTGGACACCTCCCAGTTGAGGTGTTCTGGGCAGGTCCCACCGGAAGGAGGCCCCTGGGAAGACCAGGATATGCTTGAGTGACTGTCTCTCAGCTGGCTTGAGAAGGCCTCGGAATACCCCTGGAAAAGATGAATGAAGTTTCCAGGAAGAAGGAAATCTGGCCTTCCCTGCTTAGCCTGCCCCAGAAAGCCAAGTGGAAGTAGATGAATGGATGTCTGGAAGATAGTCCCTGGAGACTGTGGATCTCCAAGACACCTTTGTGGCCAGTCTCAAACAGCAATGACTTTGACTGGGTCAGTAGTAACTCTGGCTCAGAGATGGTATATGGAATTTATTGAGGTTGAGCATTTACTTTAAAGAGCAGCAAGTATTTACAAAACATTGTTTTCTACTGTATCTAGGATTTGTTTTTAGCCTTCTGCAATTAGGTAGTGGGCATAAACAAAATCTTCCCCGCCCCCAAAAAATTATTAAAAGGGTGAATTGTACTGTACCTGCCGCTAAATGGGTGTATTATAAGAGGAATATTTGACATTCCATGTTACTCGTAATTCTTTGATCTAAAACATTTGGTGAGCATGTGCAATGAAGATTGGAAAAATATTGCCCTACTCAAAAAGAATAGAATAAAAAATGAGGATGTACCCAAATGTATTTGCATTATGTAAAGTTTCTGCAGTTTAACTATTTCATGATGCGTGTTTTTTCAGACTGTGGTATTGGTAAGAAGGCAGAGGAGGCTGGAGCTGTTCTGCTGATTCTCAACCTGCTCAAAAACAACATTCAACATGCCAGGAGGGTTGAAGCATGCCTCTTAGTCATCCAAGTTCTTGCTGCATCAGGTAAAACAAATTCTTTTAGGGTCTTGGAAAATTCATGGAGTATTTCATTTGGTGGTCGTCCGATTATC
Organism: Phyllopteryx taeniolatus; assembly: GCF_024500385.1. NCBI lineage: Eukaryota > Metazoa > Chordata > Actinopteri > Syngnathiformes > Syngnathidae > Phyllopteryx > Phyllopteryx taeniolatus. The sequence continues at coordinate 4,899,188 of NC_084506.1, forward strand.
TGTTATACTGAAGCACTTGTGTTTTTTTTGAGGCCATAAGTACCAAAATTGTTTTTTTCCATGGCCAAAAACGCCCAGGACAGTACAAATATAACAAAAAGCTTGAAACTGACATTTTATGCAAACTTACCACACCATTGTGCTTGGTCATGGTGACATTGTTGACGTACAGTACTCATCATAGGCGTGTTGCTTTCATGATCCACACGGAATTAACGCTTCTTAGTTATAAATCAGTTGCCAAAGGTGAACGGCTTGGCAAAAAAAATTTGCTGTACCAAAAATAGCATGTTCCAAGACTCCTGAGACTTTTTTTTTTTTTAATTCCTGAGTTAACACGCCGACATGCCTCTCTCGCTCTCTCTCTCTCTCTCTCTCTCTCTCTCTCTCTCTCTCTCTCTCTCTCTCTCTCTCTCTCTCTCTCTTGCTGCGCTGCACTCTATAGCACAATAGATAATAGATATAACCATAATGACCAGGTCAGTACCCCACATTCAACATGGCCGCCACATAGGCACGTCTAGTCATATTGCATATCTGTGACCCGGAAATACATCAGTCCCATTCTCTGGCTGCATTCCACCCACAGCGCCAGTAAACAACAGCGGCCACTCTGGAACTAAAAGACTTTGTCAACAGTAGTTTAAGTGACAAATGTAAACTATTTTTGGACACATTGTTCAGTTCCGACGGTCCGTTTTATCTGATATCCGTTGTATCGGGGTCCGTTTTATAGAGGCGCCACTGTGTAGCCAATCTACGTTCCCTGACTCAGCAAAAAGAAAAGCTCTTATAAGTAACTGATAAAACAAGGAGGCTGACCAAATGAAGTGAAAAATTATGATGGGGCACCAGGCTACACTAAAACTATATGCTCTTTTTTAACAGTTTTTATGCTTCAATTATTTCCAATATCTGTTGTGACGGTGTTGTACTAAACTGCAGCGCAAATGACGAAAAAAAACATCAACAACCGAAATAAATCACTTGCTTGTAGGCGCCGCAATGCTGACCAACAGAATTGCTGAAATTAATTTTCTGGTCATGTCACATGTAAAGAGAAACAACTGACACACGCTAGCTATGTCCACTTTGATATTAAGAAGACAAACTTGGGATTGATTGTGATTAGAACTAGGACAGAGAGTCAACAGGAAGTGAGACAGACTAATGAAATGACTCCTTAAACAGCACTGTGAGGATTACGAGTTTTTGTGATTTTTTTTTCACATGTATTTTTTTTATTGTGCTACAGTTTCCACAGCAAAATCTATTGGGTCAATCCAAGGGCTGGATATCATCTACAACCTTATCCCTAATTACACCACCAAGAATCTGCAAACAATTAAGTATGTACTGAATGCATGCATGAATATATTTTGCAGTAACTTGAGTAAAGTAATACAATAATTCCATCCATCCATTTTGATTTGAACCCAGGTCCTCAGAACTGTGAGGCAGATGTGCTAACCAGTCACCCACCGTGCTGCCCAATACAATAATTATAAAACTTAATTATAACAGATTGGAGACTAACAGACTGATGTCCGTTGGACTTCCTTGGGCAATGCATCTCGAAATATCTACGGTGAATCTCAACTCATGTTCAATTGATAATAGAAAATCCATCCAGTCATTTTGCTGGATGACCAGAAGGTTTTGAAGTTGTGGTGATTATCTCCTTTGACCACCTCAGAAAGTCATTAAACAATTTCTCGAGTCTTATTGACCAAAGAGAAAAATAAATAATTCTGGAGCCTGACAGACAGGCATCGCAAGAGACCTTTCTAATTACCCAATCAGATATTTTTAATACCTACAGTATATACGCTTTCGACATCCTTCTCAATCTTCATAGCATTTCCCTCAGATACGCTAGAACACAGGTGTCAAACTGGTGGCCCGGGGGCCAGATTCGGAGCGCCAGATCATTTTATGTGGCCCGTGAAACCAAATCATCTGCATCCACTTCGTGTTTCTTGCTTAAATACCAAAATTGCAAATTGTCTTCACCTTTAAAAATACTGAGATATTGCAAGCATTTTGTTTGTACTCGAATTGTAGTCGAACAAACTTCTGATTTTGAAAGTAATTATCCATCAATTTGTGGATATGTAATGTCCAGGTAAGGTAATTTTGAACAGATTCTCATTTGCAATGCTGACCTGGCTACAGACACCGGAGTAAAACAAAGACCAAAAAAGCTTTATGAGACTCAGTTTCGAACATCGGTCACTTTTTAAAGTACTGTAATAGTGATTGTGTAATTTTGAACCATTACGAAAGTCTGAATATGGTCTTTTCAAGGATGTGAGCGTGGGACTAAATTCTTTCTGTTTTGCAGGGCATCCATTAATGCATTTACTGCGCTGCTTTCCTCAAGTAAGTTTTACCAGCTGTTTACCAGCTGAAAAAAATGTACTGTAATGTCACTTTTTTGTGTTTTGGTATGTTAAAACAAACATGTTTGTACAGCATGGCATGGATAAATAATGTAATACAGGTTGTGTAAATTGTCTTATTTGGTTATCAGGTAACCAGGTTCATTGATGCAAGGTTTCATAATATTTGCTCACCTGAGATTCTTGATCCATCTAAATAATTTCATGAAATTTCTTTTTAATTAAAGCTACTTCAGAGTTTTAGACAACAGCAACTGGTTTTCTGTGCTATCCCAGAAAACAACAGTTTAGTGAAGATACACACAGGTTCCAAGACAGATGTTTCTTTGCCAGCGACAGAACTATCGTAAAACCACTTACAGATCTCACGAAAGGCTACCATCCCACACAGTAAAACAAAAAAACTGCTCGTCTGCAGACAAGTACAAAAGGATCTAAGCCATTTGGAGAGTGTGGACCCCTGGAGGCTTTCCAAAACAAAACTGTCTCACCCATGTCCCAGTTCATGCCAGTTTTGAGAGAATTGGTGCAGTTCTCATCAAGAATACCCAGAGAGGTTGTACCTGGTGGGATTTACAAGTCGGAAGTTCAGGAACTCTAAAAGAAACTACCCGGCACATCTGCTTCAGTTTCAGGCATTAAAATGGACAGTGAGTGACAAATTCCATGATAATTACTGGGCCAAATGAACCGCCAGAATGAATAATAACCCCCTGACTTATGCCCTTACGATCACATAAACTCAATGCCACAGGCTACTGGTGGATGACAACACTATTATGATGATTTTGGCATTCATGTATGTATGTGACCTGCCGTCCAGTAACCCAAGTAAGGGGAAGGGGATACCTCCATCGTGTGTAGAAGTCCTCTGCCAAAGAGTTCACATCACGGGATCTCCAAATTCCAATGTTGTTGTGTAGATCAGTTGGGTGCATTCCCCTCTGTCATCACAGAATTCTATGTATACTCAACGTTTTGGAAGGTGGCCATTCTGGGGAATTAAGCTCTGTGGAAATACAGAAAGATAACGATGTGAATGCTTGTCATTGAGATAATGAAACAGAAAAGGAGAGAAGATAACAGGCCCTGTCCTATGCAGAGCACCCATCCTGAAGCTTTTCTGCTCCAGCAAGATGGTGGAAAGTTGCAAATGAAAATCGGGATCCTTTATAGAAAAGTGAAAGCCAGGGGTTGACATTGGCATCAAGACAGTTGTCCATCAATGTATGTTTGTCTTAAGCTAGTGAGGAGCGTTTTCTTCGTTGCTGATAGGTCTTCATCAATGGACCCCCGAGAACCCGCGATTCAGATCCAAAACCTCAGAACCGTGAGACAGACGTGCTAACCTCTTGTTGACTGTGCTGCCTAGTTTTATAATAAACCTTTACAAACCTATACACGTGACCCAGTGTGAGATTCATACTGAGTGCAATGGAAAAAAAGGATCACATTTATGAGGGCAACCTTTTCCGCTCCCTTTCCCTCACTGGTGCACACGCGCACGCACGCACGCACGCACACACACACACACACACACACACACACACACACACACCTTGTGACACAATGATGGGCTCCTAACAGGAAAAGGTTGGAGCTCAAAATCAACAACGGACCTCGCACCCCCAAAATTGTAATCCTCCAATATAATCCCAATTTTTAATATATGTGACTGTAATCTGATTACATGTTTTTTTTCTGTAACTGTAATGGAATCGTTACCTTTTTTTTTGGTATTCTGATTTTGTAATCCATTACATGTATTATGTTACTCCCAAGCCTGCTCCACAGTCTCACCAGAGCAGTTTGTTGGGAACATTTTATTGTCCCATTAGTTTCCTGACCATGACTTCCTCAGTAATTGATTGTTGTTGTCCAGATCTTATGCAGACAAAGGATAGGATTTGGTTAAACAGGCCAGGAATTTTGGGCTGCCGTTTGGCACAAAATTGTCACTTTTATTTGACAGTCTTTTTCTTTTTATTTCATTTATTTTGAAGTGTTTTAACATGTAAATATGTAACTACATCACTTTGCTGTCTGCAGCTAGGTCGAAAATTGCAAATGAGAATCTGTTTTAAATTGCATTGCCAGGATAGTTAAAGGTTAAAATAATAATAAATGAAATACAAATGAACTATTTTATGAAAGTTAACAGAATTTTTTTAGAAACATGTATTTATTCATTTTGTTTTAACAAATCACATCCCAGTGCATATTGTGCATATAAGAATAATATAGTGACTATACTAAAATTGAAATTTGACAAAACTGTGGTTTGATCATCACAAAAAAATCAATTCACTGAGACTCGTAGCTCGCCTTTGTAGAATTTACATTTGAGTCAGGGGCTCTTGTGAAAGAGCGCTGCTGTGGTATCAAAACAGCTTCCAGTGGCTTCAGTTTTTCGGCACGTTTGTTCGCCGTTAGCTTGTCATAGTTAGCATGTTTCGTCTGGTAGTGCCTCTTAATATTAAATTCCTTGAAAACAGCCACAGTCTCTTGGCAAATTAGGCAGACACAGTTGTTTCGTATGTCAGTGAAAAAATTCACTTGTCCTGGTCACGGCGGCCCTCATTGTCAACTTTCCTCTTTTTAGTTTCAGTTGCCATTTTAGAAATGGGCTAAAAACATACCACAGGGGTAAAAGTTCACACACGGGTCACGCGACGAGAGTGCGGCCACAGGTCTACTGCCACCCTCTGGCGAAATATAAAATGGCTTTTTTTTGTATGCGTGTATTGTTTATTGTGGTAAACTGTGCTGGCGGGCCACACATGATTGATTTTATGACATGATGCTTCGGGCCGGAGAAAATTTGGACACGGGATGGATTTGGCCCGCGGGCCGGACTTTGGGCATGCCTGGCCTAAAGACTATGTTCCAAGGGTATAATAATGTTTTGTTTTTTTCACGAGTTGAAAATATCACCTTATTCCAAAATGCTGCAAAGTTAAATTATATTATATTATATTATATTATTAAGAAATATTATATATTTCAATTAAGAATTGTACTACAAAAGTGGTGTATTTTGCAATACATGTATTACATTATTATACAATGTGTCATTACATACGTAATGTGGTGCTACAGGGTAGTATTCAGCACTTGCAAAGTTTACAAAGAAAACCGTGGTCAGTTTGGGTTATTATTATTATTATCAAAATCTTAAAATTGATGAAAATTGCGCCCGTCAAATATCAACTGAGGGCTTTCACTGTGACGTCTGTTTAAAAGACACTTGATTGAAACTTCAAATCTAACAGCACCTCTGGTCCATTACTGCAACAGTAGATTTCCTTAGGACTACAGATTTCCACAATGACTTACACAAACGTCCTTTGTGGATAACATTGTCAGCTGCAAATTGGTGTATTGCTGGAAGAGATGCTGATATTTTCCGTGTTTGTCCTGTTTCTCTGTTTCGTTCCTCAACAGAGGATAACATCTGCTCAGCAGTGTCCAAGGGTTATGTATCAGGCCTCCTACTGCTGTATGAGGAATGGCACAGCAAGGACACTAAACATTTTGCAATTGACATCCTCCAGGCACTGCTACAATGCTTTGATAAAATCGCACGCAGTGCTGTAGGCAGAGACACTTTCGTGTCCCAAGGAGGCATCCGACTTCTTTATCATACTACTCAGGTACTACTGCTGCTACTACTACTACTTGTATTAGTACCAACAAGTCTTGTTTTAACTTACCCTTTTTCACACCAAAAACTGCCATGAGACAGACTTGCAGTATTTACCAAGACATAACATTCTACAATGCTACAATACACTGAATTATGTGTGAACTGGAAATGGAAAGACAGAGATCCCAATGTATCTCACATATTGTTTCTGTACTGTACTTGTAGAGTGGAGGAAATAATTATTTGATCAGTCACTGATTGTTGTAAATTCACCCACTGACAAAGACTTGAGTTGTCTATAATTTTGATGGTAGGTTTATGTTCACAGTGAGAGACATAATATCTAAAAGAAAATCCAGAAAATCAAGTTTTAAAAATGTTTATTTACGAGCACAGCTCTACATATATGCAGTCATACATACCACTGTCATATTGGAATGAAAGTGTAGGCTACACATTTTTCATAACCTCTAGGTGGCGGTGGTATATTAAAATGAAAGTGTACACCTTTCTCATAACCTCTAGGTGGTGGTGGCATATTGGAATGAAAGTGTACAGCTTTTTCATAAACACTAGATAGTGGCATACATTTATAAGATGGGAAAGTTTCCCCCCCCCCCCATTTTCCGTATACCTATGTATAATGTGCACCATTGACTTTTGACATTTTCTTAGGGAAAAAATGTACATATCCATGAGAAATTACGGTATTAATGTTGAGGTGGAAAATCTAGAATTCTGAAAAAAGTGGGAATTTTTGCCATGTAAAAAGTTTTACAAGGACAAGTGTGTCAGAATAATAAAAATAAAGGATTTGGGTACACAATAACATATTTTAAAAAGAGCATCCACACAGACTTTTCAAGCACTCTTGAAGTACTTGGGTATTGGGCGAGCCAAGTGTGAGTGTTTATCATACATCAAGTGCACCTGATAATAATTCATACAGTAGCCACTTTTACACTGTAATTAAGTGTAACAGAAGAGATTGATGACTAGATTTTAAGAGCAAACGACTGAACTAGGTAATTTTCAAATGACATTAAATGTTGTTCTGTCATAGTATTAGTGTTTTGAGTGATTGTATTTTTGCAGACATGCTTGTTGAATACATGTCAGGAGTCACTAGTAGAGTCATCGGTTCAGCTGATGAGATGGTGCCTGCCTAAGACTCCACTACCACTGACATCAGATCAATCAGCATACTGCTTCCCCTTGCCTAGAAGACATCATGTTCTTGATGTGGCTGCCACTTCAGGTAAAGACATCATAATTAATTTAAAAAAGTAATGGTGACTGTTGGTTAAATTTTTGAAGAATGTTCTAACAGCTGGAAACAAAGTTATAGTGTAAAAGGTTGTTAATGTTGTACTTTACTGAGTCTCAATATGTTGTTGAGATCATGTATATTGTCTGCATGTTTTTGTTGATGATCAGGATTTGGATGGAGATTTTCACAGCAACTGTTTCTTCAAACAATCTCTCGTTTTATATCTGTGCCATTTATGTCATACACCTTTTAATACAGTTCAACCTCAATCACACTTTTCTTTTGAATTTTAAGATGAAAGCAATGGTGAGATTGATGGCGATAAGGTGGAGGAAGATTACCAAGAGGCTCAGAGTAAAGACTATGTAAGTTTAGGGGCATTTATGATAATTGATTTTATGAAAAAAAAAATAAAATAACTTCTTACTAACTCTCCCTATTTTTCCCCCTGAGAAATAAAATAAAAGTTTGATTGCTTTACAGTAAAGATAAAAATATAAATATTAAATACCTTTAGCTACTAGTCTCGAAAAAGACTGATCTTTTTCATTCTGGATTATTGAACATAAAGACATAGGCCACAAAGTACAAACATGCACAGAAAGGATTCTATGGAATTAAACTAAACCAGTGATTCTCAGTTTTGGTACAAGTACCTCTAGTGGCTCCCTCTAGTGGTACACAGGATAATCACTGCCCAAGTACAGTTCAGTTGTATTTAGCTTATAAGAAAAATAAATATTTGCATTTAATCTTGAATAACTTTGTTTTAAAACATTTATTCATGTACTAATTGTGTATAACCTTTCTATGCAATAAATTTTAATTGAGTCATTATTTAAGTACTGTTTATTTTCTTTTTTTTGGGGGGGGGGGGCTCCAGCCCCCGTGGCCCTAAGTGAGGATAAGCGGTAAAAATAAATGGATGGATGGTTTATATTTGTGTGGAATGTTAATGTTCAAACATCAAAATGTTACAGTAACTATACTTTTTCGGAATAAAAGCTCCGTCTCATTTTTTCATGAACACTTAGACCTCTTACGCTGGTGTATTTGAATGTTGGTCATTAGGGTGGCACTTGGAGAGCTAAGTAAATTCTTAGGTCGTACTTCGTGTAAAAAGCTTGAGAACCACTGCACTAAACTAAAGACATTAGGTTAAGCACCTGTTGGATTTATCTTACCCAACATTATAAAAAATAGACACAAAAGGAATGAAGACACTGGTTTCTTTTTCTCATGAGGAGGGCGTATGGGAGATTGTTCAGATCACAGCCTCTCAACACGCTCTAAACAATCCCCCCCCTCGCTCCTGCTTTTATTTGAATAGGAGGGATTTACAAATCATAATGTTCTAAGCAATAAGACACAACACAAAATATTTGATAATAAGAGGGTTTTTCCCAGACATAGTATTCTAAGTAATAAGACACAACACATAATATTGAACCAACACCTGTCACGACCCGACCACATCCGATCACGTCCTTGGTCCAGGCGCCCTTCCATCGGATGATGCTGAGTCTTCTTTTTGAAGGCGAGACATCTAAAATTGTCCATTATACTAATGCAAGCTAAGCAAATAAATGATAACTTCTACAATTTATCTAACATTTCCCTCCTGTTTATCATGTATTTGCACAAATTCTCATATCATCTTACAGTCACTTCATTTCGATTTTTAACTGTAGAATCATTTTTATGAAACAAATACATTTACACTCAGCGTAAACTTGTCATATATGAATGTTGTAGTTTAAACATTGTAATCATCTGTTGTTTATTTGTGAAATATCAAAACGGACATTTTAACTTCAGTTAAAAACAACTCAATGGAAGTTTATGGGATGCAGTACTCTCAAACGCCAGTGGTGGCGCCTTACGTGCACGTTTGTCGCTCTGTCCCTTTTGGCTGCTGTCAGTTCAAATGAAGAAAAGGACTCTTTGATGACTGTAAACCAAGATTTCAAGGGCACCTGCTAATTACTTTAGGGTCCAGTAGGCGTCTTCTTGCGGTAGTCTCACGGTAGGGCTGCTTGGAAGAAACCAGTTTATCAAGTCGTGGGGGAGTCACTGTGACACCTCAGGTTGCGGGGAGCATGTCCGCTACAAGTGCATTGGTGTAAAGCAGCTTGAGCAGGACAACGATCTTGGATAGTGCTCCAAGGGTCTGTAGGATAATCCAGTGAGGTATGGCATATCATGTCAAAGGTGGCTTTCAGATTTTTGGACCCAATATAGAGATGTGATCTTTATGGAATTCATGGGTCTTCTCTATTAGCCGGCGAAGGGCAGAGATCCAGTCCGTTGTGGAGCGGTTGGGCATTAAGGCAGCCTGCTAGGGACGGCGGCTGCTTCTGATTGCTGGAAGATTGCAGGAGGGAGTTGCAGGAGTGAGCAAGATCCTGGTAAAGAGCTTGGTAGGGATATAAAGTAGATTGAGGCCTCTGTTATTCCTGCAGATGAGTCTGTCACCCTTGTGTTTCCAGAAGCATAATGCCTCTGGTCCAGTCGCTGGGAAGCCACTCCATCACCTCCGTCTCTCATTAGGGCTGTCTTAATGCGTGGGCCATTACGGGCTTGGCACAGCAAACAAAAAGACCTGGCTCATGTTGTTGTTATTGGCCACTGACTGTAAGTGTTCAGCTGGTTCTTGCCAGTATCTATCCCTTCCCTCAGTAACAACCACATAGTGCAGGTGGTTCAGCCGACGATATTTTGTCAGATCGCATGGAGGTGGTCCTCACGGCAGCGGTCAATGATAATGAGGTTCTGTTCCGATATCCGATATATTGAGAAATAAGGATGTGGTCGAGCGCCTTCTGAGTTCTGCCCTCTGGGCTGTACCGTGTCCAGTAATGGATGAGTTTACGGGGAAACCATGTGTCAGTGAGGTTGCATGGGTGGCAGAGTAGAGGAAGGCGATTGACATTATTGTTTGTAGACCTATCGGCAATGGTTGTGGCGACAGGTGAGCCGGTGAGCAGATCATTGCTCTACAGCAGGTGTGTCAAACTCATTTTTGTCACGGGCCACATTGGAATCACGCTTTCCCTCAGAGGACCGTTGACTGTGAAACCATATAAATGTTTAGTCACCTCATAATATTATTACATACACACAACAAATTAATGGATACCTAGTTTTGAAATCAGAAGTCAAAGATAATAGTTTGTTCAACTATTGTTCAAGTTACTGTAAACAGAAAATGCTTACAATGTCTCAAAGATACTATTCATTGTTATTATTTTATGAGAATTTGAGCAAGAATCATGGATGTTGGCACAGATGATTTGCTTTCGCGGGCCACATGAAGGGACTTGGCGGGCCAGATTTGGCCCCCGGGCCTTGAGTTTGACACCTGTGCTCTACAGAATGGCATTGGCATGAGTGAAAATGATGGTAATGGAATTACAATTAAATTCAATTACAATTAGTTGTCTCAATAAATTAATGCAGCCAAGTATTTTTTTTTAATCCAGCAGAGAACTACAGGGGAAATTAAAAATCAACAACATTTGGTGAAACAAAAAAAAAAAAAGTGGCATTTAACAGGGGGGTATTAAATGCCACTAAAATGCATACATAAAATGTATTTGTTTTCATGCTTTAAAAACACAGACAGTACCTGTACGCAAATGTAATTGATACCGTATTTAAAAATAGTAAATACTAAATAGTAATAGTAAATAGCAAGAAGCACAAATATATGGTAGAGCAATATTTAATATAGAGTGTTTCTTGTTGCAGGATGATGACTTGGAGACTGACCTGAACAAACTTTTACTTCGCCCTGCCTTAGACAGACCCAAAGAGCTACTGCCACAGTACAGCCGTCTTTGTCCTGAACTCTCACATGACTTCCTGGTACTGTTTGTAAGAGTTTTTCATCTGGCATGATACAGTTAGGTCCAGGAGGATTTGGACAATGATATTGTTTTTATGATTTGGTGATTATAATGTACACCAACACACTTGATTTGAAATGTACAATTACTGTATGTGAACAAAGAGAGGACTTTAAGCCAGGGGTGTCAAACAAATTTTTGTCTCGGCCCGCATTGTAGTTCTGATTTCCCTCAGAAGGCCGTTAGAACAGTGAAACCATATAAATGTTTAATCACCAAATCATATTATAACCATTACACAACAAATGGAGGGATAACTAGTTTTGAAATCAGAAGACAAGGATAATAGTTTGTTCAAATATTGTTTAAGTTACTGTAGAAGAAGGGTTTGGTAACAGAAAAATGCAATATCTCCACAATATTGTTTATTATTATGACAATTTGGAATTTGGGTACAGATTTTAGCAAAAATCACGCAAGTTGACGAGCATGATTTGTTTTCGCGGGCCACATAAAATGACGTGGCGGGCCGCATCTGGCACCCCGGGCCTTGAGTTTGACACCTATGCTTTAAGCTTTCAAATAATATGACATTTACCATTTATCAGGACTGAAATGTATTTAGACATTGTGACGAGTATAACCATCATTTTTAATACTTGGACGAAAAGCCTGTGGCCAACGGCTCAAAGAAAAACTTACGGAGAGGCTGCATCGAGCCATCGTGGCTCACACCTTTGGAAGAACCTGCAGGATCAGGACCGCAGAGTCTGTTGATGTTTTTAAAAGGAGGTTCAAGACTCACCTATGCGGCTTAGCTTTTAACTGATTTCTTAATTATTTAGTGAGTTTATTTATTACTTATTTATTCATATATATTTTCATTACTTTTAAAATGTTTATCCTGTTTTATTGTATTTCTTATTGTCCTTCATTTTTTTAATTCTGTCCTATTGTCTTTTCGTCTTCTTGAGCTTTTAAGTCGAAATCCAATGTCTTCTCATGAGAGCCTCTACACTGGGAGATGTGTTTGGACTGCTCATGGGATGTCATTCTGCAGTTCCCTCATGGCCTGGGGGCAGGGGGGCTCCGCACAATGTGGGGAGTCCGTCATGGTCTTCCCGAGTCATGGAGGTCTTTGCAGCGGCATGCTCTGTGGCTGCGGCACTTCTCGGTGTGAATGGCTCCCACGGGTTTGTCTTTCCTCACCTGGATCCTCAGTGCCTTGCTATGTCTATACACTGTTAATCAATATGTGCTGTGTGCATGTTCATGTGGGTGTGTTTTGCATTTAATTGTGGGGGACGGAGGGGTGGGTATACTTCTTGCATTGTATACTTTTGTCTGTTTTAAGTTTTGTATAGCACTTTGTGTTGCATTTTAATGTATCAAAAGTGCTTTATAAATCAATTTGATTTGATTTGAATGAGGGCCTGAAGACTGGAGCCTATGGACAAAGATGTTTGGACTTTTTTTTCCCTAAGAGATGCTTTTTCTGGCCGTCACCTTCAGCTGCTGTTTTTTCTCTTAAATTAGAGTTGAAATACTAAATGACCATCACACCTTGTTTGTTACATTTCCAATCTTTTGTGGTGGTGTATAAAAACAAAATCATGAAAACTAGTACCGAGCAGTAGTCTTAATATCAGTGAAGATTCTCAGTCCAGTTCCTGCAATTCAACAAGCAAACCAATTTTGTAAAAATTTTAAAATAAAAAGTATATACAGTGACTGCCATTTTGTTATTAAAAATAATTTAATGTGTATGTGATTAAAATGTTAGTCATTTTGACTATTAGTATGTTTAATTTCAGGAACCGTGACAAACAAAACCAAAATGTCATTTTTCTTCATGTAACCTATGGAGCTAAACAGGAAACATCTGTGTCTCCCAGGAGGAGCTGGATTTGAGTTCACAAGGGAGCTCACCCTCATCATCTTCCTCTGATGACGAAACTGGGAATTGCAACAGTTTACCGCTTCACTCCTTCAGGAGGGGGGGAAAAAGTACTGATGTTTTCGCCGAGACAGAAAATGGCACATCAGGTCACACCAAATCAGGTTAAGTTGTAATTGCAATATTTTGCACATAAGATCCAACAAAACAATGGCAGACAGTTATCGCATTAGTGGTCGATACTGAGGCAAAGCAAGCTGTAAAAAGATGGGTGGGATGTGAACGGGTTGTACTGCAACATTCTCAAGCTGCCGGCCGCTTGAAGAAGCTTGTCAACAGAGGTTAGGCGTGTCATTTAGGTGTACTACAAGGATCTGTTTCGTGCGTCGCGCTTCAATTTGTTTGTTCGACCAGCACTATGTTATTTGCTAATCAGGAGACAGTGTGGAAAGTGGTGCTGTTAAAACTTTTCATCCATAAAAAGTGGGGTCTTGCAACACTCCTAGCCCCCACTGGTGCAACTGCCCTGATTAGAACGGTTGAGCGAGCGAGTTCTTCTTGTTTGTAAGTGCTGGCACTGAATGCTCAAACAACGCAACAACATGCAAAGTCCACACAAGGAGATGAAAGTTGAACCCTTTAATGACTTGTCATGTATGAAGCCATATTTCGGCCACCAGCAACCAATCTCACAAGGAGAAAGGTGAACGGGGATGAGAAATACTTGGACTAATTGTAATACTTTTATTCATTGAGGAATGTCGCGGTGCAATACGGAAGGAGTTTTAGATGGTAGGTGGATGTCCACCATTTCCCAGCGAGGAGGCAGCGAAGTGATGTTTTGGGGTGGAATAATAGAGAGCGAGATGTGTCAAAATGACTTCTGAAAAAAAATATGTTGCGCATACAACAGCATTTTAGCAAAAATCTGAATGACCTAATATTAATTACCTTAACATGTTCTTAACATGTCTATCCTATATTTTGTCCATCCAATGTATAGCTGCTAGCCTATTTAAGGCAAAAGATTTCTACAGTCATACTGGGATCCTTAACACCATCTCCGAAGTTGGAATCAAGGCTAGAGAGACAAGGTAAGCTGTTAGTCATTAGAATTTCTTCTGTGTGGCTTCTGACTAGTTATTATCTCAAAGAAAAAAAATCAATAATTAAATGTATGCAGAGCTGCCAAATGTTACGTAGCTTCTGTATTTTGCTACGGAAATAACTGAACGTTGACACGTTACGGCCATAACACTGATTGTTCTGGATATTGGAATTTTTTTTTTTACCTCTGACATTACCGTCACGTCAATATTGCACAAATTACACAGCGGCTTAGTGCACGCTTTTTTATTACGCCGCTCGGGTGCCAAGTCGTGGAGGCCAAAGTTCTCTTTGCGTCCAGTCCACATTGTAAGTCATTATGATTAATAAATACTTGTAATATAAGATAACCTTTATTAGTCCCACAATGGGGAAATTTGCATCATTTCAGCAGTAATTGTGGATATAGGAAATATAAATATGTAATACAGCGGCAGGATAAAAGGATGCACGTACTTGGATCAATACGTCTTTATTCCCTCACTGCCAACAAAAACTCTCCACCCAACACCATTGGGCCTTAAACTGCAACCGTAGCTTCTGCTTTATTTGTAACCCCTGTCACTTTTGCCACTTGTTTTCTCATCCCAGGGGAGAACCCAAGTCAGGTCTGACAAATGATCAGCAGAACGATAAAGGCGAGGGAAATGGAAAATCTTACAACTCTACCACAATAGACAACTTAATCGACATTCATGGGGTTGTCATCCCTTACCACGAACCCAGTATGTATCGTGCTGCAGCCATCAAAACAAAATCTGTTCCAGGGTTCAGCACCCTTGCTTTCCCTGATTTTTGGGGTCAGGTCCCACCACCAGGAAATGAACCCATGGCACCACGCAAGCCCAACATCCAGAGGTACCTTGACGCACAACACAGACCCAGAAAAGGGATAAAACATTTTTTTACACGGCACAGAGAAGAGCCTGCCAAATTTGAATGAATAAAAAAAAATGCCACGTGTATGAAATCAGGTTTAAAAATGGTGAAGAATTGAGATGATCACAGCTTTCAGTCCGCAAAAAAAAAAAAAAAAAAAAAAAAAAACACCCCACAGAACTTTCACCTGTCAGTCAAATGCGTGCCTGCTCTCCCGGCTTGTTCCAAGCGGTACCTACGCTCTCATGGGCCACAGAGAAGCGCTCTGTGGCGGCAGGCAACCTCTGACCCCCAGGGGAAAAAACGGCAGCCACGCCAGTACAATTTCCCCCCCTTTTGCCTTTGAAATTCAGTGGCCGCCTCAGAGTGCACCATGGGCGGCCACAGCAGCACAATGCACCGGTCACCCTGGATGATTTTTTTTTTTCTTCTCCTCCTCGCCCCGCAACGTTGTAGTCGGCCACTGTGAGGTTGGCAGCCCTAACGCCATTGCGCCGAACCACTGCCGGCTAATCTAGCCGCGGAGCCATCCGGTTCACCGCTGCCTCGCTACATGCGCTGCACGAATCTGCACACGGCAGAGACACTGTAGCCCAACTAGCACAAAACAGATAACAGTTCAGGGAAGATGTATTTTTATTTGGTTACAATTTATTTCAGACAATATGTACACTGATGTTGCAGTGGTTCACTCAGCTGACTTTTTGCAGTATGCGAATGGCTGTCTGTCTCTTTGTGCTCTGTGAAAAACTGGCAAATGGTTTCATACAGTGGTACCCCAAGTCAGCTGGGACAGACTCCACCTCCTTGCAACCACGAACAGGAAAAGCTGAAGAGGGAATGGCTGAATGGATCATAAATATATATCTATTTGAAATAGCAATGAGACTTCATAAAAACTGTATGTAATCGATGAAAATAATGCCCTGCACAGCGGAAAGTTAGTTATCAAATACCAAATCAAAGTAAGCAATCTGAATTTATCAACTACACTGTTTTCACTTCAGTCCTTACTTTAAATTAAAATAAATAAATAAATAAATAGGCACCACGGTGGATGGCTGGTTAGCACATCTGCCTCACAGTTCTGAGGACCGGGGTTCAATCCCCGGCCCCACCTGTGTGGAGTTTGCATGTTCTCCCCGTGCCTGCATGGGTTTTCTCCGGGCACTCCGGTTTCCTCCCACATCCCAAAAACATGCAAGGTAGGTTAATTCCATCCATCCATCCATCCATTTTCTGAGCCGCTTCTCCTCACTAGGGTCACTGGCGTACTGGAGCCTATCCCAGCTATCATCGGGCAGGAGGCGGTGTACACCCTGAACTGGTTGCCAGCCAATCGCAGGGTAGGTTAATTAAAGTCTCTAAATTGCCCGTAGGTGTCAATGTGAGTGCCAATGGTTGTTGGTTTGTGTGTGCCCTGCGATTGGCTGGCAACCAGTTCAGGGTGTACCCCGCCTCCTGCCCAATGATAGCTGGGATAGGCTCCAGCACGCGCGCCACCCTTGTGACGATAAGCGGCTCAGAAAACGGATGGATGGGATGGATGGATTGATGGATGGACCTTTGTTTTGTTTCATAATAGTGCTCCCAGTGAGAAGGGAAGTTCCCACTGAGAAAAAAGACTCTGGCCGTTCCATTTTAAGCTCCGTTTCTTCCAAAATGAGCTCTTGTTTCATAAGTCATTTTTTTGACCTTTATCCATCTTTAACGCTGAGTCTCTTTCCCTCTCTCTCCTTCTACGTTTCTCCTTGTCTCTGTCTGGGCTGGGCGCGGTCAGTGATGACCGCCCGAGAGACAGTTTTGATCGGCTGAAGGGAGTGGCTGATCTCGCATGTGATTGGTACATCACTACCGTAAAGCCTGTAATATGTTGTGCCGCTTAAAATATGAGCACCCCTTATGTCTTGAATCATAACCTTCCTTTTTTGGTTCTGATGTGGGTATGTACGGGACTGCTTCTGGGTCCGGACGCGTTATTAGCCTCTCTATGTCGCCACGATCAAACGAGCTAGAGGGAGCTCTTTAGCTCCTTAGCTCGCTAGCTAGTTAGCTCACAGGCTAGTGAACTTAATAGTTAACTTTCGCTATAGTGCCTCATGTGTGTGCATCTATGGAGCCAAAGCTGTTCTGCCAGCGGCTTGCTACGTCTTGAGCAGTGCACCAGGTTTCACAACAACAATGACAATTTATTTTCCATCCATCCATTTTCCAAACCGCTTATCCTCACCAGGGTCGGGGCGTGCTGGAGCCTATCCCAGCTGTGATTGACAGGCCACATATAAACAAACAACCATTCACACTCACATTCACACCTACGGACAATTTAGAGGCTTCAATCAACCTACCACGATGGGAGGAAACCGGGAAAAACCCAAATAGGCAAGGGGAGAACATGCAAACTCCACACTACCTCAGAACTGTGAGGTAGATGTGCTAACCAAGAAAATATTGTGTATTTATGAAACGATAACCCGCCCTAATCTGTCTCTGATTGGGTAGCACCAGGACAGGACTCATACTTTTAGTGGTGATGACTCGTTGAAGCACTTCAGCAACACACACATACGGGCGTAACCAATGCTCTGCGTCTATGGACAGGGATTCACCAAGCACATTCAACGAGATCCCTGTAGTATACAGTATGCCCCTCAATTGGCAACATGGAAGACACTGGCTTGCTTGTACCGTTCACATGTGTGCTCATCAAAATAAAGCTACCACTTTCAAAATAAAAGTACCACATACTTTATTTTGACTTCATAAGCACTGCGGGCCGGTCAGAGGGCCATATGTTGCCAAGTTCTGCTATATACTATCTGATAGCATTGTGCTTATATAATAACTACATTTGGCTGGTTATATTGTTAAACAAATATTTAATGGGAGGTGGATGTTGTTTATTAATCTTTAATTCATGGTTTTCAATTCTTGTTTTGGCAGGCAGAAAGTGCTTGAAGATATCCAACGTTTCTTGAATTCTGATACCATCAACCAAGTGGTCTTCGACCTGGAAGACGACAGGTAAGTAAATGACACATGGAAACTGACATGAAGTACATTTTTAACTCTTGTATGTCACAATATTTGTTGATAAGTAATGCATTTTAAAATAATAATTTATTTGTTGTTCAATGCTTAGTAAAAAAAATAAATAAATAATTCTTCAATATGTTATCATATTTCTGTTAGTTTACAGTTTCCACCAGACAAGCCAGACTCCTTGAGATTCTTTTCCAGTTTTGAATGTGGTAACCTCAGAAAGGCTATTCAGGTTCGCAGGTACGCCCACATTTGCAATGGTAATGAGTTTGAAAATGCTAAAGAGAACATCATCCAAAAGTATGTCTCATCATTACAATCAGACGCTTGGTGCTTGGTGTTTATACAATGGGGGAGGGCCTCATGCCAGAAAGTCTATGCCCCAGCCAGCTTTTGTCACAGGGCTAGTTTTTAGCCCCACCCAAAAAGATTCAGGTAGCTGAGATGGTAAAAACGTATTTTAGGCTATATCTCAACAGTTCGGTACGATATTGTTCTCAATCTGCACATTTTCAGTGCTTACCTTCAAACATATTTAATGTATTTCAAAACATCCATCCATCCATTTTCTGCACCGCTTATCCTCACGCGGGTCACGGGCGTGCTGGAGCCTATACCAGCTATCTTCGGGCGAGAGGCGGGGTACACCCTGAAATGGTCGCCAGCCAATTGCAGGGCACATATAAACAAACCACCATTCGCACTCACATCCACACCTACGGGCAATTTAGAGTCTTCAATGAACGTACCATGCATGTTTTTGGGATGTGGGAGGAAACTGGAGTACCCGGAGAAAACCCACGCAGCCACGCGGAGAACGTTCAAACTCCACACAGGCGGGGCCGGGGATCGAACCCCGGTCCTCACAACTGTGAGGCAGATGTGCTAGCCAGTTGTCCACCGTGCCGCCTATTTCGAAACAAAAGACGAAAATTACTTTAGGGGGAATTTAATCAGAATAGTGTGCTTATGACTCAATGCATGTTTGGAGGTCTATCCATAAAAAAGGCGGCGCGCCTACCTCAGTGGTCCTCAGCCTTTTTTGCATCACATAGCGGATGAACGAAGACATATTTTGATGGAACATAGAAACAAATAAAAACAAATTATTATATGCTGTATACAACTCATCATTATACCATTATGATGACTGTAACTGTTGTAATTAATGGGAGCCCTACACTTGTTTATCTTCATGGAGCCAATCCGATCTTGAGATATTTTTTTGTTTTGTTTTAAACATTCCAAAGGCGGGCGGCACGGTGGCCGACTGGTTAGAGCGTCAGCCTCACAGTTCTGAGGTGCGGGGTTCAATCCCCGTCCCCGCCTGTGTGGAGTTTGCATGTTCTCCCCGTGCCTGCGTGGGTTTTCTCCGGGCACTCCGGTTTCCTCCCACATCCCAAAAACATGCATTAATTGGAGACTCTAAATTGCCCGTAGGCATGACTGTGAGTGTGAATGGTTGTTAGTTTCTATGTGCCCTGCGATTGGCTGGCAACCAGTTCAGGGTGTACCCCGCCTTCTGCCCGATGACAGCTGGGATAGGCTCCAGCACGCCCGCGACCCTAGTGAGGAGAAGCGGCTCAGAAAATGGATGGATGGATGGATGGACATTCCAAAGGCTTGTCTTTTGGCACAATATTTGAAGATGAGTCTCTCCTTGCCGTTGTCAATGTGCATAATTTTACAAAATGGTCAAAAAAAAGTCAGCTAGCGCTGATATTCTCTGCCAATTAATAAAACGGCTAAAACGCTATATTAGTAGTACCAGCTCACAGTGTCTCTTTGATCAACTCAATAAAATATTTTTTATTAAGTCTGTTTGTGCGACTAAGGTGGTCGGGGACCCTGCTCCAGATCATCGGAATCAATTAGCTTGTTGATTGTTGAATAAGCATCGGTAAGCTATGGGGCTGAAAAAAAAGAAAGAAAAAAAGAGAAAAACTTTGTGAAAGTCTCTTTTACGATATTATTATTGTTATTGTTATTATTATTATCGATCCATTTTCTGTACCGCTTATCCTCACTAGGGTCGCAGGCGTGCTGGAGCCTAACCCAGCTATCTTTGGGCGAGAGGTTGGGTACACCCTGAACTGGTTGCCAGCCAATCGCAGTAGTCGCAATAATAATAATAATAATAATAATTTGTCAATGCACTCTCATTTTTATTTAATTTGTGAAATTATTGGAAATATAACTATATTGATGGATTTATTTTTTATATTGATGTATTGTCTATTATTTGTGGTGATTTGTCCTCTTCTCCTCTGTAGCTATGAGTATGACCTAATATTGAATGCCGACGCCAACTGTTCGCAGCACAGTCAGTGGTTTTATTTTGAAGTCAGTAACATGGTGCCTGACGTTCCCTACCGCTTCAATATCATCAACTGTGAGAAGAGCAACAGCCAGTTCAACTATGGTGAGAACAGTTGTGATGCAAACACTAACAGTAAGAATCTCCTAAATTGTACCAGGTAGATTGCTAAGAAAGGACAAATAACTCTTTGAATTATGATTTAGCTAAACAAATAAACCCTTGTTCTTTTTCCACTTTCAAAAAAACAACAACCTTAAAACAAAAACGGGGGAATGAAATTAGAGACAACATTTATCTATTTCAATTTGACCTCATGTGTGACTCTTGGGTTACGAATCATTGTTTCTTTAGTTTATCACTTTCTGGTCAAATTATTCCTCATTTAATTATAACACTTTTACTTTTTAACATGATTTGCAGATATTTAAGCTCCAGAAGACCTTGTTCACCCTGTAGGCAAATCCATTCTGTCACTCATAAGGGATTCTGAAACATAACTGTCCGCATTGTAATTTGTACGGGATCAGATCGGATTTACAGTATTGCTTACAAACGTCAGCACTCTGTCATTACCGATCTGCATGGTAGGCAAGAGTATGTAACATTGATAACAATAATGCATATCGGCGATTATGCAATATTTTACAATGTTGCCATCGATATATTGTCCAATGAAAACCCAATTAGTCCAAACTGCATTTTTTTTTTGCATTTTCTTTCAGGACATATTCATGACAATGACTTTGCATTCATCACTGCTGTATGGTGTATGCATGCGCTCTATGTTTGGAAATCACTATGCCCAAATAGATGAAAGACCACGTAAGCTGCAAGTCTCCTGTTTGGTTGCGCTCTCAGCTTTTAACGATATATAGAAAGATAACGCGTATAAAGCTTATACAAAGTGATTTTAATGAACATAATCTATACAGTACTTCAGTGGTGATTGGTGCTAGGTGTATGTGTTTCGTGGAGCTTGTGCCAGGCTCGGGTGTGCTTGTAACAAACGAACATGTCTGTCCCATCTGATTTTAGACAAGAGGCAGGATATTATCCCTGGACATATTGCCAGTCAGTCGCTGTGCAGACAACCATTTGGACTGACATTCACACCGACAGACTATTTTGAGACTTGCGATAATGGTGCAGCAGATAACTGGAACAATCTTTCAAATTTGTGATACAAGCACAAAACTCAGCACTAATACTCCTTGGACACTACTCTTTTAAGAAACCGTCCAGGCCACTTGAAATTCAAGATGGCCACCATGCGGAAATGGGATGTTCAACCACAGAATCTCACCATTTGATCACTTTGGATGATCTTGGAGTCAAAAAGTAGGTTTTTTTGGACTGTAGTAAAGCTAAATATTCAACTGTAAACCTTACGAGCTTCTTTTTACAATTGCTATCAAAAGATAATGAAATTTATATGATAGATTGAGGCGGCACGGTGGACGACTGGTTAGAGCGTCAGCCTCACAGTTCTGAGGACCCGGGTTCAATCCCCGGCCCCGCCTGTGTGGAGTTTGCATGTTCTCCCCGTGCCTGCGTGGGTTTTCTCCGGGCACTCCGGTTTCCTCCCACATCCCAAAAACATGCATTAATTGGAGACTCTAAATTGCCCGTAGGTGTGACTGTGAGTGCGAATGGTTGTTTGTTCCTATGTGCCCTGCGATTGGCTGGCAACCAGCACGCCCGCGACCCTAGTGAGGAGAAGCGGCTCAGAAAATGGATGGATGGATGATAGATTGAGCGGCACAGTGGACGACTGGTTAGAACATCAGCCTCACAGTTCTGAGGACCGGGGTTCAATCCCCGGCCCCGCCTGTGTGGACTTTGCATGTTCTCCCCGTGCCTGTGTGGGTTTTCTCCGGGCACTCCGGGTTCCTCCCACATCCCCAAAACATGCATGGTAGGTTAATTGACGATTGGCTGGCAACCAGTTCAGGGTGTACCCCGCCTCCTGCCCAATGATAGCTGGGATAGGCTCCAGCACGCCCGTGACCCTAGTGAGGAGAAGCGGCTCAGAAAATGGATGGATGGATAGATTGACCAGGACATCATGTATGCAATAAAATATTTTGATTATTATTTGTATTATTGGCAAAGTATAGAATCTACAGGATCTCAATTAGCTCCCAGTATGCGCTACCAAATCTGTCATAATCCAAATTTCGAAATTAATAATATACCCCTTCATTTTAGTACATGGGAACAACATGAAATTGACCACCTACAACTATTTACCAATAATGTTTTTAGGACTATTCCAAGAATTCCAAATAATAGGCAGAAACTTTCTTCAATGCAATAAATTAAAGGCAGCAATAAACAAAAGAATACTAACACTCCAGAGCACCCTCGAACTGCTGGAGTTTGTCAAGCAAATAGTGAAGCTTCTCCCCCAAAGTAAAAGAAATCTCTCAAAAGATTATAAATTAATTTCATGTACTAAATCAATGCACTGACCAATCTCCAAATGGGAAGAAGACCTTTCCATGTCTGCTGACCGTAGCTACTGGATACAGATTTGTAACAATACGTTTAGAATGACAAAAAACACAAATTTACATCTTATACAATATAAAGTGACCCATATAACTCCACTTTACTCAGTACACTATGCATAAAATGGGCTTTTCTCCATCGAATATATGCACGCAATGCACCAAAAATACCCCAGACACCTATTTTCATGCTATATGGGAATGCACACCAATTCAATGCTTTTGGTCTTCGGTTACACACAAACCCTCTTACATTTTGAATTTCAGGATTCCACTTTCCCCAAGATACTTGGCGACTTAAGCATAATTGACCTGCCTAATAAATATTTACAATCATTACGCGTCGCGTTAGTTACCGCTAAGAAAACAATTCTATTAAAGTGGAAAAACAAACAAGCTATTGACATCAATCAGTGGCTAAATCTCATCATAGAATATATCGCGTTAGAAAAAATATCAGCAGAACAAAAAAATCAATTACAGATATACGTAGATAGCTGGTCACCTTTCCTCAACATGCTAAAGCTCGACTCTTGATTCATTTGCCTGGGTAAGGTGCCATCTGACAATAACAAGACTACTATTTTGAATTTTCTATTCTTTGTTGTCAAGGTTGTTGTTTTACTATTATTCTATCCATCCATCCAATTTCTGAGCCGCCTCTCCTCACTAGAGCCTATCCCAGCTATCATCGGGCAGGAGGCGGGGTATACCCTGAACTGGTTGCCAGCCAATCGCAGGACAACAACCATCCGCACTCACATTCACACCTACGGGCAATTTAGAGTTGTCAATTAACCTAGCATTCATGTTTTTGGGATGTGGGAGGAAACCGGAGTGCCCGGAGAAAACCCGCGCAGGCACGTGGAGAACATGCAAACTCCACACAGGCGGGGCCGGGGATTGAACCCCGGTCCTCAGAACTGTGGGGCAGACGCTCTAACCAGTCGTGCACCGTGCCGCCAATTGCTCTTTAACCAAGCAAAAAAAAAAAAAAAAGAAGCTCTTTAACCAAGCGAAAATATAGTTTACTTGATTACTAAAAAAAAAAAAAAGAGAGATTATTAAAAAGATTACTATTTGAATGTGAAACTTATTAGCACATTTTCGGAACATTGATAGATTGCATCCAGGAATAAAAAAAAAAGGCACCGGTACTGTCAATTTTTTTGTCACTGAAGAGTGCAAAGAGTTGAACAGTGCTCACTAATGGACTGTTCCCTCCCGAGTCATCACCGACCCTCAACAATGAGCTGGTCTCATTGGTCCTTTAATTTAATTGATCCATGACCAGGTCGACCTACTTTTGTCATGCAGATGAATTTGAATTTGACCTAATCCTTACATTTGCAGGAATATAGTCCGTTGCAGGTAAGCCCGAAACGTTAGCATTTGCACGTTCTGTGGCATTCTGACTTGCATGCATACCGGTTCAGGTGTTGGCAACACTCGCAATAGGTGGAAGTGCTGTCCAGGTGACCTTCCATGTGTTTCCACTTTTCTACGTCTAGAAGCCAAATGGTTTCTTTTCAACCTCTATTTGCTGTTGCATCAAGCACAAATTGGTGTTGCATTTCCTGAATTATTTGTGTGCATTTGTGTACTACAGGAATGCAGCCAGTGCTTTATTCAGTACGGGATGCATTAAACGGTAAACCCCATTGGCTCCGGTCTGGGACAGAAATTTGTTATTTCAGGTAAGACTGCATTACTCAGATTTATTCAACTTTATTCAACTACTTATTCAAAGATTCTCAACACACGTGAACACTTTTAAAAAAAAAAAAAAATAGTGTAACTACTTCCACGAAAAAAAAAAAAAAAAACTCCTTTCAAAAGTATACAAATTAATCTCAAGTACTAATTCAATTCACTTACCAATCGCAAAATTGGAAAAAAGATCTCTCAGTGTGTACTGACAACAACTATTGGGCACAAATCTATAAAAATACATTCTCAATGACAAAAAAAAAAAAAAAAAAAAAAACAACAGTAATTTACAGCTAATCCATTTCAATGTACGATATACATCACACGTTACGCAATATAGTGTGCATAAAAGGGGCTATTCCAAATCAAACGTGCACTCATTGTACTGAAAACACTCCAGACACTTATTTTCATGCTCTTTGGCATTGTACACCTGTACAGCGCTTCTGGTCACTTGTTAACTTTCCTCACTTTTGAACTGTAGGACTCCGATTTCTCCTAATCGTTGTCTGCTGGGTGAATTAATAGTTATAGCTCTTCCAAATAAACATGCGCAACCAATACTTGGAATTCTCGCAATCGCTAAAAAAAACAATATTGTTAAACTGGTAAGATAAACAAGCTATCAAATTTAACCAATAACCAAATCTTGTCATAGTGTATATAACACTAGAAAATATCTCTGCCAAACATAATTAAGCAAATAGATAACTTTAAGAAAGGTTTGTCACTTAATTTTCATTCAATGGTGAACCTTGATTCTGTTTGCCTGGGAAAGACATGTAATGTAATGTCATGTGTAATGTAAATGTAATGTAATGTGACAAAATCACATCTTCTCATTTGAGACCCCTGTGCATACCATGAGGTCACTTGCATGCACTTGAACCCCTATCCTTCTGGATCTGCAATGTGGGCCGCTGGGGATGCTGGGTCTGTTCCCCCCGCCTGCGCTTGGGTATGGTTGTGTCAGTGTTCCACTCCTGGGGGATGCTGATCCTGGGGCTGTTTTCCCGTCCCGGGGTGCCTGGGTGGTGCCCGTTGGCCCCACTCTGGAGGTCTCGTCCTGGTCTCCGGGTGGGGGCTTGCCGTGCTGCTGCGTCCTCTGCGTGTGTCCACCTCCTTCTCCCCGGGGCGCACTCTGCCGTGGTCGTCACCCCTCTCTCCCTCGGGCTGTGTGGGGTCCCCGGCTGACTTGAGGCTTATGGTAGGGTGTCAGCGCCTCCTGCCTTGGACGGGCCCGCCTTCAGGGGTGGGGGGGGGGGACTCCCCCCCCTTTTCTCTGTGGTCTGCTAGCCGGTCGGGTCGTGCCGGGCTGGACCCGCAAAAGCCTAGCCTCTTACTTCACACATTCTGCACATTTTTAGTACTCACTGTACATACTTAGGACATTGGGCACATTTCCATCTCATTCGGGATCCCCTGGGGGACTGCCACTGGGCATGTTGGAGCGGATGCCGGGCTGGGTGCTGGCACATCTATGTTGATTTCCAGTCTGGTCCTCCAATTTTAATGCATAAATGTTGTATGTATGGTATTTGTAATAAATCTTTTGAATTCAAATAGAAGCATGTCAGCATATCAAAGAAGATATAAAAAACTTTGACTCCTGTTTGATTGCTCAATTTATTAGTTTAATACACAGGAGAGGACACGCAGTCGCAGCCACGTGCTACATGTTCGGGGGATTTGTCCACCGTCCCCGGTTTCTCTGGTGTCACAAACGTGGAGGATTCGTCCACCGTTCCTGGTGTCTCCTCCGGCATGCCCAGCATCTCCGACGCAAATACGCTCCAACAATACGCTGCTGCTGCCCGCCCAACTGGGAGTGTCCTCACCCATGCTGTGCTAGAGTCACAAGAAGAGATTGTGACGGCAATCGGCAGCATAAATGATTGCCTTGACCAATTAATATGTGTCCTCACAAATATCAGCGTCGCCTCGTTTACATTGTTGAAATCATATCTTGCCGGGCAATAATTCTTCATCAGTGCTAATTGTTCATGTGTCTCTGATGTGCAGATGTATTATAACAGTTGCCCAGCATCACCTCTAAGTGTCGCCAAAGGACCAACAGCTGTAGAAACGTGCGTACGCCACCCATGAAGTTGGCCTGAGGCACTGCGCATTTCCACGGTCAATTCACACTTGATACAACTGAACTTTTCCGTGAAAAAGAACGTACACCACGTTTTTGTGCATACATACCTTTTGTACATGAGACCCCTGGTGACTATAGTAATAGGGTGGGTGGTGGGTTCTCACATTTCTCTTGGCTTGGCTCCTTGGGGCTGTGTCTCACCCCTTGGTTGTCGGGCCACAGAGGAGTGGGGGTCCGCCCCTCCTTCCCCTCCTTTGGGTCCAGCATTCCTTAATAAAAGGCGCTTAACATGGGCTCGCTTTGGGCAGGCTATGACTGTTTTTGGATGGTGGCTGGCTCCTGCATTGGGCCCTGTTGGTGGCTGGGGCCCCTGTGCTCTTTGGGGGTGGTGGATGCAGTGGGGCGTTCTGGCTGGGGGGGTTGGGCAGGGGGGGGGCGGTGGTCTGGTGCCTGTGCCCCTCCCTTTGGGACTGGTCGGGATGCTTAGTTTCCCTGGGTATTGGGTGGGGGGGGGGGGTGGTTGGTGTCAACCCCCTGGTTGGGCCCCCTGATGCTGGACGGGCTCGTTGGCTTGGCCCGCCAATTGTGGGTGGAGGGAGCTGACCCTTCCTCATTGTGCCGCCTCAGCAACTCCAGACACCAGTTGACTAACATGCATGTGAGATGGTGTTCATTCACTAATAAGTTTGATAGACACGATACAGGGTTTAATTGCTTGTGCTGGGACCACTAATAATAACACAGGTTATACTAACATATCAACTCAGGTTCTTACAGGTGTTTAGACACTAAAAAAGAATCCCACCACACCACTCGTCAGTAGCACTGCTTTACTCATTTCCCACATCCTGTCCTGTCCTTTCCTGTCCTCGCTCATCTTGTTCTCTTGGTTAGTTATTGCATGTCCTCACCAGGTGCCCCCGCCCCATCCATAAATAGTAACACGATTTAAGTGTTGTAATATTACTTGTGCTCAAATATCTAGACAGTCTCACTATTGTTTGTGGTGTAGTTCGCACCCCTATTCCCATTGTGCACACTGTCTGTCCCCTAAAACCCTTTTCTGTCCAGTTGCATTTTCAATATACATCAGAATAATAATTTAAAAAAATAATAATACAAATAAGCAGAGAGAGTATTTTAAACTCCCCTGTTGCACAGCTAAACTGTTCCAGCACAAAAGGCATACAGATTCACCATTCTGCAAGGACATGCAGCTGAACAGGACAGGTTTAAAAATCCATCCATCCATTTTTAGCACCGCTTCATCCTCACAAGGGTCACGGGAATGCTGGAGGCTATCCCGGCTATCATCGGCAGGAGGCGGGGTACACCCTGAACTGGTTGCCAGCCAATCGCAGGGCACATAGAAACAAACAACCATTCGCACTCACATTCACACTTACGGGCAATTTAGAGCATGGAATCCGCTTTATGCGGAACATCATGTGACCAAACCTTCAATGAACCTACCATGCATGTTTTTGGGATGTGGGAGGAAACCGGAGTGCCTGGAGAAAATCCACGCAGGCACAGGGAGAACATGCAAACTTCACACAGGCGGTGCCGGGGACTGAACCCCGGTCCTCGGAACTGTGAGGCAGACGCTCTAACCAGTCGTCCACTGTGCCGCGGAGGTTTAAAAATAAGTAAATAAATAAAAACTTTCCTACTAACATTCTATTCAATGTGTTGGAACATATCTTTGTTGATTCAACTACAAATTAAAACATAATTATATGAGTTTGAAAAAGAATACATGCACGATTCTTCAAAGCATGCCTTTTACTCTCTTCATACCAACTGATTCAGATGCAGTCGACCCTCCAAATTTATCCTCCATTTTTTCCTTATTGCAATACTATACCAGCATATGGAAGAACAAACAGTAGATGTAGAAATTGAGAACATGAGAACATTGAGAACAGATGTGTGTTCAGGGCCCAAACTGGCATGAATTGCCATCAGAAATATGACAAGAATTTTAGCTCATTGCTACATACGAATAAACATGAGTCAATTCATTTTTCCACACATGACTTCATCCACTGTTTCTTCATTGAATCCTACAGAAACTACTTCTGTCCAGTTCGTGGCAGTCAGAGGACTACATTTTATACACTGACATTCACCATCACCTTCAAATACGATGAGGATGTCTGTTACCTGGCCTACCATTACCCTTACACTTACTCTGCTCTCAGGGTCAGTGAATTAATTTATCTCTCTATTTTTGTGTCTTAATATTATTTTCAAATATGTTAGCTGGACAGTTGTTATGGTTTCCTTTGCTGATTGTGCAGTTCAATCAATAAAAAGGAGCTTGAAGCTGGCTGAAAGCTTCTTCCTCCACAGTGCTAAATTTTGTCTTTTTTTTTAATCATAACTTACACATTCCTATTTTGTTCATCAGACTCATCTGAATTTGCTGCATAGATCAGTTGATCCTGCCAAGGTGTTTTTCCGGCAGCAGGTTCTTTGTCCTACTCTAGCTGGAAACTCCTGCCCAGTTGTTACCATCACTGCATGTCCTCCCAGCAAGTGCTATAAAGATATTCATCAGCTGCGTGAGTACTAATCTCAAATTTGGCTCCCAAATACATGTTTTTGTTACAGTTTTAAATTTTTATTTATTTTTTTGCTTGGTCTCATAAAATCAATTTTTAAACACTATTTCCTACTCATTTACTCTTCTAAATAAGTAAAAAAGAAAAATGATTCCATCCAAAAAAGATCATTAGTGTGAAACATAATAATGTAAATACATTTTGAAGATGCTGCTGGAGCCTGATGTGAGGCAGGGAGCACCTTTAACAGACCACCAGTTTCACCATCTACCCACATTGAGATGGCAAAACTGAAGGGAAAAGGATAGCTGCAGTTATAGCAATGAAAATGTACAAATAGTGTGGTGATGCTGATATAATGATAATGGTGCAAATTAGAGCAGGTTAAAGTGACTATTAGCGTAACGATCTGGTACAATGGCAATTGTGTAAATAGTGCAGAGAGTTCTCAAACACATCAGTGGCCAGTAGTAATCAACAACAGTATGCAAATAGTGCAGGGTCATAAAACAGTGAGTGTACGAATAATGTAGGTGTCCCGACAAAGATGTGCAAAATTGGCAGCATGTTGCAATGAAATTCTAAGTTAATTATTTAAGAGGTTAATGGCAAAAGGGAAGAAGCTATTGAAATGTCTGCTGGTTTTAGTTTGTATGGTTTGATCGCACCTCCCTGAAGGAAGGAGCTGGAATAGGTGGTGACCAGGATGTGGAGGGTCCAAGAGGATTTTGCATGCCCTTGTTTTATGCAATGATTAAAGCAAAGGGATTCCCAGCCAAGTATTGAAGATTAACATATAGTTTTGAAAGTAGCATTTTTTGATTGATTTAATGTGACCCTAATTGTTCTTTTTTTCCTCCAAACATTGAGAAGTAAATGGTGATTTCTTCACAGTATTCACACTTTTTTTAATTCCTGATTTTGTGGGGTTTATGAGCTAGAATCCTAAATGATGTAAAAATAAACAAATGAATACTTGAAATTGTTTAAATTGTGGGCCCTGAATCTATAATCTATGAAAGTTTAACTTTTTAATGGAATTATGGACATAAATAAACCTTTTCGTGGCATAATGTTTTTTTGGAAAGGATCTGTAGCAGTGATGGAGAATGTTGTTTTCCCTGGTGGGACAGTTGTGGTAGAGTTTTGCTTTGTTAAAGTCCCCAAGAATAATGAGGTGCTAATCTGGGCGCCTTTTCTCAAATTCATTTACCTAGTCAGCCAGCGTTTGCAGTGCGGCGTGGGTGTTAGCCTGGGGGGAATGTAATCACTGGTAAGTATGAATGAAGCAAATTTGCGCGGCGAGAATTGACCCTCTTGAAGTGTATGTGGATGTAAATGGACAGTCGGGGAATGAAACCACAGAAGAAGAAGAAGAAGAAGAAGAAGAAGAAGAAGAAGACTTTTTGACTTTTTCAAGAAACTTTATTTAGCATACCTTTTGACAAAAAAAGATTCCAATATGCATTTACTTTAAAAACATGAAAAAGATATTACCAGAAACATAATTAAACAAAACAAAAACAAATGAAAATGTACACAAAATAAATAAAATTAAAATAAAAAATTCAACACCAGTGATCCATATTCATCTACTGAACACAAAACATTCCCAATAGCCCACCGATCCACAAAATCATCCAGATTATTGGTAACCGTATAAAAGGTGTGCTCCACCCTTAAACAGGCTGCCACCAACCCTCTCAAACAGTAAAGCGGATCAGTCCAACTAGCTCCAACAATCTTGTATTTCCTACTTTTCCATATAGCCAATTTAGCACTTGCAAACATAAAATTCATTAACACCACAGTTTTCTTTCTTTTTCTGGAATACGTTGGTCCAAAAATAAAAAGATGGAAAGAGAAAACCTCTCCCAACCCCTCCACCCACTCCTTTAACATTTTATAGAAAACAGCCAACCGGGGACATAGAAGCACTTAGTGGTCCAATGTCTCTGGGTGTAAACAAAATGGACAACCTTCCCCAGTGCTAGGGTCAAAGTGAGCTCTGTATCTGTTCGTAGCTATTATTCCATGTATAATCCTCCATTGGATGTCACCCATCCGTTTTTCAACAGGAGGTTTATACAGGACCCACCAGCTTTCTTTTGGGGAAAATTCCGAACCCAACACCTCTGTCCACCTCGACTCTCTGACTCCAGTGAGCGATCCATTGTTCAGCACCTTTACACAACTCTCATACAGCCGCTTTCCACTACAAGAGCTGAAGTTCCCAAGTTTTGGAGTTTTTAGGGACAGTACGATTCCACATTGCTCCCTCCATTCCCCACCAGCAGGAATCACGCCAAGAGGAGGAAAAATGTACTCAGCCCCCTCACTCCACTGGTGAGCTAAATCACTGTTCCGTATAAAGTCCCGGTGTTTTTCTGACAGCGACTGCCACACCTCCTTCACCAGACCCTGTAGAACCCGGTTGGAGTGGACACCAGTCTTCTCAGCCAGTGTCTCTGGGGATATCCTCATTAGGTGTCCCATCTTCACAATCCCTGCCTCCCTGAAAGCGCTTCTCATTGTGTCAGACAAAAAGGCACTCAAAGGTAGAAATAGTGGCTATATTGAATAGTGGCTCTTCAAACAACCACAATCCAGGCTCTGCAGAGGCTCGAGTAAAGTCCAAAGTCTGCCAAGCATCAAGGACAGAGCTGTAAAAAGGTGACAGTCCATCCAAACCGGAGCTAGAGGACAGCAGAAACAGATGTTTGTCATAACCTAGCCGTCCGGCCCTCCGGAGCAGCAGACGAGCGACGGCTGACCAGCAGATTGAGTTTCTGTACAACAGCCTCTGTGCCGTCTGTAAACGAAAGCCAGCCATTCTGGAGGCAATGTCTATAAGTGTTCTGTCACAGGGAGATACAGGACTGACGCTCTCATCCAGTGATGACCAGACCAGAAAAAGTCCAACAGCATCTTCTGTAGCTGTTTAATCAGTCCTGGTGGGGGTGCTAACACCTGAAGTCTGTGCCACAAAAGAGAGGTGACGAGATTCTTTACAATCAGAGTAAACCCACTATTTCCCCATGAAAGGCCACCAGGGAGACCATACGCAGTCGCCTGTGTTGAATTACCAACCCAGCATGCCTCACTCTTTTCCCAATTTACCTTAGCTGAGGAAGCCTTTTCATACAGCGTTAGACTTTCTCTCAGTGCCTCTATGTCCCCATGTCCCTGGACCATTACAGTAATGTCATCAGCATAGGCTGACACGACTATGGGAAGGCTATAAGTCATCTCTGGCAGACATAGACCTTTCAAAGTTTTCCTAAGTCTCAATAGGAGAGGCTCGATAGCAAAACTATACAATAGTCCCGAAATAGGACAGCCTTGTCTAATCCCTCTCCCGACCACGACTGGTCTGCTCAGTCCTCCCCCAACTACACAACATGCACTCTCATACAGGAGTCTCACCCATGATACAAAATGCTCCCCAACTCCAAATGCGCGCAATGTGGAAAATAAGAAAGAATGATCCACCCGATCAAATGCTTTTTCCTGATCAATAGAAATAATGCCTACATCAACACCGTATGCCTTGCACACATCAAAAATATCCATCCATCCATTTTCTGAGCCGCTTCTCCTCACTAGGGTCGCGGGCGTGCTGGAGCCTATCCCAGCTGTCATCGGGCAGGAGGCGGGGTACACCCTGAACTGGTTGCCAGCCAATCGCAGGGCACATACAAACAAACAACCATTCGCACTCACAGTTACACCTACGGGTAATTTAGAGTCGCCAATTAATGCATGTTTTTGGGATGTGGGAGGAAACCGGAGTACCCGGAGAAAACCCACACAGGCACGGGGAGAACATGCAAACTCCACACAGGCGGGGCCGGGGATTGAACCCGGGTCCTCAGAACTGTTAGGCTGATGCTCTAACCAGTCGGCCACCGTGCCGCATCAAAAATATCTCTCATTAAAAATAAATTGTCCAACAAAAATCTGCCAGGGATGCAGTACGACTGGTCTTCACCAATTACAATGTCCATATAAACTTTTAGTCTATTTGCCAAAACTGGATAAAATTTTATAGTCCGTACATAGTAAGGCAACAGGTCTCCAATTCTTGAGCAAAGTTAAATCCCCCTTTTTTGGCAGAAGAGAGATCACCGCACGCTGACAGGAAGCTGGAAGAGTCCCTCTCCCAAAGGAGTCCTTGAAAACCTCCAACAAGTCAATCCCAATTATATTCCAGAAGTTTTTATAGAAATCTGCTGGTATTCCATCCAAACCTGGAGCCTTACCAGAGGTCAACTGGGTCACCACAGTCGTCAATTCCTTCAGAGTAATGTCAGAACCCAGGACATCTTGTACATCAGATCCCAGCTGAGGGACACCCTGAAGTAGTGTCTCTGTAGCCTTTCCATCGCACCTTTCTGCCTCAAACAGGTTTGAGTAGAAAGACACCGCTAGCCTTCTCATTTCTGCAAAATCTGAAGTCGGCGTCCCATCAGGCCGCTGAAGGCACACCATTTGTTTCCTCTGTCCAAAAGATCTCTCCAGGTTAAAAAAGAAGGAGGTGGGTGCATCGATGTCCCTCAGTTGGGTAAAACGTGACCGGACCAGAGCTCCTTTAGCCTTCTCTTGAAGAAAACAAGTCAACTGCTGTCTTTTTTTATTTAACTGCTCTGTATTTTCAGCAGCCACACTCTCCAAAACCTCAATGTCCTCTTCTAGTTTCTCTATAGCCTTCCGAGTATTAATACTAGAGAAGGATGCGTACTGTTGGCAAAACACTTTCACTTGACTTTTTCCTACCTCCCACCACTGAATTGGCTCTCCGATTACTCCAAAATTTTCACAAAAACCAAAATCATGTAAAAATTTGACATTAAAATACCAGAATGATTTCGGCTTGTCGATGTGGGACAAAATTAGTTCCAATAATACCAAATGATGATCTGTAAACCCAACTGGGGAAATTTGACAATTAATTGCCCTGGTGTTAAAAGCCACAGACATATAAAATCTGTCTAATCTGGCTGCAGTAACCACGCCATCAAAAACTTTCATTCGGGTATATTGTCTGTCGGTCGGATGCTTTGTCCTCCACATATCATCTAAATCCAACTCCTTGGTCATCTTTGACAAGAAACAGGATGACTGGGTATGGAGCTCCTGTCCTATTCTATCTAAAGCGGGATCGGTGCAACAGTTCCAGTCCCCCCCAACTAAAACACATTCTACTTTATCACAGTTGTCCAAATTTTCCTTTAGTACTTCAAATAAACTCAAACGGTCCCGCCCGCAATTTGATGCATATACATTCACAAATTTAAACATAATGTTTTGGATTTCTGCTTTAACCATTACAATCCTCCCTGCAACTATTTCTGTGATCGCTAAAACATTAACACTAAGAGTGGGACTAAATAATATACCGACCCCCGCACTAAAATTAGAGCCATGACTGAGAACGTACTGACCGCCCCAACATAGCCCCCAGTCCGTTTCATTAAAATTATCACTGTGTGTTTCTTGCAACATAGCGATATCTATTCTTTTTTGTTTTAGGATTTCTAACACTAGCGCCCTCTTCTGTGCATTTCTACCCCCGTTAATATTTAAGGATGCAACACGTAAAGAATTCATATTAATAAAAAGAGAGAAAAAAACAACCAGCCAAAAGACAACAGCAGAGAAAACACCCAGTGTTGTAGTTCCATTTCTAATTTAATAATCAACTCTCAATTTTTTCTGTCTTTTACCACTTAAAATTTTCCTAGCAGCAGTCACATGCTTCCTCAGGTGATATCTCTTCTTGTCATCAAGCAAGTCTGTTCCTACCACCTTTTGTAGGGTACTCACAGTCTTCACAAACTTTCTAACATCTGGAAAATATTCTTGTACATCAACCCATTTACCAAATATATCCTCCAAAAACTCATCTAACTCTTTCAAAGGGTATAAATCCTTACTCTGGGAAACGCTGTCAGCAATTGAAGCACCATCAGAGTCACCATCAGTCTCCAGCCCCATAGCCTGGCTACCATCACCATGCTGAACCTGGTCTACTATATCATCATCAGTGTTTACCCTGTCAGCAGCCTTCAGCTGCTGTCTCACATCACTAGCCTGTGCCATTTTCATCCCATCAACAATACTATTCTGTTCTATAATTTGCATGTCATTCTTACTTTCATCATTCTCAATAATAGCACGTTGTCCCTCTACCTTCGCCGCCATCGATCCACGGCTTTCAGCAAGGGGTACCTCCGCCGTCGAGATGGCATTCACACTCATAGGGCCCACTCCAATGGAGTCAGGCTCAGCCATCCGCTCCTCAACGTCAACGACCCCGTCCACAACCGGACCTGCCTGGGCATGATCCTCGGGGCTATCAACAGCAGCAGGTCTCACTGTAGCATTGTTATGCGGGCACGCCACCCGTTTATGACCAACATCTCCACACTCAAAACATTTGATGCTTCCCGAGCTTGCATACACCATATACATTCCTTCCTCATGACGAACACGGAAAGAAACATCCAACGTTTGCGTCTGAGAGTCTAAAAACATGAAAACCTGTCGTCTAAATGACTGAACATGCTTCAGTTTTTCATTCTTACATCCTAACCCAACATTACGAAATCCGCTAGCAGCACTTGCTCCACCGTGAAGCTAGGCTATGGCACAATCCGCACGCCGTGCCTCAGAGACGGTGGCGTCTCAGGCGGCGCCATCCTCGCCACGAGGCACGGGCAAAACCTTACAAAAAAAAACCTAACCTTTATTAATACACAAAAGCCTACACCGTGAAGATACAATAATCACACTGTGAAAAAACATGTATTTACATAAATATACAAATTTTTCCTTCCAACTCTCCCTCACACTTCTCTGAAACACACCACCACAGAAGAAGAAGAAGAAGAATCACCTTTTATTATAGACATATTGTAGATTTTTATTATAGACAGCCACTTATCTCAACAAAGAGGACGGATGTGAAGTGTGGAAACGGTAATGGACCATCCAGCAGTTCTCCCTGGAATTTACTGGGAGCAAAGCCCAAAAATATGGGACAACATCTAAAAGGGATGACACAACAACAGCAGATCACCGAGGAATCCGGCTGGCCTGCGTTGCGGCCTGCTTCACCGCCGAGTGAGCGGCCGTGGACGGTCGCTACAGTGAAGGGCAAGAAAAAAGGACTTGAGTCAATGCAAAAAATTGACATCAGACTTACAAATAGATTTGGGCCACTTTTACAAGACCCCTGGCCAAGAAGAGTATTGTCAATATTGAATCCAACGCACACCATGCCAAGATCTTCCTCCCGAACCCCCTCGGCTGAAACCACCGTCCACTAAGAAGCGAAGGGCCCCTCCTCCACCAATGAAGAACCTTATCTGTGAACCTGACTGGTATCTGCGAGGTCTTTTCCAAAATACGTCAGACCCCTATGGAGATCAGGCCATTGGAAGTGTTCAATCTCATCGAATGGCAATGACCTATGGGGTCTCTCAAGGGTCAGTTCTTCGACCCCTCCTGTTCAGCCTGTATATGCTACCCTTGGGTCAAATTCTTTGGAACTTTAATTTTGACTATCATAGCTATGCAGGTGACATAGAGTTATATCTAGCAGTGTCTCCAGATGACTACAGTTCAATTGAGGTGTTGTGTCCCTGTATAAAAAAAAAAGATAAATATCTGGAAGAGCCAAAATCTTCTTCAATTAAACCACAACAAAACTGAGATAATTGTTTTTGGCAATAATGAAAAGAGGATTGCTGTTAGTAAATACCTGGAGTCACTCTCTTTAAAAACCAAAGACCAAGTCCAAAACCTTGGTGTTCTGATAGATTCCGACCTGACTTTCAACAGTCATATCAAATCAATGACTAAAACAGTCTTCTACCATCTGAAGAACATATCCAGAGTGAAGGCTTGTATGTGTCAAGCAGACCAGGAGAAGCTCATCCATGCTTTTATCTCAAGTAGTCGTGACTATTGTAATGGTCTTCTGACTGGACTCCCAAGAAAGAGGATTAAACAGCTACAGCTCATTCAGAATGCTGCAGCTCGTTTTCAGACCAGAATAAAGGTCAAAGCATGTTACTCCAATTCTAAAGTCTTTACACTGGCTCCCAGTCAGCTTTAGAATAGATTTTAAAGTTCTGCTACTGGTCTATCACGAAGCGGTTTAGGTCCCGAATACATGAAGTAGGGCTCTGAGATCAGGTCAAATAGTGGAGCACAGAGTCCAAAGCAAACATGGTGACGCAGCATTTAGCAATTATGCTGCACACAAATGGAATAAGTTGCCAACAGAAGTGACGTCAGCCCCAAGTGTGCATGTTTTTAAGTCCAGGTAAAAACTTTTCTTTTTCCAAGTGTTTTAGAGCATTTCCACTTTTAAATATTTATTGCATTGTCCGCCGTTTTAATTGTATTTTTTTCTCTTCGTTTTAAATCTTTATAAGCTGTTGTTTTTATTTGTTTAAAAAAATTTTTTTTAATCATGTAAAGTTACCTTGTGTATGAAATGCGCTATATAAATAAATTTGCTTTGCTTACTTTTGTTCTGTGACATTGAGCTACATTCCGCCAGCTTCATTTGTTTAGCTTTGTCTGTAAGACTTCTGCCTCGGGTGCTGTTACATGACTCTGTTTCACCAATCCAACGGAGTCAGGCAGTCACATGATCGTACACAAAGTCTCCGCGGCCCCACACAGGAGCAAAGTTTTAAAAGTGCCTAATTTACAATAAGCATGGCAAGAAAGAAGAGAGGAAACAATGGCGTGAAACTCGCAGTCCAAAGAGCCAGAGAACCTCAGGCCTTACATTCAATCGGTTTACCTACAGACTACAAAAAAGAACAGTTACAGTATACAGTATCTTACGCTGTCATTTGTGTCTGACTAAAAATGTCAACATTTCAGCCTAGAAGCGCTCAGATTCGAGCTTCTGCTTTTTCACGAGTGTAAACAAAGTTAATTTAGGACCTGAATTGTGCCTGAATTTGCCTTAATGTGTCATTTTATGGCGATTTAATTTTGTTAGTTTTAGTTAAAGTGTTAATTGTTGGGCAATATCTAAATTTGCACATTCCTATTTTAAATTTTTGTATATTTGGTGTTCATGCTCAAAACAAAACAAAAAATTATCCAAAGTTACTATAATAATGGACAATAATAATAATACATGATACCCTTTTATAGTGCTTTTCAAGAGCCTCAAAGACGCTTTACACGCAACAGATAACAATAGCCAAGAACAATAAGAAGGGGGTCGAGCATGGTGTGGGAACTGGTGGTGTCCATGTTTGCCAGTGTTCCGGGAGAGCTTTCTTGTATAAATGGGTGTCTTGACTCAATAAAGGTTGGGAAACACTGGTCCAGATGACCCCAAAAAGTAGATTCAAGCCACAGTATACTGAAGACAGCAACATATCGTGGTACAAGTATGTTGGGCCAACACCTATTATTGCATACAAGGGATCATGGATTTGTTTGACTACATCAGAAGACGAATGAGGTAATTGTTCCTACGCCGAAGTGGAAATGAGTATTTCAACAAAACAACTACCCAAAATACACTCGTAAGGTATTAGCAGCTTGGCTCGATACCAGCAACATGAACGTTATGGAATAGCTCTCCCAATCCTCAGAACCTGGTAATTCCATGGTGGTTGGGTGATAAAAAAAATTGTGTTTCTGAGACAAAACCAAGAAATGCAGTTTTTATCCATTCGTCCTGGGCTGGAATGCCAGTTTACAGGTGCCAGAAGTTGGTTGAATCCATGCAACCATGATATGAAGCAGTTCTCAGAAATAGTGGTTATACAACCAAATATTTGTTTTGCAATATGTTCTACATTCCAGCAATAATCACTGGGAAACAATGTATTCCTTTAGAAACAATGTTCTTGTCAAGCATTTTTTAGTTTGTCAGAAAAAGACAGACACTGTCAATGTCTCTCTTTAGGTAACCGCCCCTGCATTGTGCTAACAAGTCGTGTCCATCCCGGTGAATCCAATGCCAGCTGGGTAATGAAAGGCACCCTAGAGTTTCTTTGCAGTAATGATCCAATAGCCAAGGCACTGAGAGAGACATTTGTCTTCAAGATCATCCCCATGTTAAATCCAGATGGGGTCATTAATGGAACGTGAGTATGTAGCGAGAACTCATCACCTAATTTGCATGATATAAAATACATTTGAATCCGGGTCCTCAGAACTGTGAGGCAGATACGCTAACCAGTCGGCCACCATGCCGCACTGTCTCCCATATGTTATACAGTATTAGCCATATACTGTACCTTATTTTTCTGCTATGGTTCTGTTGTTCGTTTTTTTTTTTCATTTCGATATTGTTCTCTCTTTTCAAACATGAGCACAACTGTGTGTTTTCTAATTTACTAAATAAAAGTAGGGCTCTGAATTTAAAAATAAGAGCAAGTAAATTAAAAAAAGGATTACATGTTCAAATAAAGTGCTTCAGTGTTCAAATAAAGTGCTTAATTTCAGAATAATTATTTTTTTTAAACTAATAAAATAGAGATAATACTTCATGTTTTGATCACAAGGGTAGAAGCAAAAACATGCATTGTAACAATGCATTATATATAGATAAAAGGGTTTTCCAGAATTTTGAGATCAACTTTGGGGGAGCGTATTATACATGGGTGCGCATCATACACAAGAAATTACGATATTTCAAACTCCCCTTTTTGAACAGGTGCGGGATGAGGGCTAGCGTATTGTATGTGGGAGATCCGCCCCTAAAACGAGCAAATTTCACCATGGCAAGTAATGCTTTAAAAATATGTCTCAATAAATCTTGATCCTTGGAGTATTTTGATAACATCACATAACAGATATATTAAGATGCCTAGGAAGTTTGTTTTATTTTATTTTGAAAAGATGCATAATATGTCTCTATGATGATCCATACCTCCTTAGAGGTTAGGAGGTTGAATATGTGGTTGACTGGCTTTGTCTCTGATTATGTTAAAGGGTCCACATAATAACGTGTCAATCCCCCTTTTCCACCGTAGAAGACTGGCCAACAGCCACATTGCTACAGTTGCAAACTAAAATACAGTTCATAAAGTTGTCGAACAAATCAAGAATTTAATCATGCTATCTTAAGATAACACGATCCGTGTTATTGAATTCCAAATCTGTGCTCAATCACCTGTAAAAGAAACTCAGCAGAACCAACCCGATGTACAGTGTGAGTGTTACGCCCCAAGTCTAGGGTATGGCAAGTACAACATAAAACAACTCCACTCACACACAAGGAAGAAAAATAACATAACAATTCCAACAAGGAAAATTATTGTATTTTTTTTAGGATGAAGCCAAGGCCAAAAAAAATTAACAAACTCTATGTGAAGCAAAACGAAACCTAAATACATTGACTCAACTCAACTTTCTGAGCTAAAAACAACAGGACAAAAAAACTATTTAAATAAAATGCAGTTTACCCTTACTGCATCATACTTTATATACAGGTGTAAGTTGGTTATGTGTGTAAGTATTTAATCTCTTTCATCTCTAAGGTTGACAACAAAGACAAAATACCATTCCCAGAGATCACATAATAAACATAAGTAGACAAAGTCATAGTCGTTTTAATCGTTTCAAGCCAATGTTCTGTCCCCTTTTATCAGATATTTCATCCCACATAAAATTAACTGCTTGCACCCTAAATTTCATCCCTATCAAATTTCTCAAAGAGTTTTTTGACACAGTTGGACCCAGCATTGTATCCATAAGCTTAATGAGGATAAGCTGTTTAGAAGATGGATTACTGGATAGTTCTTCAGTAGAGGGAGTAGTCCACTGTGCTTTTAAACCATGCGATCGTCTTTTTTCTGATATATATATATATATATATATATATATATACACGTACACACACACACAGACGCACCGTTTTCAAACCTTCAAAGGTGGTTTCTAGTATATAGCTTTTAACTTCTATGTTATTTAGCTCACAGCAAGCACTGAGACATCCCCCCCTCAAAGTTACCAATGATCCTCTTTTATGAGCAGATAGCGGGGAGGGCTCAATTTGAATTCTTCAGGATGTCAGTGCAGTTTTTAATACCGTTAACCGCATAAGCAATCAAATTTGCACCTGTTTTTGCACACGCAAATCTTGAGTATATCAGACCCAGAGTTGGTTTTACGATTATCTTTTAGAGCCAATCTTTGTGGTCACAATAGGGAACAACTCTTCATCTACATCTTCCCTTTTGTCTGTGGTGTACCGTAAGGTTAAATTTGAGTTTTTTTTTATGTCTATGCTGCCCCTTGGCTAAATAATCCAGCACCTGTGCTGACGACACACCGTTGACCCTCGGCGCCTAGTTGCTGTTACAGATTGCCTTTTTGACATCATTAGGCTGGAAGGCACACAAATTTCTACAACACAGCAATTCCAAATCTGGAATAATTCTCTTCAACATGCAAAATTCCACCCATATCATTAAATCATTTGCCAATAATATCACAGACTCAGACTTTTTTATTCGGAATTCAGTGGGGCTCGATCACAATGCTGCTTTCATTAGAGAGCCGAAATATCATGAATATAACATCATGCCAACTATTTTGTTTCACTGCAGGAATCGCTGTGATCTGAGCAGAGAGGATTTGAATCGTCAGTGGTGTAAACCAGACCCCATTCTCTGTCCAACCATCTACCATAGCAAGGGCTTCCTCTACTATCTCAACAGTATTGGACGATCTCCCCTGGTAAGATGGATATTTTACTGCTTGTGTCCTTTGCCAGACATGTGAGCCTATGCCATGTTCGCCCCAAGCAGTAAATTGGATTTCAGTTCACCATGGTATTGTTAGGAACGGAAAATATTGATCTGACTTAAGTTTCTGCCTATTTGAACCAAAAAGAGCACACCATAGCAAACGTAGCCAATTGTACTGCCCTATGTTTTATTCTCAGTGACAAAAATGTCTACAGTCACTTCCAGTTTACATTTCTCTGAATATAAACAATGTACAGTACTTTATTCGTCATGGAGAGCTTTATAGACTTCTACTGTTTCTGCGGTATGGAGTTACTATATGAATGTTTTTCAGTTAAGTACTTATTTTAAATTATTTAAAATATTGGTACAAACATGTCCTTAATATTGTGTTGATTTGGTTCTGCAATTTTCAGATTTTATTTTCAGAACTTATTTGTTGTGAAATAAAATAAAGATACTCAAAAAGATGATTGTTTTCCTAGATATTAGAGCAGATTTTCACAAAATCAGCACAAACATTGCCCCATTATTTTAGTTTTTTTCTGCATAATACATGCATTACTCCCCAACTCACTAGCAAAGGTGGCTATGACAAAGCAGCTGTAGGGACTTTAAGTAAACATCTACAATGTCTTTTTTTTTAGACAAGACGTCACCAGAGAGCCACCAAAGATTACAATAGGGGATTTTTAGGCTTTGTTTGTATATATATATATTTGAATAATTGAATGATATGCATTTATTTAACCCTGCAATTGGCGAGGGACCAGTTCAGGGTGTACCCTGCCTCTCGCCCAGAGTCACCAGAGATAGGTGCCAGCACACCCGCAACCCTAGTAAGGATAAACTGTTTGGAAAAGGGATAGATGGATGGACATATATTTAGCTTTTGTCAGACATCAGCCATTTGAAAACAACATTTTTGTAAGTTCGGCTTCAAACAATTACTAATTTAATCAAACTGTAGTCATGTTCATTAGCGTAGTATACACAGGAAGTCAGGTATTCCGTTTTAATAAAGCGTATTCCATGCTTTAAATTGTTTGTAGGTGTGAATGTGCGTGGTTGTTTTCTATTTGTACCTTGCGATTGGGTGGTGACCAGTTAAGGGTGCACAGCACCTTTCGCCCAAAGTCAGCTGATATAGGCTCCAGCACACCGGTGACCCTAGTGAGGAGAATGGTTGGATGGATGGATGTATGGTTGGATGTACAGTATATCTATTTTTATATGAGCAGGATGAATAGTTTACAGTTAATGATGAGTAAAATTGGGTAGTTTATTTTTGGCGGTCTTATTTTATGATGCAACTTCCTGTTTAGGGTGCTTTGACGTTTTACCATTGACTCTTGTTAAATGTTTGACATTTGTTTGACAAATGTTTGACAGCCTATAACATTAAACATTAAACCATCTCCATCATTGGATGGGACTGAAAAGCTAGTAAAAATTACACTTTTTTTTTTTTTTTTTTTTTAAACAACAGTACAGAGGTGTACCAAGTTCCCACATGGAACATATTAGCTGCCTCGCTGATTTGAAGCATCCATCCATCCATCCATCCATTTCCTGTAACGCTTGTCCTCACTAGGGTCACGGGCGTGCTGGACAGCTTTTGATAATATATACTGAAATAGAGGTGTTCTAGTCCAGGGGTGTCAAACTAGTTTTTGTCGCGGGCCACATAGCAGTAATAGTGAGCCATTATGACTGTGAAACCATTCATTCATTTTCCGTACCGCTTCTCCTCACTAGGGTCGCGGGCATGCTGGAGCCTATCCCAGCTGACTCTGGGCGAGAGGCGGGGCACATCCTGAATTGGTCACCAGCCAATCGCATGGCACATATAAACAAACAACCATCCACACTCACATTCGCACCTACGGGCAATGTAGAGTGGTCACTTAACCTAGCATGCATGTTTTGGGGGAAAACCCGGAGAAAACCCACTCAAGCACAGAGAGAACATGCAAAATCCACACAGGCGAGACCGGATTTGAACCCAGGGCCTCAGTAGTGTGAGGCAGATGTGATAACCATTCGCCCCCCCGTGCCGCCCCTGTGAAACCATATCAATGTTAAACACCTCATCATATTATTAGTATAAACAACAAACTGACGCAAAACTAGTTTTTAAATCAGAAGTCAAGGATAATAGCTTGAAAAAGGGGATTGGAAACAAAATAATCCTTACAATATCTCATCGTTATTTATTACATATGACAATTAGAAATTTTGGTAGCGATTTTAGCAAGAATCATGTAAGTTGATGAGCACGATTTGCTTTCACGAGCCACATAAAATGATGTGGGAAGGCCGGATCAGCCCCCCTGGCCTTGAGTTTGACATGTGTGTTCTAGTGCCGCTGTACATTTGTGGTTGTTCATTACCTTAACTTGTGCCCTTTCGATATTGTTACTGGTGTTACCAGCAGTTGTTTTCAGGTCTTTCTTCACAGCTCCTTGGACGTTTTTGTTGTTCTTGTTGTTGTATTAAAGTTTGGGTACATTTCTAAGATCTCTTTGTCCATGGTATTTCCTCAAGGTCTTCTGTGACTATCACGGCCACTCTCGAAAAAAGAATGTTTTCTTGTATGGCTGCAGTGTAAAGGAAACTCTATGGCAATCAGGTTCTACTGTTGACACTGCAGGACTGAAAGAAGACCCTGGATATAGGGTAGGACGTTGTACATGTGTTCCAAAGCTCATTATTGTGATATGATTTTAATATAAACCTTGTTTTTTCTTTGAGGTGCGTTGTTTAAAATACCACTTTTGCAGTAAAAACTAAAACAATTTTGTTCTTTCACTTTCTAGACGATTGCAAAGGCCTTGGATCGTATTGCACCAG
The DNA here is from genome assembly GCF_024500385.1 of Phyllopteryx taeniolatus. Taxonomy (NCBI): domain Eukaryota; kingdom Metazoa; phylum Chordata; class Actinopteri; order Syngnathiformes; family Syngnathidae; genus Phyllopteryx; species Phyllopteryx taeniolatus. Next base: position 4,944,080 of record NC_084506.1, read on the forward strand.
CCTTTTCTTTCAACAGCTGCAACTACATGGTAATAATGATTTGATGATTGTGGCACGGTGGGCGACTGATTAGCACATCTGCCTCACAGTTCTGAGGACCCAGGTTCAAATCCATCCTCAATTGTGTGGAGTTTGCATGTTCTCCCCGTTCGTGCGTGGGTACTCAGGTTTCCTCCCACATCCCCAAAACATGTGTGGTAGGTTCATTGAAGACTCTAAATTGCCAGTATTTGTGAATGTGAGTGTGAATGATTGTTCGTTTATATGTGCCCTGTGATTGGCTGGCAACCAGTTCAGGGTGTACCCCGCCTTTCGCCCGCATTTAGCTGGGATAGGCTCCTAGTGAGGCTAAGCGGTACACAAAATGGATGGTTGGATGGGTGGATGGATTTAATGATTCCATTTCATTATTTCAGTCTGATCAATAAGCAGCAAAAATTAAAAAAAATAACCTCCTCCTCCTTTTATAAATCCATTAGTCAGAATTTACAGATGCAACTGAATTACCTCAGTCTATGGTGCTTCCCATGATGACTGCACTTACTCAAGTCAGTGAACCAATAGCAGCGAACGTCTGTGCCCACGCTGTGATTCATTATGAAGGTTGAAATCATTAAACCGGGCGATTTAGGAATCGCACAACTGTAGTTTGTGTTGACACTTGCAACACCACCAATTTGACAAAATTTCATTTTTGTATCGTACTGAGATGCCAGCTCCTAGCATCATCTTTCAGGAACATTCGGAATATTTGGTCAGGAACACTTTTGTCTCAGCCAAAACAAATGCACGGCACCAGAAAGAGTCCAAACAACAAGGTTTTCTATATTATTAATATGAAGCATTAAATTATATCTGTATCCATCCATCTATTTTCTATACCAGTTTTCCTCATTAGGGTTGGGGGTGTGCTGGAACCTAGCCCATCAGGGTAAACCCTGAACTGAGTTCCAGTCAATCGCAGGGCACATCTAGACAAACAACCATTCACACCCGCACAGAAGGACAACTTTGGAACTTTTGAACTTTGCGTCCATAGCACTCCGGATGGTTCTTTTCCTCTTTGGCCCGGACGACACGATGTCAACAATTTCCAAAAACTATTTGAAATGTGGACTCGTCGGACCATAGAACACTTTTCCACTTTGCATCGGTCCATCCTCGATGAGCTCGGGCCCAGAGAAGCCGGCGGCGTTTCTGGGTGTTGTTTATTAATGACTTTTGATTTGCATAGTAGAGTTTCAAGTTGCACTTACGGATGTAGCGCCGTTGTTTTTCTGAAGTGTTCCTGAGCCCATGTGGTGATATCCTTTATGCATTGATGTCGGTTTTTGATGCAATGCCGCCTGAGGAATCGAAGGTCACGGGCATTCAAAGTTGGTTTTCAGCCTTGCCGCTTACATGCGGTGATTTCTCCAGATTCTCTGAACCTTCTGATGATATTATGGACCGTAGATGATGAAATCCCTAAATTCCTTGCAATTGTACGTTGAGGAACATTGTCCTTAAACTGTTGGACTATTTTCTCACGCACTTGTTCACAAAGAGGTGACCCTCGCCCCGTCTTTGCTTGTGAATGACTGAGCAATTCAGGGCAGCTCCTTTTATACCCAATCATGGGTTCCCAAGGAGCCTGTTCACCTGTAGGATGTTCCAAACAGGTGTTTGATGAGCATTCCTCAACTTTCTCAGTCTTTTTTGCCACCTGTCCCAGCTTTTTTGGAACGTGTTGCAGCCATCAATTCTAAATTCATGATTATTTGCTAAAAACAATCAAGTTTATCAGTTTGAACATTACATATCTTGTCTTTGTTGTGTATTTGATTAAATATAGGTTGAACATGATTTGAAAATCATTGTATTCTGTTTTTATTTATGTTTAACACAATTCTCCCAAATTCATTGGAATTGGGGTTGTAGGTTTGAGTCCCACTATGGGCAAAAATGTAAGAAAGTCCACAACTACTTGTTGGAGAGATGCTAGTCTGCTTGCTAGCTACTGTCGAGGACCCCTTGAGCGAGGCATCTCAGGATTTGGCACTCTGTGCACACCTCTTTCACTCTGAGTCTCTCTTCGCATGCCTGCGTGTGTGTGATCTGGTTCTATGTGTGGTGAGCAAAAAGTATACAATAGGTAGTAGATGGATATTTGTTTCAATGTTTAAATATAACTGCACATGTGATCATGGACGGAATTCTCTGAAATGACCAAATAAACCACTTTTTAGAATTATATCTGTCCTAATATTTGTAATTTTTCCACTTCATAATTATTACTAATTTGATATTCTCAGGTGGAGAAGTCCCGTTCTGCCACTGCCAGAATTGTTGTCTGGAAAGAATTGGGCGTGGTGAGAAGTTATACCATGGAAAGCACTTACAATGGTTTTGACCAAGGAATATACAAGGTTTGTAAAATAGAACTTTCGAAACTTTTATGAAGATATTTGTAATCGTGAATGTATAGCTACTGTATAGTGTAGCCCCCTTATTCTGAACTGAACTGAACTCTTGACTGAAATTAAGTTTACATACACTCATCATGGGCATGAATGGCATTCATTTCTATTTATTTCAAAATTTCAGGACTGGAGGGGACAGAGAGGCAAACATAATGGAAGAAATTGAGAGGGATGAAAAAACAAAACAATTGCATTAATAATAATGCTATGGTGATTCAAAGTAGTGATGGATGTACATTTTTTAACATATAGTGCATCTGGAAAGTAGTCAGACCTTTTCACTTTTTCCACAATTTGTTATGTTACAGCCTTATTCTAAATTTTTTTTTAGAAAACGCACAATTTTATTTTAATGGGATTCAAATCAAACGGTCAAGCATTTCAGAAAACCATTATCATTTGACAAAACATAACCATAAAGAAATTAATGATGGTTGTTGTTCAGTCATCAGTCATATTTAAAAAAATAAAAATAAAAATTTCACAAATTCTGCCAGGGTATGTAAATTCATGCACTTGACTTTTGACATTTTTTGGGGGGCGGGGGGAATGTGCATTATACACGAGAAATTACGGTAAGTATTCGTAACCTTGGCTATGAAGCTCAGAATTAATCTGAGGGGCATTCATCTTTTTTCCACTGATGATCCTTGAGTTTCCACGATTTAATTGGAGTCCACCTGTGTCAAATGCAATTAATTTGTCATGATTTGGAAAGACAGATCCATGTTTATAAAATCACCCACTGTTGACAGTGCAAGTCAGAGCACAAACCAAGCAGTGTTGCCATAGTTACCTTGAAAAAGTAACTTAGTTACTTTACTGATTAATTGAGCTTAAAAGTAACTTAGTTACTTTATTGATTACTTGATTTTAAAAGTAACTAAGTTAGAAAAAAAGTAACATTTTAGTTACTTTCCAAGTGGCAGTAATATCACTTATCCACAGTACAAAAAAAGCGTTAGCTTAACCGTACCCAATAGTTAGTAATGTACCCCACACAAGCTACAGAATCATGTCATCAACAAGAAGCAATAACTCAAATATTAGTGTAGTTGAAGCCACATTAAATCAGCAACTTAGTACAGACTTTACATGCCAACACAGTACAGGAAGTAAATAAACGTAAACAAGCACATCATTCTCTCTTTTTTAAAAAAAAATGTTTTGTCCTGTTCGGCTGTTAGGTCAAGCAGAATGGAGGATATGTATCCCTTTTATCCTGGAACATTTTTATTGTGTCACAGTGGAGTATTTAAGATGCCACTGTGGTTTCTTAGTATTAAAATTGATGTTTATTGAGAATCAGAGTCGATCAGTCGAACAGAACAGTTTCGAGAGGGGAGTGAGAGACGAAGACAAAAGACAAAGCATTCATTGTAAACAAAATGAGAAAAGTAAATCATTACATATCTAGAACAATGAAACATTAGATATGAGTGTTGTATGGGGCAGTAGTGCTACACCCTGTGAGGGAAGGCTAGGACAAGATAGGACAGGACAGGACAAAGACAGGAGAAGAAGCACGCAGGACAAGGGTCGTGAACCCGGCTGTACAACTGAAGTGTGGTGGGAGTGACTATGTAAATTATAAGTCCGTAGGAGGTGAGTGTGAGGGACTTTCAAATGGTTTTCTTTTTAAGATGTTTCTTTATCATGTGCACAGTATAAACACGACGGTAACACAGCAATGAAATTCTTTCTGTCACAGTTTTCCTCCACTAACACAAACATTTATATATTTAAATAAAAAACAATTATAACTACAATAAATATATATATATATATATATATATATATATATATATATATATATATATATATATATATATATATAGTATATATTCTATAATCCACACCTGGTCAAAATTATACATACATCAACTCTCCATATCGTACTTCTGTACATCCACATAACATTTGGGCAAAGATCCCTTTGCAAGTTGTCAAGGCATTTTGTAACTAACAAAAAATAATTTAAGCATTGTTCACAAATCTTTTGGGAAGGCCCTTCCAGAAGTTTAATAAATTAATTCTAACAATTCTTTCTCTCTTTTTTTATTATTATTATATATTTTTTTTAAAGAATCTTTGTATAAGCATTCCATCCATAATGGCATCAATCAACTCCTTTCCCACTCCCTCATTCTAATAATGTTCAAATGTATAATGTTGATTAACATTGTGTCACACTAAACCTGATCAAACAGTTGTGGTACTCTCTACAACAAACATACGGTAATGGGCATTCTTGAGAGTATTTAATAAATAAGACAATAGTCAAATGTTGTCTCCCTGCAGCAATTTTGTCTTGTGTGCGTTTGCTGCAAATTCAGTCTTTGTATGTGTGCCTCCCTTTCTATTCGTATTTGTATAGGGTCTGCAGACAAGAACCAGGGAGCTGGAAGAAATGGGAATGAAATTTTGCCACAGTCTGCTCTCCGTGACTATAGAGACAAGGGCACTTTATGGCAGGAGTCTCATCAACCGCATGAATCTGGGACATAACATCCTCGATCATAAGTCACACAAGTAAGATACTGTGTTACCCCGACTAATTTCAAAATATTGAAAGGGTGTGTTCTGATTTAAATGCTTAAGTTTATGCAAGAAGATGTATTCACATTTTGTGCGGGTGTGTTAGGCTAGTGTGTCGCTGTTTGTTTGCGTTGAGGCACATGGACTGAAATGCAACCAAGCTGAACAAGGGGATTGTGGGTTAAGTTGTTCTAAGTAACTATTTACTTACAAGTCTTGGGTAAGAACTGTGGTAGGCAGAGGGGATACAGCGAGAATGATTGAATAGAGGCAAGAGCGGAGTACATTCAGATTAGGCCATGAGACCCAACTACCTCGGCAGGACAGTGTAGCGTATTTTGGTTTGGATGAAAGCTTCAATTATTTGGAAAGGGGGTCAGAGAGTAAACACCTGCGTTTCCCTCTGAGGTCATTCGAGCGAACGTTAGAATGTTACAATCAAAGACTCGTACAGGACGCCGCGTCTCTTTTTATATTTATAGTTTTTAGGGAAAGTGACGAAAAACCTCTTTACCAATCTCTGTTCTCTAGAAGCCTCGTTACATTCAATAGGATAATCGTTCTTGATTTTAGCGGACAAACGTTGCACTCAAACACACACAGGCACAGGCAAAATTGGAGGTACCTTGCCATGAAAGAAAGAAACAACTCCAATGGTCACTAAAACAACTTGAAACTGATGAGAATGGCAAAATGCATATATGCAAGCAAACAAAGCTTCGAGGAGAATGTCCTTTGGAAAGATGAGACAAAACTGGAGCTTTGTGGCAAAATACCAAGTATAAAGGAATACGTTTTAATGCGGAATTAGTTTTAGAAGAAAGTGTAGACAATTATTGTTGAACATGTTCACACTGAGCCAATTAATTGTTTGCTTTTGCATGATAGACATTGTGAAACGCCACTTTTTGTCTCTCATACAGCTGTTTTGAAGAGGATGAGCCCCCATGCGTTGAAGAAATTGAATATTCCACGGGGTCTCGTGGTCTGAAAGGCAATGATTTAGAATTGGATGTAAACAGATGCATGGCCAACATTGATGCAGAGGGTGACGCCGAAGGACAAACGGCAGGGCAATAACGGCAAGATGGTGTCAGCCATTCACAACAGTCAAGTCGCGTGCTCCCTTCACCTGATAACGCAGATGTCCATTGAAACTCTAGATGAATCAAGAAACAAGTGCGCTCATGTGACTCGCACCAATGGGACCACATCTGAGCTGAGAGGTATCAATTGGAACTTGTCTTTCAATTGAGTTTTAAAAATTTAATCTGATATTATGATATGACCCAAGTGCGTAATACTACCTGGATACTGTAATCATGTCTCCACTATTCTACTCAGTTGTGGCCCGTGATCTTTGCCTCACTAAATATTTAAATCATTTGGGTCTGCTACATTGTCATAGTCATATTTATTGATCTACGTTAGATTTCTGAAGATATTTTCTGTTGTAGTAACACAAGACGTTTCTATTGTTGCATGGATATGATTTTTGAAGGCATTTTTGTTTGTTTTTATTTCTAACAAAAAAAACGAGACTGAGAAATCTTGACCTAATCTATATTGCAATAAATCATCTATGCAGAATGTTTGAAATTAAAATTTCTAATTAAAATCAATAGCATGGCCGATTAGAAGCCTTGCTGCTGGCTAAGGAGAAGAATTCAGTTGGAATCTGAATTTGACTCGCAACTTTTTTTCTTTTTTCTTAATTGAGTTTCTATGAGTATTGAGTTTTTGATATCCAGTATATAACATCCCTGTAACCCTGAAGTGGTGTAGAAAATAGATGGACAAAATGAAATGTTTAGATAATTAAGCCCGTTTTCCTAATAAAAGAGTTGTTCGAAAATACCTTGAGATGGTTGTTTCTTTTGTGGTCACTGATGGTGTAGCGGTACACTCGCCTTGACTTTGGCCAGTTCATGGTGTAGTCTGCCTGAGCAGCATAGCCAAACGAAACAACGTCACTTTGTCCTTATATAGTGATAAAGGGAACTCGCGCTACAAAGTATAACCCTGCCCACAAAATCAGGAAAATTCAAACGGTGAAAAAGATGCTTAAGCTATAGCTCAACAATTCAGCATTATATTGTTATGTCTTTGCATTCATTTTCAGCACATCAAACTTATGTAATGTATTTAGAAACAAAACACGGATCTTTGCATAGTGCCCCATTAAGAGAGTGTCAGTCAGGCACACTCAATGCAGCAAATGCATTGACATGCTCTGGCACCATATTGTCACAAAGCTTGACATAAGGTCATTACGCAATGCAATGAAATAGACTAGTTCTAAAATGTTTCCATATGTAAGGGATATTTTCCACAGATATTTCATGTTATTCTGAGATTGCATCCATGGGCAGTTCGTGAATGATAAAATAGACTACAATTATTCCAGTTTTTCACAATTGCCAGACAAAAACATTTCCAAAGAAAAGACATTTCTTGAACCCTTAACCCAGGGGTGTCAAACTCATTTTTGTCACGGGCCACATTGTAGTTACGATTTCCCTCAGAGGGCTGTTATGATTGAAAACATAGAAATGTTTATTTGGCTCATCATATTATTAGATTAAACTCGTTTTGAAATCAGAAATCAAGGATAATAGCTTTTGTTCAACTTATTATAAAAGGGGGTTTGGTAAAAAAAATAAAATGCTTAAGCAATAGCTCAACGTTTGTTATATATGACAATTTGGATATGTTGGTACAGATTTTAGCAAGAATCATGGAAGATGACGCATGATTTTCTTTCGAGGACAACATAAAATGATTTGGCAGGCCGGATCTAGCCCCCAGGCCTAGAGTTTGACACCTGTACTTTACCCCATCTTCTCACAACCTTAAACACAAATGCAAAAATTATAACTAACCCACCACACATGTCCGAGGACCTCAGTATGTGCCCCGATCAAATTCACTAAAATCAGTAATAGACCTGCAGTTTACGGTGTGCCGGCAGTTAGACTTGGTCTGAGCAGACATAAGTTGAGACCAACTTTGAACCACCAAATAATCAACTCCACCAGGCGCATGTCCAACGACAGACCCTCGCTGAGCATCTTGACGCAGACCGGTCTACCAAATTGACTGAGCCTTGTAATTGCACAAAAATAAGGATATGCCAGCATTTACGCTCCGCTGCATAGCCACTGTCTACGAAAATAGAGCCCTATATCGCAACAATTCAGGACGAAACAGATACAGATTCCAGTCGTATGAGTTTTATTGAATCGCTGCAGATATTAATACATTTTACACAAACAGTGATTAACTATCCCTTTTGAATATTTACTTACCCACTCACTGTTATATCAATACAATTGAAAACAACACTTTATAAGGAGCAGTTGTAAGACAGAACATGCAGAGTCTCTATCAGTGGCCATTTATCAATCTCCCTGTCACTGACAGTATTACATATGCATGACTCACAATGCCCCTGGGTAATAGGTTTTACCGAAGGCTTTCAGACTACTAAATAATTCACCATCACAAATCATAGAATATTTAATTCCATGGGATCTCGTTTCAGGTTTTGGTTTGTTCAAAACCCAAATATGATATGATATAAATGATATTTGGCCACTGAGGACCTTTTCTCCAGTCTGACCATGTGCCGTTGTTGTTGTACTTCTCCAGTCCACAATATCTGGCAAAGGGTATGTGATGCTACGAGGAGGAGAGCATCTTGTTCCCTGGTTCTTGCCTGTAGATAAAGTATTATGCTAAGAGCTTCCACATATATATATATATGTGTGTGTGTGTATATATATATATATATATATATATATATATATATATACACACATACACACACACACATACAGCGGCTGAATTAAGTATTTAAAATATACTTCCAAAGGTGCTATTGACCTGAAACTTTCACCAGATGTTGGGAACAACCCAAGTAATCCATACATACAAAGAAAGTAGAACAAATAATTAAGTTGTGCGTAAAAATGTGAAATGACACAGGGAAAAAGTATTGAACACATGAAGAAAGGGAGGTGCAAAAAGGCATGGAAAGCCAAGACAACACCTAAAATAACAGCAATTCAGCCCCTTGTCAGTGCAAATGAATATCAGCTAGTTCAGTCCTAATTGATGACCTACAAAAAGGTCTCATTGCCAAGGTGTGAGTCAAGACACATCTCATGATGGGTAAGAGCAGAGAGCTGTCACAAGACCATCACAAACTAATTGTTGCAAAACATAACGATGGCATTGGTTACAGGCGCATAGCTAAGCTTCTGAATGTTCCAGTGAGCAAGGTTGGGGCCATAATACCGAAGTGGAAAGCCAATCATACCACCATAAATTTGCCTTGATCAGGTGCTCCTCACAAGATTTCTGACAGAGGAGTGGAAAGAATAATCCAAAGAGTTGTCCAAGAGCCAAGGGCCACCTGTGGAGATCTTAAAAATCACCTGCAATTTGCAGGTACTGTTGTCACAAGGAAAACAGTGAGTAATGTACTCCGTCGCCCTGACCTGTATGCACGCTCACCACGCAAGAAGCCATCGCTGGAAGAAAAAAAAGCATGTCAAAGCTCGTTTAAAGTTTACTGAACATCATTTGGACAAGCCAGTTAAACACTGGGATAATATAGTCTGGTCGGATGAGAGCAAAATTGAACTGTTTGGATGCCATAATGCACACCACGTTTGGAGGAGAAATGGCACTGCACATCACCCTAAAAACACCATACCAACAGTGAAGTTAGGAGGTGGGAACATGATGGTGTGGGGCTGCTTTTCAGAAAATGGTACTGGTAAACCACATTATTGAAGGACGGATGAATGGGCAAATGTACCGAGACATTCTTGACAAAAATCTGCTGCCCTTTATGAGGATGATGAAAATGAAACGAGGTTGGACATTTCAGAAGGATAATGATCCAAGGAAACTCTCAATTGGTTGCAAAGAAAAAAAATAAAGCTGCTAGAATGGCCCAGCCAATCACCTAACTTAAATCCAATCAAAGATCTATGGAAAGAACTGAAACTCAAGGTCCATGAAAGAAGCCCACGGAACCTTTATGATTTGAAGAGTGCTTGTGAGGAGGAATGGGCCAAAATCACAACGGAGCAATGCGTGCGACTAGTTTCTCCATACAGGAGGCATCTTGAAGCTGTCATTGCAAATAGGCTTTTCTACAAAGTGTTAAATAAATACCAGTTGGCGTGTTCAATACTTTTTCCCTTTGTCATTATCCATCCATCCATCCATTTTCTGAGCCGCTTCTCCTCACTAGGGTCGCGGGCGTGCTGGAGCCTATGCCAGCTGTCATCGGGCAGGAGGCGGGGTACACCCTGAACTGGTTGCCAGCCAATCGCAGGGTACATACAAACAAACAACCATCCGCACTCACATTCACACCTACGGGCAATTTAGAGTCTCCAATTAATGCATGTTTTTGGGATGTGGGAGGAAACCGGAGTGCCCGGAGGAAACCCACGCAGGCACGGGGAGAACATGCAAACTCCACACAGGCGGGGCCGGGGATTGAACCCCGCCCCTCAGAACTGTGAGGCTGACGCTCTAACCAGTCGTCCACCGTGCCCCCTTTGTCATTATTACACACAAATTAATTTCTGATCTTATTTGTTCTAATTTATTGTATGTATGGATTATTTGGGTTGTTCCCAACATCTGGTGAAAATTGCATGTCAATAGCACCTTTAGTAATATATTTAATGAGAAGAACTAAGACGTTAAATACTTATTTCAGCCGCTGTATATATAAGCGATATAACGATATCTATATCTCATGGTTGGGTTTTGATTTAGAATGGTCATATCCATGCAACAATAGAAACGTCTTGTGTTACTACAACAGAAAATATCTTCAGAAATCGAACGTAGATCAATAAATAGCAATGACTATGACAATGTAGCAGACCCAAATGATTTAAATATTTAGTGAGGCAAAGATCACGGGCCACAACTGAGTAGAATAGTGGAGACATGATTACAGTATCCAGGTAGTATTACGCACTTGGGTCATATCATAATATCAGATTAAATTTTAAAAACTCAATTGAAAGACAAGTTCCAATTGATACCTCTCAGCTCAGATGTGATCCCATTGGTGCGAGTCACATGAGCGCACTTGTTTCTTGATTCATTTAGAGTTTCAATGGACATCTGTGTTATCAGGTGAAGGGAGCACGCGACTTGACTGTTGTGAATGGCTGACACCATCTTGCCGTTATTGCCCTGCCATTTGTCCTTCGGCGTCACCCTCTGCATCAATGTTGGCCATGCATCTGTTTACATCCAATTCTAAATCATTGCCTTTCAGACCACGAGACCCCGTGGAATATTCAATTTCTTCAACGCATGGGGGCTCATCCTCTTCAAAACAGCTGTATGAGAGACAAAAAGTGGCGTTTCACAATGTCTATCATGCAAAACCAAACAATTAATTGGCTCAGTGTGAACATATTCAACAATAATTGTCTACACTTTCTTCTAAAACTAATTCCGCATTAAAACGTATTCCTTTATACTTGGTATTTTGTCACAAAGCTCCAGTTTTGTCTCATCTTTCCAAAGGATATTCTCCCCGAAGCTTTGTTTGCTTGCATATATGCATTTTGCCATTCTCATCAGTTTCAAGTTGTTTTAGTGACCATTTGATTTAGAATTGTTTTTATATAATTTAAGCACAACTCTGACCATGCGTACCTCCACACTAAACATAGTGCTATAGTAGTAAAACCCGAATACGTGAGCCCGATGCCTAAAGAGCCCAATGCCGCTGCAGGTTGCCATTCAAACAAAAGAGCGGGTCATGCAAAGGTTATAGTATGTCTCCCAGTTAGTGATGTTTGACAGTGAGAACCCACAACCTTCGGGTTGCAAGCTGACACTTAAAGAGCTATGGCATCTGTGTCTGTCTGCCTCCTACCGAGTTTTATCTGGGATAGACTACAGCTTCCCCACAACCCTGGACTGGATATGCACACACCGCAAATTGAAACAGAAGCTGTGTTGGTGAGTAGACCTGTGGGATTGAACAGTTAAAGACCAATTAACTGAAACAATCAATACAGCTCCCTTCTGACCAACGTAGTTGGTATTGTAACAGAAGAATGGTGTAACCTTCGACATGTTTACGTTGCAGTTACATGAACAGTCAGGTACAGTTTTAGGCAGAAATGTCTGAGGACTAGCATGGAAGCAGAGGTACAATTAACTAACTCTGAACTAAACTCTTCCAGAAAGGTCAGGCTACCATGGTACAGATTCTGAAAAAAAAAAAATCTAAATTAGGAAAACTGAAATTCCAGACTTTTTTCTTTTCTGTCAAAAGCTGACTGTTTCAGCAGAAAACAGCAAAAATATATGTATATATACATATTTTTTTTTATTTCTCATGCTATATTTTAACAATATAACAAACTGCAAACTATATTTGCAGACGTAGAGAGCGGCAAGGATACAAACTGATAGAAAAGGACAGAATGACGTGAAATCAAGTTGTTTGATCAGAAACAGGTTCAACATGTAGTCATTCCACAAGGAAAACAATTAGTATGGCAGAGATAAATCCATCCATCCATCCATTTTCTGTACCGCTTGTCCTCACTAGGGTCGCGGGCATGCTGGAGCCTATCTCAGCTATCTTCGGGCGAGAGGTGGGGTACACCCCAAATTGGTTGCCAGCCAATCGCAGGGCACATACAAACAAACAACCATTCGCACTCTCATTCACACCTACGGTCAAGTTAGTTTTTTTTTTCAATGAACCTACCATGCATATTTTTGGGATGTGGGAGGAAACCGGAGTACCCAGAGAAAACTCACGCTGGCACGGGGAGAACATGCAAACTCCACACAGGCGGGGTCGGGGATTGAAGCCCGGTCCTCAGAACTGTGAGACAGATGTGCTAACCAGTCGTCCACCGAGCCGCTGAGAAGAAGCAAACAGGCAGAATTTACCCCCACCTCCCAAAAAAATTATACGAAACATAAAGAAACATAACAAAAAATAACCAATAATAATAATAACAGAATAATTCAGTGGCATTCAAATGGAATTGAAGCAGGGGTAAAAGAAAAAGAAAAAAAAAAGGAGGTGGGGGTAATTGGACAAAGGGGCAGCACATTCGGAAACTGTAGTTAATAAGACAGACATCATGGTCCAGGGGGATTCCAGTCTAACCTCATCTGTCAGCCTATCCATCACCACTGCAAACAGGTAGGGGCTCAGGGCTGATCCCTGATGCAGTCCCACCTCCACCTTAAACTCTTCTGTCACACCTACAGCACAACTCACCACTGTTATGCTGCCCTCATCGTTTTCTTCTGTGGTGTTGTGTTTCAGAGAAGTGTGAGGGAGAGTTGGAAGAATAATTTTATATATTTATGTAAATACTTGTTTTCTGACAGTGTGATTATTGTATCTTCACGGTGTAGGCTTTTGGTGTATAAATAGAGGTTAGTCTTTTTTCGTACGGTTTTGTCCATGCCTCGTGGCACGGCGTGCGGATTGTGCCACAGCCTAGCTTCACGGTGGAGCAAGTGCTGCTGGCTGTTGGCGAACAGGTGGGATATATGCATATCTCACATGCATCCCGCATGCATAAAGCGGTGGTCGTGTTTTTTAAACATCCAAAATATGTAACAGAATTTATAGAGAATGGATTAATTCTAAATGACAAGTTTATCCCAGTTTCCCCGCTGGCCGTACCGTCAACACGGATCACTGTGTCGGGCGTCCCTCCGTTTATTTCGAACAAGGCGGTGGAACGGGGTTTTGTAATGTTGGGCTAGGATGTAAGGATAAAAAACGGAAGCATGTTCAGTCATTTAGACGACAGGTTTTCATGTTTTTAGACTCATGAAAGACTGAAAGGCATACAGTGTTGATGTAGGCATTATTTCTATTGCTCAAGAAAAAGCATTTGATCATGTGGATCGTTCTTTCTTATTTTCCACATTGCGGGCATTTGGAGTTTGGAGCATTTTGTATCATGGGTGAAACTGCGGTACAAGAGTGCATGTTGTGTAGTTAAGGTTGGGGGAGGACTGAGCAGACCAGTCATGGTCGGGAGAGGGATGAGGCAAGGCTGTCCTATCTCGGGACTATTGTATAGTTTTGCTATCGAGCCTCTCCTATTGAGATTTAGGAAATTTGAAAGGTTTGAAAAATGGATGTGTTGAATTTTTTATTTGTGTAAATTTTCATTTTTGTTGTTATTTTAATTATGTTTCTGGTAATATCTTTTCATGGTTTTTAACGTAAATGTATATTGGGATCTTTTGTCAAAAGGTGGGCAAAATCAAGTTTCTTGAAAGTCAAAGTCTTCTTTTTCTTTCGGCTGGTCCCGTTCGGGGTCGCCACAGGTGTTTTTTTTTTTTTTAGCAAACTCCATGGAGGCTTTCATGTGTCTTGCACTGAGGAGAGGCTTCCGTCAGGCCACTCTGCCATAAAGCCCCGACTGATGGAGGGCTGCAGTGATGGTTGACTTTCTAGAACTTTCTCCCATCTCCCGACTACATCTCTGGAGCTCAGCCATAGTGATCTTTGGGCTCTTCTTTACCTCTCTCACCAAGGCTCTTCCCCCCCCCGATTGCTCAGTTTGGCCGGACGGCCAGCTCTAGGAAGGGTTCTGGTCATCCCAAATGTCATCCATTTAAGGATTATGGAGGCCCTGTGCTCTTAGGAACCTTAAGTGCAGCAAAAAAAATGTTGTAACCTTGGCCAGATCTGTGCCTTGCCACTATTCTGTCTCTGAGCTCTTCAGGCAGTTCCTTTGACCTCATGATTCTCATTTGCTCTGACATGCACTGTGAGCTCTATGGTCTTATACAGACAGGTGTGTGGCTTTCCTAATCAAGTCCAATCAGTATAATCAAACACAGCTGGACTCCAATGAAGGTGTAGAACCATCTCAAGGATGATCAGAAGAAATGGACAGCAACCGAGTTAAATATGAGTGTCACAGCAAAGGGTCTGAATACTTAAGACTGTGTGATATTTCAGTTTGTCTTTTTTAATAAATCAGCAAAACTGTCAACAACTCCGTTTTTCTGTCAATATGGGGTGCTGTGTGTACATTAATTAGGGAAAAAAAATAACTTGAATGATTTTAACAAAGGCGGCACAGTGTCAACTCTAAATTGCCCATAGGTGTGAATGTGAGTGTGAATGGTTGTTTGTTTCTATGTGCCCTGCGATTGGCTGGCGACCGTTCAGGGTGTACCCCGCCTCCCTCCCGAAGATAGCTGGGATAGGCTCCAGCAGTCCGTGACCCTAGTGAGGATAAGCAGTAAAGAAAATGGATGGAGGGATGTATAAATATGCCCTCTGGATACCTTAGTGGCCAAAAATGCCTTATTGGCATTAAAACTACAGCTTACCAGCGCATATTTATACATTACACATAAAAAATGCTCATGCAGTCAAAGCAATATTGTTTATAATCTTTACATATGCAAGACTCTAATGACTACCGACATCATATCACTTTACTATTTATTGTGCTTAAAATAATTTAGTTGTTTTTTTTAAATTTGTAATTAAAATTGAAAATATTTCATTGATTCATTTTCCGTACCACTTATGCTCACTCTGGTCGCGGGCGTGCTGACGGCTAGCTCAGCTGACCCTTAATCAATATAATTATTTCAAAGGGTTTAAATCCCCAAAATTATTAATGTATGATGATTTAATAGCTGTGTTTTTTTGCATGTACAGTGAACCCCCACATATTCCAGGTTCAGCATCCATGGATTCACCTTTTCTTTTTATTATTTTTTATTGGTGCAAAACATACAAAAAGCATTTTAAAAACATGTAAGATCAAAAGAAAAGTAAAAAGAATTAAAAAAATTTCACTGAGAAAAGAAATTCGTGTAAAATGATTTCAAAACAAACAAAATTGCTCGAGGAGTGCACATGGGCTGGTATTAGGCTTTGGCTGTGGTTAACTTTTGGTTGCATGCATACATTATTTTACAAATGACATGTTATTTGTTTTTGGGTAGTGGGAAGGCAGGTGGCTCAACCTTATACTGCATCCACCATGCTATTCCATGTCGAACAACTTCTTATACTCTATCATACCATTTTTTGATTAAGTACAATTTCAGTCAGACTGACATGTTTAGGTTTCAGTCGGACTATTTTGTTCACTATGTAAAAATAGGAAACTAAAAGAAGACAATATTTTTTTAATGACTTTTCTCTTTTTTGGGCATTTCATGTAACAGTTTTTGAATATAAAATCTGTGTAATGTAATCTTGCAAACTGAGAAATGCTGAGCGGAAATACAAAAGAAATAAATTAATTACAATTACGATACCAGCAATCTCCATGCAAATTCATTTTTAGGAGCTGTATGGTGTCATATGCTGACATGATGACTGCACAATCTATTTGGATATTTAAGAAGTGCATTGAGGAGCTCAGAAATTCCACGTGACACGCTCACTGGAGGCTTCTCAGCATGCACACACTACAGGAAGTTCTCTAGTTATTATTATCGACTGAACTTCCACTTTACTTAAGCAACCATCAAAATGTTGAGTTATGCATTGATGGTCAAACTACGAAATTAGTTCAGAAAAACTCAATAGTCAATACCAATAAAAGACAAGGATCCCATAACGATGTGACAATGACACCACAGGATCACCTTAGATGCAATATATGATGAGTGCTCAATGTAAGTTCATCGGACCTTTTATGGCTATTCCAGCAAGTATACTGTATGGAATATGGACATTTTATTACTTTGTTATACTTCAAACACAAATATTGAGTAATATAGCAGTAAGCAGGAAGAGGCACTTAGGTCCAGCGCTCTAGTGAGAGTCACTCAGGTATGCGCCGCCCTCCAGTGTAAGGTCTGGGAGCCTTCGTCAGAATTTTCTAGTATTTAACATCATAATTGGCTTGCATGAGGGCTGAATGTCATCCTGAGCATGTTCAATATGTTTAGCTTTTTAAAGAAGAGTGTCAATTTGACAAACCCCCCCCCCCCCAAAAAAAATAAGGTGGATAAAGAATTGTTATTTTTATTTGCAAGAATTTTAATCCTAAAGTAGGACTTTTTACTAATATTTTAACCATTGTATTTACTACTTCCACACAAAACGGATCAAATTCTGTCCACCTGAACACGCATGCATCATGTTATAATTATTTTGGTAACGTGTTGACAAATACAGTAGATACATGACAAAATTCTCACAGGTGTGTGCTGAGGGAACATATTCACATATTCATATTGTATTATTTCATGAAAAAGAATCAGCTAGTTTACTAATCTGTGTCTACATAGCTGTATTCCAGCACTGTTAAACAGATACATACACCTCCAAGGACTTAGTATATCGTGTACTAACATTAGTTAATCAGCCCTTAATAAGGCATTCAAACCCTGTTAGGTCATGTTGATGTGAATCATGTAGTTAATTCTTTTCCATTGATTGTCTACTTGACCTTAATTTACATTACGTTCCTCTTCATTATTTCTGTTTCTAACCCAGTATGTCCAGATAGACTGGTGCGGCTTTCATCAGAGATAATAGAGTCTTCTGAATCTCCTTCATGTTAAGGCGCTGTTGTGGTTCTCTCTGCCAGCAGCCGAGCATAACATCGTAGACTTCTTGCGGACAGAGCTTTGGGCGCTCAAGTACCCTGCCCTGAGTTACACACTCAATCACCTGGAAGAAGGATGACGAAGACTTTAGGTTATAAAACACAATATATTCATTAGAACCTATTATTATGTATTAATACACTCTTACTCTACTGCAACCCCAATTCCAATGAAGTTGGGATGTTGTGTTAAACATAAATAAAAACAGAATACAATGATTTGCAAATTATGTTCGACCTATATTTAATTGAATACACTACAAAGACAAGATATTTAATGTTCAAACTGATCAACTTTCTTGTTTTTAGAAAATAATCATTAACTTAGAATTTTATGGCTGCAACACGTTCCAAAAAAAAGCTGGGACAGGGTTATGTTTACCACTGTGTTACATCACCTTTTCTTTTAACAACATTCAATAAACGTTTGGGAACTGAGGACAATAATTGTTGAATAATTATTTCCCATTCTTGCTTGATGTACAGCTTCAGCTGTTCAACAGTCCGGGGTCTCCGTTGTCGTATTTTACGCTTCATAATCAACATTGTCCCAGACTATTGCACTAGTCGCTTGAAGTCTCGGTGCCCTTTGCACAATGGTCATTGCACCGGACAATTGCAATATTAGTCATTCGAAGTGCTAGAGGACTCTGCATCTTTTTCCACAATTGTCCAAAAAAATAAAAAATAAAATAAATAAATGAAATAATGTACCGGCATTACCAGATAACTAGCAACCCTTTATTGTTCAGTGAGTGTTTTTCTCAATGTCTTTATGTCTCAAAATTGTTCTGTCAATTGACTGTCTGTTGTCGTACTAGAGCGGCTCCAACTACCGGAGACAAATTCCTTGTGTGTTTTTCGGACATACTTAAATAAAGATGATTCTGATTCTGATTCTGATAATGCGCCACACATTTTGAATGGGAGACAGGTCTGGACTGCAGGCAGGCCAGTCTAGTACTCACACTCTTTTACTACGAAGCCACGCTGTTGTAACACGTGCAGAATGTGGTTTGGCATTGTTTTGACGAAATAAGCAGGGGCGTCCATGAAAAAGACGTTGCTTGGATGGCCGCATATGTTTCTCCAAAACCTGTATGTACCTTTCAGCATGAATGGTGCCTTCACAGATATGTAAGTTACCCATGCCATTGGCACTAACACAGCCCCATACCATCACAGATGCTGGCTTTTGAACTTTGCGTCCATAACAGTCCAGATGGTTCTTTTCCTCTTTGGCCCGGAGGACATGATGTCCACAATTTCCACAATAATTTTAAATGTGGACTCGTCGGACCTCAGAACACTTTTCCTCTTTGCAGCAGTCCATCTTAGATGAGCTCGGGCCCAGAGAAGCCGGCGGCGTTTCTGGGTGTTGTTGATAAATGGCTTTTGCTTTGCATAGTAGAGTTTCAAGTTGCACTTACGGATGTAACGCTGAACTGTATTTATTGACATTGGTTTTCTGACGTGTTCCTGAGCCAATGTGGTGATATCCTTTACACATTGATGTCGGTTTTTGATGCAGTGCCGCCTGAGGGATCGAAGGTCACGGGCACTCAATGTTGGTTTTCGGCCTTGCCGCTTACATGCAGTTATTTCTCCAGATTGTCTGAACCTTTTGACGATATTATGGACCGTAGATGATGACATCGCTAAATTCCTTGCAATTGTACTTTGAGGAACATTGTCCTTATACTTTCCACTATTTTCTCACACACTTGTTCACTAAGAGGTGAACCTCGCCCATCTTTGCTTGTGAATGACTGAACAATTCAGGGAAGCTCCTTTTATACCCAATCACGGCACCCACCTGTTCCCAATTAGCCTGTTCACCTGTGGGATGTTCCAAACGGGTGTTTGATGAGCATTCCTCAACTTTCTCAGTCTTTTTTGCCACCTGTCCCAGCTTTTTTGGAACACGTTGCAAAATGCAAGTTAATGATTATTTTCTAAAAACAATAAAGTTTATCAGATTGAACATTAAATATCATGTATTTGTATTAAATTAAATATAGTTTGAACATTATTTGCAAATCATTGTATTCTGTTTTTATTTAGGTTTAACGTCCCAACGTCATTGGAAATGGGGTTGTACATATTACATGGACATTTTGTAAAACAGATGCAACATTCGTGCGTAGTCAAAAAAGTATATTGACAAAGGGTGTTGGTTTGTAAATGATGGAAGTTAAGATAAGATAAATGGCAGTAAATGGGGTGGATGTACAGATCCATCCATCCATTTTCTGATTCGCTTATCCTCACTAGGGTCACGGGCGTGCTGGAGCCTATCCCAGCGATCATGGGCTGGAGGCGGGGTACACCCTGAACTGGTTGCCAGCCAATCGCAGGGCACACATAAACAAACAACCATTCGCACTCACATTCACACCTAGGGGCAATTTAGAGACTTCAATTAACCTACCGTGCATGTTTTTGCCGTGCATGGAGTGCCCGGAGAAAACCCATGCAGGCACACGGAGAACATGCAAACTCCACACAGGCGTGGCCGGGAATTTAACCCCAGTCCCCAGAACTGTGAGGCAGACGCTCTAACCAGCCACCGTGCCGCTACAGATCCAGTGGTTTTTAATTAAATAAACCACCCAAACCTGTAAAATTATCCAAAATGTTTTCCAGCACCTCTGGTTTGGAGTATTTGGTCCATCAATCCACTTTCTTTAGAGCTTATCCGTATTAGGGTCGCTGGTTGGCTTTGGGCAAAAGGTGTGTTGCACCCTGAACTCGTCGTCAGCCATAAAATACATGCAAATGCACAATAGACTTTGTCAAATGCATACAAATGTCGGTGAGTTTTTACCTCGTTATTGGCCAGCTGGAACCAGGGCTGTTTGCCATTAGTGAAGATTTCCCATAGAACAACTCCAAAGCTCCACACATCAGTCTCTGTGGTAAACTTCCTGTACATGATGCTTTCTGGGGGCATCCAGCGAATAGGCAGCATCGTGTGACCTCCCACCTAACCATACACACACACACACACACACAAATGTGCATAGTTTGTAAATTGTGTGATGAAGATAGGTTAAAAATGTAACCCAGTTAAAATATCTTACTTATCAGCTATAATATTTAATATCTGAAGTACATCATAGTAAACAATAATAGCCCTTCTGCCTATTGAACATGTGCAGTACAGTGTATTGTACATCCCTTGTTTATCGCGACAGATATTTTCGGACCACCCTTGCAATTGGTGAAAGCCGTGAAGTAGTAATCACCTTTAAAAAAGATATTTATGCACATTTTCAAGCTCTATGAACCTCCCCAGATTTTTATTAATCTTCCCCAAAATTCTATTCTATTACCATACTCTTATAAACACTTTCTATACTCTTATGCCTAGATCAGACTACAGGATTTTAGCCCCGATATTGGTCCGATTAGCTATTGCGGCTGATTTCCGAGATCAGGCCCGACATATTTTGTCAGGAACGACAAAACTTGTTATGTGACATAATCCACGACCAACGATTTGGCCCTACGATAGCCCAACGACGCCAAAATGAAAAGTCAAGCATGTTTGATTTTTGACATCAACGACAGCTGTCCGACAGCACACCTTCACATCGACCAATAGGATTGCGTATTCTGACCGGCGCATCGCCTCCCGTACTTGCCGTTATCAACATACTCGGTTGCCGTTGTCAACATTTATTCATGTGCACAACCCAATGATTACCGAAACTTTAGAGCATGATTCGACAGAACGCCGGCATTTTTACGTACAACCGTTAGTGCTAGCACTAGCTTGCTGGCTACATAACGTTTTGTTGCCTGCTTGCGAGCAGTATCGTATTAAAAGTATGCGAACATACCTCAAGCAATCCTTGAACCCCCACACAATACATTGGCGCGGCGCGTTGTTGTAACGAGTGTATCTGGTCGCGTTTGACCGGTGACACGTTTTCTGGTTCCGCCTCTTCGACAGTGTTTGATTTGACAAGATAAAGCCCAGTGATCGTAAAAATGGGATGCGGTGGTATTGGAATACATGCTGTGTTGTGTTGCCTCTGTCTGCCCGAGATACGGCAAGATTTGATGCCAGTAGTCTGACATATTGCAATCGGGAAAATTTGTCTTGTAGTCTGATCCAGCCATTAAACACAGTTTAAACTCCTTAAAATCCATCATCACCACATAAGTCCGCATAAGCGACATTTGAGAAAATAAAGTCTTCCTCCCATTCCAGATGGGTGCTTCAATCATTTTTCAAAATCTTTCTTCGGTAGAAGTCAATTGGAAGGGGAACTACATAACGAACCAGTTAGAGTTTTGCAGTTGATCACATGTGCATGTGCATTGACGTGTGAGCCAGATGGCTGCCCCATATGGCAATCGAGTTGTTAATGCTATATTTAGGATGAATGATAGGCTATCTATTTTTTCTCCATGCACGCTACCATTGCAGTAGTGTGCACATGCATGAATGGATAAATAAAAGTAGCGAACGGCATGTCGATCATTGTAACGGTGTAAAAGTATCGATCCTTCTTCACATAAATCCATCAATTTTCTGAGCCGCTTCTCCTCACTAGGGTCGCGGGCGTGCTGGAGCCTATCCCAGCTGTCATCGGGCAGGAGGCGGGGTACACCCTGAACTGGTTGCCAGCCAATCACAGGGCACATAGAAACAAACAACCATTCGCGCTCACAGTCATGCCTACGGGCAATTTAGAGTCTCCAATTAATGCATGTTTTTGGGATGTGGGAGGAAACCGGAGTGCCCGGAGAAAACCCACGCAGGCACGGGGAGAACATGCAAACTCCACACAGGCGGGGCCGGGGAATGAACCCGGGTCCTCAGAACTGTGAGGCTGACGCTCTAACCAGTCGGCCACCGTGCCGCCTCTTCACATAAATACTCAAGTAAAAGTAAAAAGCACATTTAAAGTACTCTGACAAGTACAGTTTATCAAAAATTTTACTTGAGTAGTTGTAACGGAGTAAATGTAGCGCGTTACTACCCACCTCTGGGACTGGTCGATCTTGATTGACATATTGGGCACCCCTGTGCTAGATGCACAAATTTCTGTACATATTTTAAATATGAACAAATATGTATGACCTTACCCTATAATAATCAGTGCTGTAAATGTCTCTTGACATGCCGAAGTCTCCTATTTTCACCTGGAGGACATTCCCTACCAGACAGTTTCTGGTAGCCAAATCACGGTGTACAAAGTGTTGCGATGCAAGGTAGATCATTCCTGCTGTGATTTGACTGGCTATGTGAAGCATCTGGGACAGTCCCAACTCCCCGTTAGTCTGCAGCGGCTGTCCGTCCACCAGGATCATGGCATCTGGTCCATGGGCTCTAAGGAGGGTTTCAAATGGTTAGGAAATAGTTCAAAGAGATCTACTGAATTTTGGCTTTTCATTTCAAGTCTGCTCTCTAAGAATATTGTTGCTATAACCTCACACAGTTGACAACAACTTTTGGAAATCAGATCTTGTGACACACACACTCTCCCACCAATTTGTGTCCTACACTGAGCAGGATTAATGAACACAAGGTTGCCGGCCAGGATGGCCTCCACTGTCCAAGTGCCAAAACACTCCAACATCAAAAGACTTCCGCCCTGTTGCACTTCATCTGCACATCACAAAGTGCTATAAGAGGCTGGTTCTGGCTCACATGAAATCCTGTTTGCCACACACACTGGATTCCCTTCAATTCATCCACCGCTAGAAAAGGAGCACTGGGGATGCCGTTACTTAATTGTGCCTTTTCTCACCGAGAGAACAACACCTATGTAAGAATGGTGTTCAAAGACCTCAGTTCAGCATTCAATACTATCATCCCTTCCAAACGGATCACCAAAGTCAGTGAGCTGGGCATCAACATCTTACTTAGCAACCGGATACTGGACTTTCTAATTAAAAGACCCCAATATGTCAGGTTAGACAACCATATGACTTTAACCCTTATACTAAACACTGGTGTTCCACAGAGCTATGTGCTGAACCCTCTCCTCTACTCATTCTTCACCTACGACGGCACACTTGTACATGGCTCTAATGTCACTGGCAAGTTTGCAGACGGCACGGTGATTGGCCTCATCAGCAGCAATGATGAGTTGGCCTACAGGGAAACTTTCCGGCGCCTGGCTCAGTTGCGCACCAACAGTAATCTGTTCCTCAACACGAAGAAGATGAAGGCGCTCATTGTAGACTTCAGGCTGACCAAAGGTAGTGCACACACACCCATCTGTATCAACGGGATGTTGAGTGTGTCTCCAGCTTTAAATTCCTAGGTGTCCACATCTCTGAGGACCTGTCTAGGACCTTCAACACCTCAAACCTCAGGAAGGCCCACCAGCTGACTGAATTAGCCCCATCTGTCCTCTCATCTTGGTAAGCTTCTATTGCTACGCCAACAAGAGCATCTACACCAACTGCACCTCAGTGTGATATGGCAATTGCTCTGTTGCTCTCCAGAGGGTGATGAAAACTGACCAACGCACCACTGGTTCTTCATTCCTTACCAAGGATGCTGTCCAGCACAAAAAATGTATGTGGAGGGACAGCTTTCACCCCAGGCACTATCTGTTGCCCCTCCTCCCATGTGGAGGGCCAGCAGGTTCAGGAACATCATCTTCCCTGCGACCTTTACCCTGCTGAACTCAACAGCCCTGTGATAGGCCTTGTGGTTAACCCCCCCCCCCCCCCCCCCACAAACACCATCCTCCAGTAACTGTGCTTCCTCCCTCCACCCTGACCGAGACGGCCATGCACCTTCTTTTAGCCACTGAATTTTTGCAATAGCAGTATTGCTGCTCATATTCACCGTCTTGACACTGTTTCATCTACCATTCATACACACACACTGAAATTTCTACTCTCTTTGCACATCTGGCTAGACGCTTATCTGCATTTCTTTGTCTCAGCACTTAGCTCAATTGTAATCAAATTTAATCTAATCTCATCAAATCTTATCACTTCATGATATTAAATAAAATCCCTATTTATGATATCAGAATATCAGATATCAAGTTCTATACACTAGTTTGTGTTAACAAGAACAAGATATGAGAATACCTCAAGATCTACACATTAGTTTGTTCGTGTTAACAAGAGCAAAGACATCATCTGCATGAGGCCAAATTGAAAAAAAAATACTGATTTTCTGAACCTGTTCAACAGTGAGGGAAGAATAGGGCAAGAAATCAAAAGGTAGATGACTGCAGCGCCTGCAGTGATATGGACTCTGCATTGGTCTGGTCCTGGTGAAGTAGCTGAACCCAAAGGCAAAGCTTTTGATTTACTGTTCAATCTACATCCTCACCCTCAACTGTTGTCATGTGATGTGGGGAGTGACCAAAATTAAGTCCCCTCAGGTGTTGTCTCGGCTGTCCCTTAGCGATATGGTGAGAAGCGCGGAACCGAGAGCGACTCAGATTCGAGCTGCTACGACTCTCAATCTAGAGAAGCCAGATGAGGTGGTTCGGACATATTGTTAGAATGCTTCCTTTGTGAGGTGTGCCAGACTCAGCTCAGGAGGCCAAGGTATCTTCTGTATCTTCTGACTGACTCACTGACTAACTCACTGTTGCATTAGTACCATATACTCTAACAATCTCCAACTATACTTTTTACATTTTTATTTGCTCACCTGAGAAACTTATTCAAATCTCCATGCTTCATGTACTCAAAGACCATGATGAGTGGATCTCCATCAACACATACGCCATAAAATTTCACAATATGTTCATGTTGGAGATTAGTCAGCAGCTCAGCTTCACGTTGGAAATCTTTCCTCGCTGATAAATTGGGGTCCTTCAGAGTCTTGACAGAAAGAAAGAGCAGTGTAATTGTATCATCAAATCAAATGTTAAATCAAGTGTAGGGTTGATTAACACTCGGGGCTCGTTGGGTTCCAGGTTCAAATTGTTAGTCGTTGCTCAAATGTCTATACAATTCATTGGCCGAAATGTGCATGGATGGAATAATTGCCCAAGCAGTAATTCAGTGACTAATCATCATAAAACTTTGACGATACCTACAGAACATGGTGTAATGTCCCCCAAAGCATTTTTATTCCAAACCATTGGAACAATGTCACAAATGAAATATTTACCTAAAGCAAATACCGTGTTTGAGATACTGTGCAAGTCTAGCTCATTGTGCTGTACAAAATAGCATCTGGATCATAGAACAAAAACACTAATGCCAATACTGCTGGCAAACACAAATTAAAAATCAAATATGTATTATTTCCAAAATAATGGTTTGAGATCTAAGAAATATCTCAGTGTTAATCAAAGCTGATCCGTATGAAATATATTTTGTAAGTGTGTAGTATAGAAAGTTGATGGATGGATGGATGACCACTTACTCGGAGTTCATTATTGAAACTCCAAAAAACAAGCATATGATTAACGATATGCGATTATGATTATAGCGGGTATATCGACTAATAAAATAACTTGACAAGGATTATTCACTCTTGCTTTTTCTCTCTCACTCTTTCTCCCTCTTTCTCTCTCTCTCTTACCTTTACAGCTACAAGCATTTTGTCCATTTTTGGGCAAAGAGTGTAACATTCTGCTAAGAAGACTTTGCCGAAAGCTCCTTCTCCAAGCTCCCTCTTCAAAATAATGTCCCTCCGTTTTAGATGCTGAACATCTTAAAGACAGAAACAAAAAAAATACTGTTTCCAAAAATGCAACACCAGATTAAAAGGTTCATAATAAGCATTCATTACACTTAGCTCAATGACTGGGGTCTGATGAAACAGGTACATGACTATGTATATCGATATCTGACGTTAAGACATAAAAAAAGTTCACCAGGCATCCCTGAATCACATCTTTGAGTCTATGACAAGATTGGCAAAAGCTGGGCTGTGTGTGTGTGTATATACACGCACACACACACACACACACACACACACATATACATATATATATATATATATACATATATAAATGTATATATATATATATATATATATACATATATAAATATATCTATATATATATATATATATATATACATATATATATATATATATATATACATACATACATACATACATATATATATATATATATATATATATATATATATATATACATATATATACATACATATATATATATATACATATATATACATATATATATATATATATGTGTATATATATATATATATACATGTGTATATATATATATATACATATATATGTATATATATATATATATATATATATATATATATGTGTATATATATATATATATATATATATATATATATATATATATACATACATACATACATATATATATATATATATATATATATATATATATACATGCATACATACATACACACGCACACACACACACTATATAAACTATCAGTGAATATCTAATACTATTAGGGAATATTTAACACCAACAAGAACACAGCATTCTTATAGAGTCACTTTGCATGCTGGGAATTAGTCCAACTCTACAATATATAATTTTTTAAGTTACTGTAACAAAATGTAAGCCTATATTGAAGATACATTTCTTCATCAAGACTTTTCCAGCGCGTGTCATGGGACGTTTTCCGATGAGTGATCAAGCCTGTGTCTACTGACTAGCTGGCTACTAATGCTAGTTCAACTAACAATGGAAGGAGCGTGGAAGACAGGACTAAAACACAGTTAAAGTAAAAGTAAAGGCTGAATCGATCGCAATAACAGCTGATAGATGGACTTTTTGTGCTACACAAGGCTTACATGATGTAACGACACACTTCATCACGGAGAATTGAGGAATAGTGAACCCTGTCCTGTCCTCCTCCAAACATGCATTGTGTACAAGAGTCCACAGCCGCTCGGCGGTGTGGCTGAAACACTGGAAGCAGCTGTGGAAGAGTGGAAAATCAGCAAATCAGACGTCCGCGGTCCTTGTTCGTTCGTGACTACAGGCAATCCTAAAATTATTGCTAATGCGGTAGAACTGGCTGGATGTTTCGCAAACACTGTTTAACGGGCTGTGTACAGAGATGATGCGCATGCAGGTGTTGCAACTCCTGGCCAGAGTGAGACTGTAGAGAGATGTTTATTTTGTAACTTTTTATTATTTAATTTATTTACTTTGGCGGCACAGTGGACGACTGTTTAGCGCATCTGCCTCAGAGTTCTGAGGAATGGGGTTCAAATCCCGGCCCCGCCTGTGTGGAGTTTGCATGTTCTCCTCGTGCCTGCGTGGGTTTTCCGGTTTTCTCCCACATCCCCAAAACATGTATGAATTGGAGACTCTAAATTGCCCGTAAGAGTGAATGTGAGTGCGAATGGTTGTTTGTTTATATGTGTCCTGCGATTGGCTGGCGACCAGTTCAGGGTGTACCCCGCCTTTCACCCGAGGATAGCTGATAGGCTCCAGCACGCCCGCGACCCTAGTGAGGAGAAGCGGAACGGAAGATGAATGAATGACTGAATGAATTTCTTTACTTTCGTTACTTCTCTTTTGTTTCAATAGTTACATTGTTACATTCTATGGCAAGGAGAGTAAGTTTGTTACCGAAACTTTCATCCACCCATCCACCCATTTTCCGTATCGCGGTTATTCTCACTAGGAATGGTTCAGGTCCTATCTGGAGGAAAGGAGTTATTTTGTAACCATTGGAAGTGCTCAATCTCATCGAATGGCAAATGACCTATGGGGTCCCTCAAGGGTCAGTTCTCTAGTATAGTTTTCTGCGTCACAGAGAGAATTCACATGGCTGGCTGCGGTGTTAACACAAAGATGAATACGGCACACAAGTCTCTGGTGTGTAACAAGCCATTTTTGGTACAGTAACAGTTTTTTAAAATTATTTTTTTGTCATTCTGGTCTGGTCGATCGGGAAGGAAACAGTTCCCTAACCACCCACAATGCGCCATAGTTCAGTCGGGTGGTTTTCTTGAGCGGCCCATCGGTCGTCCACTGGTTTTGACGCGATTCAAAATGATAATCTCCGTTGCACGCCGTTTTCACGTCCCAGTTTACATTCAATCAAAATGCACAGAGGCTTTCCCCTACGGTGAAAAAACATTTCCGGCTTTGTGAGCCGTGCCGCTGCCGTGCCGCGGCTCAAGCCATATAAATAGGACGTGAAGCATCCATTGTTGTTTAACATCAATGCTAAACTATATTCATAAAGAAAAAAAAGAGTAAAAACCTACATGTCCGCCATTGTTAAGACTTGTGCGAGTTCTGCGTCCTTAGTTGTGTTTTTAGATACGGTGTATTGACTGTGTATTCTGATGACAACTAAGGGCAGGTTGACTTAGAGGTTTTATGTTTTGTTTTGGGTTTAACCAATATAAGCTTGAATTCAAACCAACTGGGGTTTACAACCCACCAAACGAGCCTAAGACACTTTCTTTTATTGAGGACTAATTTTTGTCATCATTATTTTGAGTGAATATATTTATGTTAAGTATTTTGAGGCATTTATTAAATACGGTCGTAGTTTTGCCTAAAAGTTACATCATCTCTGGGTCTCATTATTACGGAATAGGCTATTTAGTTTGGTATTGTTATTTGGAAGTATGCTTTTAATTAGATGCACCGGCATGGTATCCACCTGACATCAAACGAACCCAAGCACCCGCCATTCTACACAGCATGGGTGCTACATACATACACACACACACAGACACACACACATATACATATATATATATATATATATATATATATATATGGGCGAGTTGAATGCAACAAAGCATGGCTTTTTATGATGTTGCTGAACTGGCAGAATGGTTTCGTTTCTGTAGCTCAGTAATATGCTTGTTTGCCTCTTCCACTAACACTTACAATTCCATCACTTCATTCAAACCACTCTTTAAAATGTGGGATAAAAAAAAAATAATAATAATAATAATAACAATTATAATTCTGATGACGGAACTGTGAGCTTGTTGAGAGAATGAGTAAGCAAGAGAAGGACATCTTATATTGTTAAGTACGTTTGCGCATTATAATTCTGTGCTTGCGCAGTGGAAACACATTTATGGGATGTACCCATGTGCTCATGAAAGAACACACACGCACGCATGCGCACACGCACGTACACACACACACGTGTTGTTTTCTTTAGATACGGTAAGTGTACGTACAGGTGGTAGATTTCTTATAGTTTTGTCCATGTTTGAAGTACTGTGGATTCTCAATAATGGGAATCCTGTTCAGGCCAATCGTCACAGCATCCAGTCCACCATCCAATGTAGATGGTCTGATAATCCCATGATTTCCATGATGAAGTGGACTCGTGGAGTCTTCTTCACCACTTATCACTGCTGCTGGACCTAAGACAGTAAGACATGGGATCATATTTATTCTCAAGGCAGGGACTCAAAGTCGAGACGCTGCTCCTCCGCATAGAGAGGAGCCAGATGAGGTGGCTTGGGCATCAGGTTAGGATGCCCCCCGGACGCCTCCCTGGTGAGGTGTTCCAGGCACTTCCCACAGGGAGGAGGTTCCGGGGACGACCCAGGACACGCTGGAGAGACTATGTCTACCGGCTGGCGTGGGAACGCCTCGTGGTCCCTCCGGAAGAGCTGGACGAAGTGGCTGGGGAGAGAGAAATCTGGGCTTCCCTGCTTCAGCTGCTGAATGGATGGATGTTTTAAATGAAAATGTAATTTTGTTTTAAATATTACAGTATTACCGCATCTGGCCTGACCCAAACAAGGGAGTCAATCCTTATTTTACTCTGCGTCTGTTTGAAATTTTCACAACACTTGATACGTCTTCTATGTTAATTATTAATGGGAGCATTACAGTGCTACATACCGGTTTGAGATATGAACTACATCTTTTTTTTAGTGATTTTAAGTGGTTTCCCTGATAAGATCCCGTCTTGATGAAAAACCTTTCAAAACTACTGCTCACAATACTACTGCACCCATATGCAATATTTGTAACTGAAAACTGAAACTGAGAATTCCTGCGAACCTGGAAATTTGCTGCTGTTACCCCTCTTTTTCAAAAGGGCCACAGCTCAGATCCAAACTGTTACACTCATCTATCTCTATGTTCCATTATCTATCAAATGTCAACAAAAAAAAAATCAGGCTACTTTAACTACCCATTTCCTTACCTCATTGCAGAACCAGCCATGATTGTACCTCTGCAGTCTGAAGTATTAAGTAAAAACATTAGCGCCATAAACAGGATATATAACTGCACAGATCTTTTTATTGAGTATGCGTAGGCTTTGGATTCTCTTCACCACAACATCTTGCTCAGTGTGCTCAAAGATATTGGACTCTCAGAATATTTTCTGACATGGTCTAATAACTGTTGATTAGGTTGTGTGTGCTATTGATTTATTCATTCATTTGTATTGTGATTATTACAATTATCCTGAAAACATAAGTCACTGATGGTGTAGTGGTACACTCGCGTGGCTTTGGTGCGGGCAGCGTGGGTTCAGTTCCCACTCAGTGCCGGTGTGAATGTGAGTGCGAATGGTTGTCTGTGTCTCTGTGTGCCCTGTGACTGATTGGTGACCAGTTCAGGGTCTTGTCCACCTTTTGCCCGAAGTCAGCTGGGATAGGCTCCAGTGCCCCACGACCCTGAACAGGATAAGTTTTGAGAATTGATGGATGACAATATCCAACCATTCTCCGACTTCCTGACACCACAGAATCAACAATTTGCCCTCTCCAAGTAAAAACAAACCAACAAGTAAAGCATTATGGTCTACTACTCGATCTAGTCTCTGGTGCACCTTTTAATACTCACCACTGTAATCTACTTCCTTTGCTCAAATTTGCGATCACAGATCCACTTCTACTTCTACTTAGTTAACTATCCATCCATCCATCCATTTTCTGAGCCGCTTTTCCTCACTAGGGTCGCGGGGGTGCTGGAGCCTATCCCAGCTGTCATCGGGCAGGAGGCGGGGTACACCCTGAACTGGTTGCCAGCCAATCGCAGGGCACATAGAAACAAACAACCATTCGCACTCACAGTCATGCCTACGGGCAATTTAGAGTCTCCAATTAATGCATGTTTTTGGGATGTGGGAGGAAACCGGAGTGCCCGGAGAAAACCCACGCAGGCACGGGGAGAACATGCAAACTCCACACAGGCGGGGCCGGGGATTGAACCCGGGACCTCAGCACTGTGAGGCTGACGCTCTAACCAGTCGGCCACCGTGCCGCCTTAGTTAACTAATGTATTAATATTACAGGTAGTTCAAAAAATATACGATTGGTAGAACTTCTGTTAACTTGAGAATATAGTGCCATTGTGCTCATTTGCCATTGTACACCAAGTACTTTATTTTTACATTAGACTTTATAAACGATGATTTTAATGTATTGCTAATAGCACTGTTGTGTGAGGCTCTCATCATTGGCACTCAACTGATTTATCTCATTAAATACAGGTAATGGGTTATAAAACACAAACTGGCCTCCTGCAAAAGGCAGCCACAATGCTCCAAAACAAAAGTCGAAAAGTTTTAGTATGTACTGTGAGCCATATTAATAATATGACAAACCTTTTCAAATTAAATATTAAAGTTGATTAATGATAGTTTGGAAACCTACCTTTCATGCCTAACTTGGAATTTCGCCGATACTTATTGATCAGGAGGATGATAATCACAAGCATCACACAGGCAAACCCTGCAAGTCCGACTGCTATAGAAACCTGCAAATGAGAGGATCAGAAAAAAAAGGTTTCGAGCAAATCAACTGGCGGACATTCAAAAATATGTTTCTTCATTTTACACTAAAATGTACAAATCAAGTTATCAGGTTAGCGATTGTGACACATTTATTGAATCAGTAAAGAAATTCATCCATCCATTTTCTGTACCACTTTATCCTCACAGGAAAGAAATTTACACCCACAATTTCAGAATTTTGAAACTAAGTTGTGAACAACCTATCACCAAAATTCTAGTCTACAAAGTCTACAAAGCAATTCACTCAATGAAAAAGGCTAAATCCCCAGGATGTGATGGAATTTCTGTGGAATTGTATATTCTTTTTTTTGAATGTTATTGGAGATCATTTATTAAAATCATTTAAAGAATGTTTGTTAAGAAATGAAATGTCAACGAGTATGACACAAGGTGTAATTACTCCAATGCCCAAACCGGACAAAGATCAGCTCCTAATAGAAAATTGGAGACCTATCACACTTTCAAATTTACCGTGTTTTCACGACCATAAGGCACACTTAAAAGTCTGCAATTTTCTCCAAAATGGACAGGGCGCCTTATGTGTGCACCGAGTTCCAAAATCTGTAAATGTTGTTGTGTGACTTTGATGAGCGCTACGCTTGACTGACTGGGAGCATTTCCTGCCGACACGCTGCTTATATAGAGCAAAGGCGGACGTGACTGAGGACAGCATGCGGACGTTAAAGGGGGAAGGGTGCGCGTGACAGAGGACGCTAAAGACACGCCCCCAGTAGGTATATAGTGCCGGTATGTGCATCGGTTTGGCTAAGGACCCCCGAAAATGGCACCTACTAAGAGACACGCTTACGAAGCACAGTTTAAACTGCAAGCTATCAGTTACGCGGAGGAACATGGGAATCGAGCAGTCGCGAGAGAATTCAAGATCAACGAATCCACGGTTCGCAAGTGGAGGAAGCAGGAAAACGCCGGCATCGTTGCTGAACAGCCCCCCGGCAACGAGACTGACTCCGACGAGTACGAGAGGGAACCCGGCGTGTTTGATGGAGAACTTGCCTAGCTGTTCATTTCGGATACAGAAGATGAGGACTTTGATGGATTTGTGGATGAGGATTTGATCAAAAAATAACGTGAGTAAATTGTTAAATACTTCAATAAAGTACAACCGGACTCAGTTTTGTTCCCGCTGCCTTTTTAAAAACATTGTTTTACCGCAAAAACTTGTGTGGACGCATATGAAGAAAGACAAACAAAAATAGCCAGAAACATAAAGCAATGTCACTGAGCAACACTATAAATTGTGGGCCTGACCAGAACTGAAAATTTGGCCACAGTGTTTGCTGACGGGCATGTCCCAAGAAGCCGCTAGTTAGAGGAGTTTGGGGGTTATCGGGGCATGGGGGGGGGTTAGTTGGGATAGTGGTGGAAAGGTGGGCAATGAAGGGAAGGTAGGGACCGACGACTGCCAGAAACCCCATGCCACAAAGAAAAGAGCTCCACAGCCATCACCCTTCAGGGTTAGCTCCCTGGCCCACAGACAACTCCCCAGTACCTAAGAGCCCAAAGCCCCAAGGGGACCATATAGCAGAATCTCATCCCACCAGGAAGACAGGCCACTATGCAACCTCAGCCAATAATTTTCCGATTTTCTGTTTGTTTTGGAGTGCTTTCAAAGTGTCTGAAAGGATCATATATTTGTAGAATTTTATTTTTCATTTCTTAATATTCATACTTACTTATCTGAGAAGTTTGAAGGGTGTTACTAGTTTCTCTCTCTCTCTCTCTCTCTCTCTCTCTCGCTCTCTCTCTCTATATATATATATATATAGTTTGCCGCGTGTTACTAGGTATGTTGATTCATGGTCTTTTTACATTTTTATTTATTTTTTTTACGCAGAACAGTCATTCACCAGCGACGCCGGACAACAACTTCATTGTGACCACCCCAGGAAACGCACCCTCCAGAGACATATTCCGCACAAAAAAATTCAAATACAATAATGCATCCGAAGAAGACTTTTAGATTAAAGTGAAACGTCTTCAACTAACAAGAAGCGTCCAGTTGCCTCGAGCCAAGCATTGTGTATTACCATGACCTGCATGACTGAGAAGCTTCACCGATAGACCCCTCCTCGTATATGTAGCAATAATGACACGATGAAATGCTAAATATACACAAAAATAAATAATACATTTTCACTCACCCCAAAAGTGTCTTCGTGTGGGTTGTGACGTTCTGCCATTGGGCTTACTTGAGAAAAAACAAACAAATAAAGACAAGATTTCAATCCGTCAATCCACCTGTTCATAGTAGAACTTATTAAGTATATTTTTGAAACTGTTATTCCATTTCATATACAACTACTTTAATTATTTTTTTAGATTCATGTGAATGTAATTTTAGATATTTTCAAACATTTAAAACATGTTACAGGAATCAACAAGTGATGCGAAGCAAAATTATGAATGCCCAAAAAAGTACCACAGACAAACAGACGTAATACAATGACTTTGACATTTTCTGAGAAATAACTTACCATAATCATAATCACTTTCTGTAACTGTGAAAGAAGTCAGAAGATTTGAGAAGAAATAAATTATATTCGATTAGCATCAGGTAAGTCATAGATAAAACGTACCTGTAAGTGTGGTAACAGTATCTTGCTAAGGCATTACACGGCTCTATATTTTGTGCAGCATCTGTGTCATGAAGTATAGTTACTGCATAATTTCATAATAATAATAATAATAATGCGGCATGGTGGACGTCTGGTTAGAGCGTCTGCCTCACAGTTCTGAGGACCGGGGTTCAATCCCCGGCCCCGCCTGTGTGGAGTTTGCATGTTCTCCCCGTGCCTGCGTGGGTTTTCTCCGGGCACTGCGGTTTCCTCCCACATCCCAAAAACATGCATGGTAGGTTCATTGACAACTCTAAATTGCCCATAGGTGTGACCGTGAGTGCAAATGGCTTTGACACAATTTTTTACAGAACAGTCCTGAACTAAAAAAAATTACAAAAAAACAAGGGTTAGGCGGACATGTTTAAATAAGCACTCTCTGGCATCCCACAGCGCCACAAACTTGTCTTCCATTTCTGAAATCCACCAAACGTTTTGTTTCAAGTATGTGAACTGAGTCATTTTACTGGTATGCTTTTATATTGTAGGGTCTGATTTTGACATGTTGGCGCTGAAGTTTACCAAGTGTTGCCGAAGGGACCGGAGGCCGGAGTGTTGTGCAATTGTTATTATGTTAATAGAGACTTTCTTTGGAAAATACTTCTTCCCATCTGGAGAAACAACTTGTACAAAATACGGCATCGGGTAAGACAGTGGTTTTCAAACTGGGGGGAGCGCCCCCTTGCGAGGGGGGGGGGGGGGGGGGGGGGTGGGTCTACCATGAACAGTTTTCATTATTAAGTTACACCAAGCAGATGGAGCTAATTTTACTACCGAGCATCTTAAAAACACCACCAAAAGAGGGCTGTTAAAAAGAATGTAAACAATACAGGAACAGATTTTCACCGCCAGCAAGTTTAAACGCAAAGCAGATGACGAATCAACAAGTAAGCCGACCAAAGCAAA
Source organism: Phyllopteryx taeniolatus (assembly GCF_024500385.1). NCBI lineage: Eukaryota > Metazoa > Chordata > Actinopteri > Syngnathiformes > Syngnathidae > Phyllopteryx > Phyllopteryx taeniolatus. Next base: position 4,979,960 of record NC_084506.1, read on the forward strand.
GACGCGACCGGCATTACCAGATAACTAGCAACCCTTTACTGCTCAGTGACTGTTTTTTTTGTCAATGTCTTTCTGTCTAAAAAGTGTCCTCTGTCAATTGACTTTCTGTTGTCATACTAGAGCGGCTCCAACTACCGGAGACAAATTCCTTGTGTGTTTTTTGGACATACTTGGCAAATAAAGATGATTCTGACTCTGATGAGGAGAGACCACAGTGTGTGCTGTGTCTCAAAATACTGGCTGCTGACAGCATGAAGCTGTACAAGTTGAGACGTCATTAGAAGACTTCACATCCCGAACACAAAGATAAACCCACTGATTAAAAAATTTAGTGACTGTCGTTCACAACAAAGTTTCTTTACTAAAGCAGCATCAGTGTCATCTAACGCCCAAAGTGACATACAGAGTTGCTGAGGAGTTAATACTTCTGTCTGCTATTGATATGGTTTCCTCCATGATCAATGAAGTTACAGCAAGTAAGCTAAAGGCAATTCCTCTCTCAGACAACACTATTGCGAGGAGCATTCATGACATGTCAAAAGACATAGAGGAGCAGCTTAACGACAAAATACGAGATATACGTTTTGCTCTGCAGATGGATGAAGCGAATGACAGTAACAATTTTTTTTCTCTGATAACATATGTCAGATTCACTGATAATGACGACCAGCAGGAGGATTTGCTTTTTTGCAAATGTGTAACCGACAGAGTGGTTTAAAATTGCAGATGCATACCTGAAAAGGCTGATCTGAACTGGAAGGACTGTGGGCATCTGCACAGATGTGGCTCAGGCAATGGCTGGGAAACGAGGAGGCCTGCAAGCGCTTGTCAAGCACGTTGCTCCTGATGCACAGTGGACTCACTGCGTTATCCACAAAGAAGTGCTCACGTCCAAACAGCTGAGCGCTGAACTGAGCGATGTAATGACGCACATCATTGCCACAGTGAACTACATTAAAACAAGACCCGTTAAAGCCTGGATTTATGCCGCACTTTGTGACGAAATGGGCTCTGATCACAGCAGTTTCGTTCCACAGCGAGTCTCGGTGGCTGTCACGGGGTAAAGTTTTATCCCTTGTGTTTGAACTGCGGGATGAGATCCGAGTATTCTTGAAGGAGGAGGGGAATGATCTTAACCACAAGTTTAAAGACAACAACTTTGTCATGACGTCATTGATATCCCGAACAAGCGCACCTGAGTGACAAGAATTGCTGCCTCTGCTTACTTGTATCTCGAACCATAGAGGTCCTGACAAGAAGCATGGGAACATCCTTGCCAGGAGTTTCCACAGCAGTCTGTTTGTGCCTCCCCAACGTTCCCGTCGGGATGTTGTGTGTCACACGGTGGTGTGGAGAGGCATGCCACAGTGCCGGTGTGAACATTGGTATTGAAGTTCGGAATGCATGTAGAACCAGAGGAGCTCCAGGCAGCAGGGAGACACCGCAAAGCTGATGATAACGGCTGTTGGTGGAAGGAGAGTAGCCGTTGGTGCGGGGGGGGGGGGGGGGGGGGGGGGGCGGTTTGTGGCTTCTTGGCGGGTGTAGTGGAGTCATCTTGGTGCAAGGGGGGATCTGTTACTCAAATGGATGTGGTGTATGGAAGAAGAGCAGCCAGCGACGACTACCAACCAGGATTTACGAGGTAGACGAGGTAGAGAAGTCCATATCATTCCCTTGGCGAATGTCATGGTAGTCGTCAGAGCCGGTTCCGGAGGTGCGGTGACAGTGGCTTCAATTTGGGGGTATTACATGTGACTGTGTCCATCCGCAGCTAAGCTTCACGGAGTTGATATAGATTGGAGATTAGTCCTTCCAGCTCAGCAACTTTCACTGTGAGTAGGGAGCAATCGCCATGATTGCAGTGTCAAAAGCCACTTACCTCTAGCTAGCCACCGGCTATCCACTGGCTCGCAAGTTAGCTAACTTGCAGCTTGCGTCCGAGTCCATGTTTAGTCTGTTTTCCAAAAGTCAACGTCGTAAACCAGGCAGGAGACAATGGGGAAATAGTCCAAAGACGTTACAAATCCGATGTGCAGGAGTAGATTTGGAAGTAAGCATTTAAAGACGTTTTTAGACACTCATGCGGAGCTATTGTCAGCCAAAGCTCACGCCAAATCATACCAAGCAAGAGTCAAGTCCATCCATGCATTTTCCATACCGCTTACCCTCACTAGGGTTGCGTGCGTGCTGGAGCTTATCCCAGCTATCTTCGGGCGAGAGGCGGGGTACACCCTGAACTGGTCGCCAGCCAATTGCAGGGCACATATAAACTAACAACCATTTGCACTCACATTCACACCTACGGGAAATTTAGAGTACTCAGTTAACCTACCATGCATGTTTTTGGGATGTGGGAGGAAAGCGGAGTACCCAGAGAAAAGCCACGCAGGCACAGGGAGAACATGCAAACTCCATACAGGCGAGGCCGGATTTGAACCCGGGTCCTCAGAACTGTCCTAACCAGATGGCCAACGTACCGCCGCAAGAGTCAAGTAATCATCAATATTCCAACTTTGTTCATTAAAACTTGCGCAACTTCTCGATTTTACTCACTCGACAATATACTGTACGGTAATATGATAGCTAGAGCGGACTATAATGACTATAATAAAATAAAATAAAATAAAATTATAAACCCTAACCCTATTATTGTGTTCCTATTGGAAAAAAAGAAGGAAATAATAGCTAAACATGAGAACAAGTTAGATTTAGACAAATAAAACTAAAACTAAAGCTCCTCTAAGTTGTGGGTGCTGTATTGTTCTTCTTGCTTGTACATCTCCTCATGTAAGTAAGGAAATTTTTACATACCATGCAATGTGACCATGCACCAACTTACCATCGAAGGGCTTGTCAAGGAAGTGTCCATTGACAGTACTGGTGACCACCCCCAGATAGTTTTTAGCTTCCAGGGTGTAGTTACCGTTGTTGTGATGTGTTGGGTTTTTGAAAGTAAGGCATCCCTCAATGTAGTCCTGGTAAATATCCATATCAAGACGCAAATAATCAGTGTGGGAAATTTCCTGCATTGATAATAAAAACAGATATGATCAGTGACAGGATTTCAGAAGTTGTATCAAGTGTCATTAACCAATCACACGGTGTAATAGTCACAATGATGTGATGCATACATCAATATGAAAAACTGATGTCAATTACCACTTAATTAAAAAGAAACAAAGGCTAGTGTGCAATAGTGTGCTGAGTGTAATCAGAGTACTGCCATAATACCGACTAAGTAGTAATGTAAATGTCATATTAGTGTAATTTTAACTGACTGATCAACTACTTCTGTAATAAAAATGAAACACTATTGTGTTTTGTTCATGCAGGACATTGAGTAATTCCACTGACATATAAAGCAAAGCACCTTGTCATTGTAGAACCATCTTAATTTTGGGTGGGGTGAACCTCTAACTGTAAATTCTATGCATGTGTCATGGCGACGCTCTGGCTCCTTCAGCTTTACAATAGAAGGACAAACTAAAAAGATAAAAAGGACAGACGAGGATTGTTTACTTTGATATCAACGTTTAAAGAAATTATGAAAACATTAACATATATATACTGAACAAAATAAATATACATTTTGATTTTTGCTGCCATCTTTATATATATATATATATATATATATATATATATATATATATATATACACACACACACACACACACGAAAGACCCATTTCTTTCAAATATCTTAATCTGTGTTATTGAGCTTTTAAATTTTGCCGAGATGTATGGTATGTGGTATATCAAAATGCTGATTATTGTGTAATTTAAGGCCAATCTAAAATGTAAAGTTTTATCAGACAGCACAATGCCACAGACGTCCCACGTTTTGAGGGCGCGTGCAATTGACTGCAGGAATGTCCACCAGGCATGTTGCCTGTGAATTGAATGTTTATTCATCCATACATACATTCTTTTAACCGCTTATCCTCACTAGGGTCGCGGGCGTGGTGGCGCCTATCTCAGCTGACTTCGGGCAAGAGGCGTGGTACACCCTGAACTGGTCACCAGCCAATCGCAGCAATTTAATGTTTATTTGTCTGCAATTAGCAATCTTTAAATTAGTCTCAGAAGATTGGGCAGGACGTCCAGCTGGCCTAACAACTGCAGAACAAGTGTAACCACACCAGCCATGGACCTCCACACCACATCTTCACATCCAAGATTGTCTGAGACCAACCACCCCGACAGCTGCAACAATCAGTTGGCCTAACCAAATAATTTATGCACAAACTGTCAGAAACCATCTCTGGGAAGCTCATCTGGATGCTTGTTGTCCTCATTGGGATCTTGACTTGACTGCAATTAGTGGTCGTAACTGACTTGACTGGGAAAATGTTCCTATTTCAGGGTGTCAGTCCCTTTGCAGAGCTGTTCTCCATGGAGGCATCTCGGCTTTCACTACGCTGTGCAGATGGCAGAGAGTGTGTATAGCTATGTGTGAATGAGTGGTTTGCTGATGTTTTGAATTGAGTGGCCAATGGTCATGTTGGGGTTCTGGAATGGGCAAGCTTGTGTTATACACAATTCCTGGCAGCTGAAAACAGCCCAGTTCTTGGACGGTCAACATACTCACTGGATGTGTCACCCATTGAGCATGTTTGGGATGCTCTGGATCGGCGTGTATGGCAGCGTGATCTAGTTCCTGCCAATATCCAGCAACTTCACACAGCCATTGTAGAGGAGAGGACCACACTCTATGGGCCACAATCAACAACCTGATCAACTCTATGTGAACGAAATATGTTGCAGTGTATGAGGCAAATGGTGGTTACACCAAATACTGTTTTTCTGCCACCCCAGGACCTCCAATATAGTAATATACTCCACATTTTAGAGTGCCCTTTTATTGGAGAGAACCTAAGGCACACCTGTTCAAAATTCATGCTATTTAATAAGCAACTTCATATACCACACCTGTGAGACAGATGGATGATCTCGGCAAAGGTGAAAGATTTAGATAATCCATCCATTTTCTTTACCGCTTATCCTCACTAGCGTCGCAGGCTCCTGGAGCCTATCCCAGCTATCATTGGGCGGGAGGCAGGGCACACTCTGAATTGGTCGCCAGCTAATCGCAGGGCACATTTAAACAAACAACCATTCGCACTCACATTCACACCTACGGGCAATTTAGAGTCTTCAATCCGATTTAGATCATTATAAATTATATTTGAGTCATGGGCCTTTTGTGTCTATAGAAAAAGTCTTAAATCTTAGAGTTAGGCCTGTGAAAATGGGAGCAAAAACAAAAGTGTTGCATTTATCTATCTTCAACGTATACATACAGTACACACAGACACAACATTGCACTTTTTATCAGAAGGTGGGATGGGATCCTATATCTGTATGAAGAGATATGCCCTGGTTCGTTTTCCTTCACAACGTATTTGAAAGGCAGCATGCCATCGTACATTGTACAGCACTTTACTATAGTGGGCTCATAATAACAATTCATGAAGAACCAAGATGCCCGTTGGTTGAAGCATGAATCGGTTATTCAAGATCACGAAAGGGACCGCCGGCAATACCTCATCCAACCACTACCCATATAAAGTGAAACTAAGTGTTGGTATTACTTAGTATACGATCTTTATCGTTTGTTTGTTATGAACAGGTCCAACGATTAAACCTTGATAAATCAGTTATTTCTGAAGGGTTGCTCCACTAATGTAATTTGGGTGTTCTCGTCAACCTTCTACCTTGTGTCGACCAATCAGCTCCCTCCAGCCACTCGTGTCTTGTCCAGGTGTTCCTCGTTGTCTCGTCAATCTGTTTGTATTTAGTTCCCTGGTTTCTTTCAGTCCTTGTCGGTTCATTGTCAGGTGTCATTGTCTCTATCTGTGCCACGTCATAATCGGCAGTTGTCGCTCAGTTATTTCAGTAGTCATGTTTTGTTTCCAGTTTTAGGTTTATTCAAGTGTTTCTTTGTTACTTTGGTTATCAGTTGTGGGACTTTGTTTAGTTTGCTTTTTCCATGTTCCTTCTTTGCCTTTTTTGGGAAATTAAATGTCATTTTTTGAGACTCCTGCACTCCTGCCTTTGCCTCCCTGCACGCGGGTCCTCCACGTTTTTGCCTTGCCTTCAAAAACCCTAAACGTGACAGAATGAACCGCCCAGAGCAGGACCCAGTGGGAAGAATACGGCATCACCTTGCACGCCACCAGTCTACCTCACAGTGCCCTCACCCTGCCAACCATACCTACCCTCCTCCAGTAAGCCCTATCGTTCCGTCTTCTCTGTCCTTTTCACCTGTGTACCCCACTTGTCCTTGTTATTCACCATGCCCTACCATTTTACATCCACGTTTTTTTTAGATTCAGATTTTTCTGATTGTGAAGATGGCCCCTAGTTAACCTCCTGTCTGATTCTGACACAGATTTAGATTTTTATAGTTCCTTCCCTAGTTTATCCCGTGCTGGTCATTTTTTTTCACGTTTTCCCTTTTCCAACCCCGCGACTCCAAGCCCGTGTCCTTTCCCTCTGACCTTTACTTCGGCACCAGTTTGGCCATCTATCCGGGACCGCCGCGTGGTGGCCAACAGAGGTGCCCAAGTAAACGTCAAATTTCGTCCTCCTGTTTTTTTCCCGTTACCAAGACACTTAATTTTTCACCAGTTCCCACACCTGGTTCCACGTCTCCAATGAAGTCACATCCATCCAAACCAGCCCCCAAGTCACCTCGTTCCCTTGCCTTTTTTGTCACTTCGTTCCGTAGCACCCGTTTTTCCTAGTGCACCTTCCCGAGTTCCTCTTGTTTCCTCTGCTCACAAACCTCAATGGCGGCAGGCTGAAGACGCGACTCCAGGCCCCGTTCCTGCTCCCCGGCAGCTGCGGCAGGCTCCCTTTCCTGCTCCCCGGCAGCTGCGGCAGGCTCCCGTTCCTGCTTCCCGGCAGCTGTGGCAGGGTCCGGCGGCGCTCGTTCAGCGGCCTCCACCCGTCCTGCTCCGGCGGCGCTCGTCCAGCGCTTGTTCATGTTGTGTGCTCATTTAGTTATTGTGTCCACCTGTTCTCGTCAACCTTCTACCTTGTGTCGACCAATCACCTCCCCCAGCGACTCGTGTCTTGTCCAGGTGTTCCTCGTTGTCTCGTCAATCTGTTTGTATTTAGTTCCCTGGTTTCTTTCAGTTCTTGTCAGTTCATTGTCATAGTCAGGTGTCATTGTCCCTGTCTGTGCCACGTCATAGTCACAAGTTATTTCACCAGTCATGTTTTGTTTTAGGTTTATTCAAGTGTTGCTTTGTTACTTTGGTCATCAGGTGTGGGACTTTGTTTAGTTTGCTTTTTCCATGTTCCTTGTTTGCCTTTCTTTGGAAATTAAAAATCATTTTTTGAGATTCCTTGCCTCCCTGCTTCCCTGCACTTGGGTCCTCCACGTTTTTGCCTTGCCTTCAAAAACCAAATGTGACTTAATTTCTAATTCTACAAGTACAGAGTAAAATGCAATCAAAGAGAAAAGGGTGGAAGGGTAGCCTCCCTCCGCCTTCGGGTGGAGGGACGGGTCCCGACAGTTGTTTGTGCCTATGCACCAAACAGCAGTTAAGAGTATCCACCCTTTTTGGAATCCTTGGAGAGGGTGCTGGAGAGCGCTCCCGCTGGTGACTCCATCGTTCTGCTGGGGGACTTCAATGCTCACATGGGCAATGAGACCTGGAAGGGCGTGATTGGGAGGAACGGCCCCCCCCGATCAGAACCCGAGCTGTGTTCAGTTATTGGACTTGTGCTCATCACGGATTGTCCATAACGAACACAATGTTCAAGCATAAGGGTGTCCACACATGCACTTGGCACCAGGACACCCGAGGTCGCAGTTCATCAGACTTGCGGAACATGTCTTGGACACTCTGGTGAAGAGAGGGGCGGAGCTGTCAACTGATCACAAACTGGTGGTGAGTTGGCTCCGATGGTGGGGGAAGATGCTGGTCCGATGTGGCAGGCCCAAACGTATTGTGAGGGTCTGCTAGGAACGTCTGGCAGAATCCCCTGTCAGAAGTAGTTTCAACTCCCACGTCCGACAGAACTTTGCTCATGTTCCTGGGGAGGCGGGGGACATTGAGTCCGAGTGGACCATGTTCCGCGCCTCCATTGCTGAGGCGCTCGACCGGAGCAGGGGCCGTTAGGTGGTCGGTGCCTGTCGTGGCGGCAATCCCCAAACCCGGTGGTGGACACCAACGATGAGGGATGCCGTCAAGCTGAAAAAGGAGTCCTATCGGGCCTTTTTGGCCTGTGGGACTCCTGAGGCAGCTGATGGGTACCGGCTGGCCAAGGGGAATGCAGCTTTGGTGGTCGCTGAAGCAAAAACTCGGGTATGGGAGGAGTTGGGTGAGGCCATGGAGAAAGACTTCAGGATGGCTTCGAGGAAATTCTGGTCCACCATTCGGCATCTCAGGAGGGGGAAGCAGTGCACCATCAACAATGTGTATAGTGGGGATGGTGCGCTGCTGACCTCGACTCGGGACGTTGTGAGTCGGTGGGGAGAATACTTCGAAGAACTCCTCAATTCCACCGACACACCTTCCCATGAGGAAACAGAATCTGGGTTCTCTGAGGCGGGCTCTCCTATCTCTGGGGTTGAGGTCACCGAAGTGGTTAAAAAGCTCCTCGGTGGCAAGGGGGTGGATGAGATTTGCCCGGCGTTCCTAAAGGCTCTGGATGTTGTGAGGCTGTCCTGGTTGACACGCCTCTGCAACATCGCCTTGATACCAGGAACAGTGCCTCTGGATTGGCAGACTGGGGTGGTGGTCCTCCTTTTTAAGATGGGGGACCGGAGGTTGTGGTCCAACTACAGGAGGATCACACTCCTCAGCCTCCCTGGTAATGTCTATTCAGGGGTGCTGGATAGGAGGGTCCGTCGAGAAGTCGAATCTCTGATTCAGGAGGAGCAGTGTGGTTTTCGTCCTAGCCGTGGAACAGTGGACCAGCTCTACACCCTCAGCAGGGTCCTCGAGGGTGCATGGGAGTTCGCCCAACCAGTCTACATGTGTGTTTTGTGGACTTGGAGAAGGCGTTCGACCGTTTCCCTCGGGGAGTCCTGTGGGGGGTGCTTCGGGAGTAACCCCCTGATACGGGCTGTTCGGTCCCTGTACGACCGGAGTCAGAGTTTAGTCCGCATATCCGCCAGTAAGTCGGACCCGTTTCCGGTGAGGGTTGGACTCCGCCAAGGCTGCCCTTTGTCACCGATTCTGTTTTTAACTTTTATGGACAGAATTTCAAGGCGCAGCCGAGGCGTAGAGGGGCAAAGCAGAAAGGCGAAGCTCTTCAATTTACTGGTCAATCTACGTTCCTACCCTCACCTATGGTCACGAGCTGTGGGTCGAAGACAAGAACAAGATCCCGGATACAAGCGGCCGAAATGAGTTTCCTCCGCAGGGTGTCCGGGCTCTCCCTTAGAGATAGGGTGAGAAGCTTGGTCATCCGGGAGGATCTCAGAGTAGAGCCGCTGCTCCTCCTCATCGAGAGGAGCCAGATGAGGTGGCTGGGGCATCTGATTCGGATGCCTCTCGGACACCTCCCTGTTGAGGTGTTCCAGGCACATCCCACCAGGAGACCCTGGGAACGACCCAGGACACGCTGGAGAGACTACGTCTTTCGGCTGGCCTGGGAACGCCTCGGGATCCCGCAGAAGAGCTGGATGAAGTGGCTGGGGAGAGGAAAGTCTGGGAGTCCCTGCTAAAGCTACTGGCCCCGCGACCCGACCTCGGATAATCGGTAGAAAATGGATGGATGGATGGAAAGGTGAGGATAATAGCGAGAGATTACACAGGGTGAATGTGCCTGCCTAACATGAACCGTGACTAAGTCCTTTCATGGGCCAAGGGTGAGATTCGTGAGACTTTCCAAAACAGGATGACTTCTATTCACAGCAGACATCCCAGAAATCTTGCTTAACTGCAACCCTTTTGGAAAGAGGAATGGTACAAAATTCATCCTTATCATTGTCCACATTTGACCTGCAACTACAGGGAACATTTGCTTGAGATTATTGGCTGCCAAATGATGGTCAACCAGTTACTTACTTTTTCCTCACTGTCCTGTCAATGTTTACATGTTATGCTCAACATAAATATGAAAACATAATTGTTTGTGTGTAAGTAGACTTAGATGAAGATCAGACTACATTTTATAACCATTTTATGCAAACATTTAAGAAATACCAAAGGGTTCACATACTTTTTCCTCCCTCTGTATATAGGCTTCCGTCTTCATAAGCACCATGTATAAGTGTTTGTGTGTGTGTGTGTACTTACAGTGAACATTAAGCTGAATGGAAGCGTTGGTCATTCCTACTACATTGGTGGCAGTGCAGGTCAGAAGGACGTTGTTGTCATCTCTGCTGACATTTACCAAAGTGATGTTCTTTGAACGAACAGTGTTGTTTTCATAGACTCTGGCCTAGAGGGAGCACGTGGTCATCATCATCATCATCATCATCACCATTAATTTAAAGAGGGCCTCCTATTTTTTCTATAGCTCTTGTCCTGATCAGGGTCACGGGTGAGCTGCAGCATACCCCAACTAACCCTAACCCTTTGGACTAGCCTTTTTCAGTAACTGGTAGGATTTCTCCATTTCAACCTTTTCTAACATTTAATGGTACAGGATGTCCAAGGGCTGGTCCTGCCACGATGGCTTCTCTTGATTCTGCTTCTTGCCATGAGGTTTCCTCTTCCGAAGGCATTCACTTGTGGCCATCTTCCTGATGTCTTCTTAGATCTTAACCCTTTCACGGCTCTGACATTTACAAGTAGTCGGGTTGCTTAGTTAGAGCTTAGTGTACGGTCTAAGGATGCTGAACTTGCACTGAAACACATTCTCTTTTAAGATTAAAATTTTTATCTTCGTAAATGCAGAATATCTTATAGAGCCCCTGTCATGGATATCATTTTGTGTAATCACAATGTTGTGGCTGGTGGCAATATATACTGTAACAACTATATATAAATACGGTATATTTATTTGAAAAACACACGAGAGGCAATGGTCAGGTTAGGTTAAAGTGTGACCTGAATCTGGGAGTATTTATGTTACATCCAATTCTTATACAGTATAACACTTCTAAAGAAGAAATATTAATAATTAATCATTTCTTTTTTTGTATAAGCACCTACCTCTTCTAAATGAAAGGAGTGCAAACCAGTAACAGACCAATCCACTTCAGGTAATGGAGATCCAGAGCCATTACATGTTGTAGTTATACTGTCGCCTTCTTTAACTGTGAGGTTGCAGTGGCTTATGGTGATTTCTGGAAGGTCTGGAAAAGAGGGAGATACAGTATATACAGTATACTGTATATAATGTCGCAAACGTAACTCTAAACTTCATTTTTTCATTCATTCATTTCATTTAATGTGTCATTCGGACAGATGTGACGCTATCAGCATTTGACAGCTTAGGCTTTGCAGTTTTTGTAAATGTATCATTCCCTTATACATGGCTCGCCAATTGACAATAAAGCAGTGTTGCAAAATTGCTGCATAACAAAAGGTTTTTCCTGTCATTGACTGCAGTTGAGCACTAGTTTGAGAACATAGGTTTATGGCCATGCTTCAACGCGTCATACAACTTAGGCTAGCTAGTTTCTCAGAATCTGTCCTTGACAATCCACGCAGCGGAAGGCCTACAACAACCACCACGAACACTGAACGTCTAGAGCATGCATTTGCGCAAAGCTGGGTAAAGTATATCTGAATTGCTGCTCTGGAACTCAGAATCAACAAAAACTAAATTCAGCGGATGCCCATACCGACTTCAGGTTGTTCAAAGGCTTCAAGTAGAAAATGATGATGGTCAACAAACTGAAGTCGGGACAGAAATTTTTTTTGCCAGGCGGCAGATTTGGAGCACTTAAGAAGAAGGCACATTTTCTTCTTTTGAGGCCATTCAGCTATTGATTTACTTCTGTCCTTTGGGTTGTTGTCGTATTGCATCACCCATCCTCTGTTCAGCATTGTAGAAGCCTATAATGTAATAATAGCCCATAATGTAATCCATCCATCCATCCATTTTCTGAGCCGCTTCTCCTCACTAGGGTCGCGGGCGTGCTGGAGCCTATCCCAGCTGTCATCGGGCAGGAGGCGGGGTACACCCTGAACTGGTTGCCAGCCAATCGCAGGGCACATAGGAACAAACAACCATTCGCACTCACAGTCATGCCTACGGGCAATTTAGAGTCTCCAATTCATGCATGTTTTTGGGATGTGGGAGGGAACCGGAGTGCCCGGAGAAAACCCACGCAGGCACGGGGAGAACATGCAAACTCCACACAGGCGGGGCCAGGGATAGAACCCGGGTCCTCAGAACTGTGAGGCTGACGCTCTAACCAGTCGGCCACCGTGCCGCCCCATAATGTAATAATGGTCCATAAAATAATACATCTGCCCTTTATAAAAAGTAATAGGCCCAAAACGTAATAACTGACCAATAATGTAATAAAAGTCCTGAACCTATAACGTCTACTACAGTTGAAACGAGATAGTTTACATACATGATTTAAAAACACACCTATGCTTTCTTCTCACTGTCTGACATGAAAAACGTTTCCTGTTTTAGGTCAACTGGCTTTACCAAAATTATTTGTATTTTCTAAATGCCAGAATAATGACAGAATTATTATTATTATTATTATTTTTTTACTTACTTCAAAGTCAGAATTTTACAGACAGTAGGATTACTATGCCTGTAAAAATCCACCCATTCTCTCTACTGCAATTTGGGAAAACACAGATCATGATGTCAGGTATACGTTTATGTGTGTATGTATTTGGAAAGTTCAGATTTTTTTTGACAACATTTGAGTTATTTAGAGACACACCTGCGGATGGCGGCACGGTGGACGACTGGTTAGAGCGTCAGCCTCACAGTTCTGAGGAGCGGGGTTCAATCCCCGGTCCCGCCTGTGTGGAGTTTGCATGTTCTGCGTGGGTTTTCTCCGGGCACTCCGGTTTCCTCCCACATCCCAAAAACATGCATTAATTGGGGACTCTAAATTGCCCGTAGGTGTGAATGTGAGTGTGAATGTTGTTTGTTTGTATGTGCCCTGCAATTGGCTGGCAACCAGTTCAGGGTGTACCCCGCCTCCTGCCCGATGATAGCTGGGATAGGCTCCAGCACGCCCGCGACCCTAGTGAGGAAAAGCGGCTCAGAAAATGGATGGACCTGCGGATGTATTTGAAGGCATACCAGAACACACTGCTTGTTTGTGTAAAATCATGAAAATAAAATCAAAATAATTCATCCAAGACATCAGGAAGAGAATTGTGGGATTGCATGAGTCTGGTTCATCCTTGGGTGCAATTTCCAGTTGCCTGAAGATGCCATGTTCATCTGGGCCAACAATTATATGCAAGTATAAACACAATGGAAATGTCTAGCCATCATACCGCCCAGGAAGGAGACGGGTTCTGTGTCCAAAAGATGAACGTCCTTTGGTCCAAAATGTGCATTTCAACCCAAGAACCAAAGCAAAAGACCTTGTGAAGATGCTGGCTGAGGCCAATAAGCGTGTCATTATCCACAGTGAAACAAGTACTGTTCTGACATAGGTTTATAGGCCACTCTGCCAGGATGAAGGCATTAGTCCAAAAGAAACGCTAAAAAGACAGTTTACAGTTTGCACATGCAAACAGCGACAAAGACCTTAATTTTTAGAGATGTGTCCTGTGGTCTGACACAACTAAAATTTAACTGTTTGATCATAAAGAGCATTGTTATGTTTGGAGGAAAAAGAGGGAAGCCTGCAAGACTGAAAACACCATCCTAACTGTGAAATACAAGGGTGGCAGGATCATATTGTGGGGTTGTTTTGTTTCAGGAGGGACTTGTGCAATTGCTTAAAGCTAACAAAGTCCATGTTTTGGAGTGACCATCACAAAGCCCTGATGTCAGTTGTAGTGATTCTGACCCAGTTGTCATAGCAACTCCCCACAAGCGATAGACTGCATTCCTCCTTGCGGCCCTGCTGACAAATTTATTTCTTAAATAAATTACTTTTTATCCAAAACCAATATATCCCACACAATCCTACTGAAAATGTATGTGGAGACCTAAATATGGCACGTGCGAGTAAGGTGGCCTACAAACTTGGCTCAGTAACACTAGTTCCGTCAAGAGGAATGGGAAAAAGCGCGCAAAGCACCAAAAATACCCCAGACACCTATTTTCATGCAATATGGGAATGTACACCAATTCAATGCTTTTGGTCTTCGGTTATACAAAAACACTCGTATATTTTAAACTGCAGGATTCCACTTTCCCCAAGATTATGTATACTTGGCGACTTAAGATTGACCTCCCTAATAAATATTCACAATCATTACTTGTCGCGTTAGCTACCACTAAGAAAACAATTCTATTAAACTGGAAAAACAAAGAAGCTATTAACATCAATCAGTGGCTAAATCTCATCATAGAATATATTGCGTTAGAAAAAATAGCAGCAGAAGGAAAAAAATCAATGACACATAATACGTAGATAGCTGGTCTCCTTTCCTCAACATGCTAAATCTAGACTCTTGATTCCTTTGCCTGAGTAGGGTCCCATTTGACATTTGATCATAGCAAGACTATTTTCATAAGCGTGAAAGTAAACAATGGAATTCTATATTCTTTGTTGCCGAGGTTGTTGTTGTTTTATTATTATTATTCTATTTATTTATTTATTTTTATTTTTATTTTGACACATTTCAGATCGGTTTGCTTGGTGAAAAAACACATGCATGCTGTGGGGATCTTCTCCTCTTGTCCCTGTGTTTGGTGTTCCTGAGTCTGTGGGGGCGGGACTTTTTTCACTACTTCCTGATCTCGGGGGTGGGGGAGGGGCAACCACTGGGGCGACCTCCTGGGGAGTAGTGGTGGTGTGATGGTGCCGGCTGTCACCCGCCTGGGTCCCCCGCTCTGGCTGCTGGTGGGGGCGATGGGGCCCCCCTGTCGCTCCTCGGGCCTGCTTCCTCCTCTTCTCTCCGTTACTTGCATCCCGCTGCGGTCGCCTCTAACTCTTCCCGTGGGGGAGCCGGGTGGTACCCTGCGGGGTACGGGGCCTGCTGTGTGGTTCTTTTCCCTGCCTGGTTTGGGGGGGGGTCCACCTCCCACGCTCATGGGCGCGTAGTGGGTGTTGGCAGGAATGGGGAGGCGGGCGGATGGGGGGGTCTGGGTGGGATGGCCCTCTTCGTCAGTGGTTGTGGGGCGGTGGGTGGGGTGGGGGAGATGGCTGGGGGGGGGAATTGGGACCCTGCGGCCCCACTGGGTGGCCAGTTGTTGGGGTGCCTCGGTGTGGGACGTGTTCCGTCCGCCGGGCTGGTCTCGGGTGGACCCCTGGTCCTGATTCCGCCCCTTGATTGATCGGGTGGGGTCCTCAGCCGCCGCGGTGCGGCCACAGCAATTACAGGATACTTCTGTCAGTCTTTGTGCATGTCAAACGGTGTCAATTCACTTGCATGTATCCGCAGGCACACACCCCGAGGACTCTTTCACTGGGTGTGGGGTCACGCATTTACTGCGACAAATAACTCATAAATATGCAAATAGCTTGTTTATCCCCTCACTTATACTCTCGTCCTGTATACTTTTATAATTTGCATAATTAATCCTACCACACTAAATTGTACAGCCGGGTTCACGACCCTTGTCCTGAATGCTTCTTATCCTGTCCTTGTCCTGTTCTATCTTGTCCTGTCCTTCCCTCACAGGGTGTAGCACTACAGCCCCATGCAACACTCATATTTAATGTTTCATTGTTGTAGATAATGTAATGGTTTACTTCTCTCAGCCTGTTTACAATTAGTGCTTTGTCTTTTGTCTTTGTTTCTCTCTCCCCCCTCGAGAAACTTTATTCTGTTCGACTGATCAAGTCTGATTCTCAATAAACCTCAATTATAATACCACAGCGGAAACTTAAAAACTCCACGGTGACACAGTAAAACTGTTCCAGCATAAAAGGTTTTTTTTTCATTCTGCTTGACCGAACAGGACACAACAAAAAAAGAGGAATGGGAAAAAATGAAGAAGCTTTTGTGAGAAGCTTGTGGAAGGATATCCACATCATAAAGTCCAAAGCCAATGGTACCGAATACTAATGCAGGGATCTGGTTTGATGTGGGTCCCGTGTCAAAGACGCACAAAGATTATCACGGACCCACACATTATGATCAATCTTCGTCCACAGATGCACAGCATTACTTACCTATATGTGTGAGTGTGTGTGTGTGCACGTGTGTGTGTGTTGCTGAAATGCTTCAGCGAATCATTTTTCGCTAAAAGTACGAGTCCTGTCTTGGTGCTGGCCAATCAGAGGCAGAGTAGGGCCGGTTATTGTTCCATAAATACAAAAATATTGCACAAAAAGTATTAAAGATAGAGTAACAACTTTAATAAAAATCTGCATTCGAGCAGGGCCGCGAAGCACGAACTATGACGAAGTAGAGGATTACTGTATCTGTATTCCGTAATGATAAATTGCAGCGAATCATTGTTCCAGGACTGGGACTCATCGTTTCCATTAAATGAGCGTCCCGGGACTCCATCCATCCATCCATTTTCTGAGCCGCTTCTCCTCACTAGGGTCGCGGGCGTGCTGGAGCCTATCCCAGCTGTCATCGGGCAGGAGGCGGGGTACACCCTGAACTGGTTGCCAGCCAATCGCAGGGCACATAGGAACAAACAACCATTCGCACTCACAGTCATGCCTATGGGGAATTTAGAGTCTCCAATTCATGCATGTTTTTGGGATGTGGGAGGAAACCGGAGTACCCGGAGAAAACCCACGCAGGCACGGGGAGAACATGCAAACTCCACACAGGCGGGGACGGGGATTGAACCCGTGTCCTCAGAACTGTGAGGCTGACGCTCTAACCAGTCGGCCACCAGGCCGCCGTCCCGGGACTCACATAGTGTAAAATGATCTATGCTAATGAAAGGTATGTAAACACTTGACTTCGAAGAAGAAAAAATTGCCCCCAAAAATCCCTGTCTGATTATTCTGGGATTTAGCAAATAAAAATAATTTTGATAATCCTATTTGACCTATAACAGGAAAAGTTTCATCTGATTTCATGTCAAACAGTGAATAAAAAAGCATGTCTGTCTTTTTATATAGTGTATGTAAACATCTGGTTTCAACTGTACATTTGGAGATGGCTTGAAAGGGTAAGGAACAGACTAAGGACTAGTCGATATTATGCTAACCATGAAGTTAAATATACAAAATACATGGAGAGAGGCAGAGTGACAGAGACAGACAGAGTATGCACTTACACGGTTAAATGCAAAAATAAAAAAATAAATAAAGTGATATTAGTAGTATATTATTATGTTTTGGGCTCATTTATTACATTTGCAAAGATTTCTTCTTTTTTAAATTTATTTACCACACCAATAACATAATAACCAGCCAATAATGTAATACGTTATTGGCCAATAGTTATTACATTATAGGTCCAGGACTTTCATTAAGTTATTGGCCAGTTATTAGGTTATGGGCCTACTACATTTTAAAAAGTGCACATTTATTACTTTATGGGTCGTTATTAGGTTACATTATGGGCTTTCTACAAGCGTCAATGGCCAGAGAGATGGTCTTCTAGTGCAACATGTGTTTATAAACTTGGGAATTCATTTTTCTGTATATGATAATGTATTCAGGTCCTGAGAAAGTAACGCACTCCCAAACCATGATGACCACTTCACCATGCTACACAGTTAGGATGAAGTTTTTTGTTTTCTGCTGTGCCTTTTTTTTCCTGCTCCACACAGCACATTGGAGCCTCATGCAAAATCAGATGCAAAATTCATTGCACACACGAACAGACGTGGAAGCTGATCTGGAAAAGGGACACAACCAAGATTGCGTCTGCCATACACGCTAATTGCCATGCGGTTCATTTCGATCTTTGCGAAAGGACTAGATTATAGGCAAATATATGAATTTAGCAAGTGCAATGTAATTTATTCAACTTGAGACAAATTGATTGATTGACTGATTTTGCATCTTCATAAAACGTATCTGAAAAGCCAGGTGCGAACCAGCACACAAAGGTGTGCCAGCGTAGTACCTGCTGCAAATCAAATTGCGAGACGCCGGGGAAAAGTTTTCCGCTCGCGTAAACATTTTTGAAATGGCAACACTTCACTGGGGAACACAATTTTTGTTGAGTTAGGTCTGACAGTTGTTTTTAACTAATTTTTGGGTGCAGAATCCAAAAGTGATCTCAGTATAGATCCCTGTTTTCTTAAAAAATATCAAAAATACTGTACTTAACAGACATGTGCTTGTTTTATAAAACTTTTCAAATATTGACGTAAAATGAAATATGAAAGAAACAGGCATGACTGCAATGTTTATTTAACACTATTATATTTTACAAAGGATATGGCACAAATCCTCCTAATTCCTACTATGTTAGCTTTCTGTTTGCAGATATTGATAGTACTGACCTATTGGAGCTGCACACACCTCTCACCGCACTCAATTGTGACTGCACAAACAAGTTGCCACGTAGCTGTAGATGAGTCCAGTCGTAATCGGCTGGCAAGTCTTACTACAGCTAATCAGTGGAATTTTGCTTAATTGGAGGGTAAGATATGGAGAAAAAAGTCGACGTGCTAGAAAAAAACTGACTGCACTTTTGGAATCAGCATGCAAATTTTAGCTTTAATCAGGATAACAATCTAACTCAACAGAATGTTTTTTCCCCAAATTGTTCCCCAGTGATATCACAACATATCTATTCAGCAATGTAATTCTGGAGCTTCTAAAATCCAGGTAATTCCAATGGGTTCACTTACTGTACTTTTTCTTGCAATTTTATATTGCACGAATGGAGCCACACAGCAACGTCAGACATACTAAAAAACGTAAACTTAAAAAAAATGCAAACTTACCGCATTCGCTTACGTTCATTTCTTGTAGCAGAATCTTCTTTGAGCCATTATGACAGTATAATTGCTGGCTACTTAGTCCTACATCTCCCCTTTGTTGCCATAGTTGCAGCCAACGGATCCTACACCCACAATCAAAGATCACATCTTCTAAATGTCTATAATGAAAAAAAGAAAAGAACAAATGCAAGATTGCCAAAAGTTAAAGGGCAAGACAAATCTATTACATATCAGGAGAGCACACTTTTCAAGTGAGTCATTTTTCTATGCAGTGGCACTTCTCGCATGAATGATTCCCCTGACAGGCAGCTCTCTCCTCAAACACAGGCCATGGCCAAAATCGCCCCCTGGATAACCTGCTGGGTACGTCCTGGTCTCAGTTTGTTTCGGGTCTCACTTTTTGTCACAACACCGACCTTATCATATATTGGGTTCCACAGCACGCAACATCGTCATCTGGCTCCAAAGAACGAAGCATTTCTGTTTCACTGTTTCTATTTTAGCTTTGCTCGTATTGTATTTGAAGATCGACTTGCATATTTTGAAGTGACTATCTACTAGTCTCATTTTTGGTTAGATATTTTTTACACACACCTGCCGTAGTTGGTGTTATGACAGTAATGACACAGTGCCGTAAAGTGTCACGGGGCTCATCTCAACTCTCCTAATTGCAGCATTCCTTGCTCCTACAAACATTGAAAGCAACCCAGAACTTGCTCTCACGCCGGCATATCAAGGACCGTCTTAAATGTCTTATCGAGAATCGAGCATCGAGGGGCTTCCATGGGGTATCTTAAATCGAGGTATGCCTGATGTATCCTCTGCAGAAATGGGTAGTAACACGCTACATTTACTCCGTTTGTCATATCCTGTTTTGTTTGCTTGTTACCTGTGCAGTCCCTGGGTGCAGGTCGGTGGGCGGAGTCTCTCGCGATGCAGCTGCCGGTGATTTGTCATCAGCAGTGCATTTAAGCATGGGAGACGCAGGAGGAAAACGCCGAGAAATTGTACTTCGCTTGTTGCCATTACCTTGCCAGCTTGGTTAGATTCTCGCGCATTCCGTCCTGCCAGTAGCTCTTTTCGTCTGCTGTTTTTCCCGATGTGTTATTGCAGCGTCTACGGGTTTTCAGTTGTCATTGATATGGACTAATATCAACCAACTTTCAGCTCCCCTAATAGCCACCAGCCAGCAACAGCTAGAATGGGGCTCTGTGCAGGGGATTCCCAACATGTTGTAGTTGCAATAAGAAGTCTCTCAGAGCCAGACTTAGCTTCTGTAATCTCTGATTACAGGACACAGATGGGAGCAAGCACATAAAAAACTCAGAAACGCCACACAGGAGTATCCAAGCTGAGATTCAAATCCAGAACCTCAAGATTTGTAAGGGAGCCATTCAAAAAACTCCGCTACCGTCTACTGACTGAGTAGTGAAAAATATGAACTTACAGTTCCATGAGCTGCAGATTTTCAAAGACTTGCCAGGACAATGTAGTCAGCATTGGGTTCTTGGACAGATTTCTAAAGGAGGGTACAAAATAAATATGTCAACTTTATTTCATTATAGTCCTTTTTATGCCTCAAGGGAAATGCAATTTTAATTTTGCTGTGTATATTGTGTTGTATGCATTAAACCACTCAAAGAACCAGGCCCAACACCATGTGTGCTGGCAAGGAGTTCAAGTCATACAACCACTAGATACCCCGCCCCTGAGCGGAGTATGTGGGGTTAAGTACCTTGCTTAACAGCACATTACCAGACTAGCATACAATATCTAATTGGAATTTAGCTTGGAGGGATTCCAACTCTGGCCCTCCTGTCCCAAAGCCAAGTCCTTACATATTGCACTGTTACTCCCATTCAATTTACTCTGGGTATTCAGAGATGGAGCTCGTTGACATTGGGTTCGTTGCAAGTCGTCTTACCTCTCTGAGTTGCTTTATCCGTACACTCCTGCCCAGTGCCTAAGGTCACCTGACCAGCTGCTCCTGGAGGTACTCAAGTCTTAATAGAAGCTTAGTGAGGATAGAGCCTTTTCTATGGCTGGTCCCAAACTATGGATCAACCTCGTGGTCCACATTAAACAAGCACCTTTGTTATCCATTTTTAAAACCCGCCTTAAAACACATTCATATTCCTTGGCTTTCAAGACAGCTCAAGACTCTGCCTTGTTTTAGTGTCTTATTTGTTTCTGTTTTAACATTGTTGTTGTTTTATTGTTTCTAAAGGATGTTATGTTCAATTGTCTTATGTTCGATTTGTATTAATGTAAAGCATTTTGTTTCTGCTGTGCTCTATAAATAATATTGAGTTGAGTAGAGTTGAGCATCATTGACAGTGTGCAGTGAATGATCTAAAGAGCAATTATCAACACCAGCATGAGTGCATTCCATAGGCTGCTCATTCGATCCAGCTATTCAGTCCCATACACCCAGCCTTGGCAGGTGAATGGAGTAATCCTTCCACGGAAACAAAACCAGTGCAGAACCTTTCTGTAGTCTTTTTTTTTCTTCGAGGGTTTTCGTCTCAATAATCTGCAAACTTTACTGTTTGTTGTGAGTTTGATCGAGTGTGAACACTTACATGTAGCTTAGTTGGGGATTTTTGGAGAAAACATGTGGCTGGATTGTATGCAGGCTGCTCCTGATAAGTGTTCTACAATACAAAAAACAGGAAATTATTGCTGCTGCCATTTTGAGAGAAGTCTACAGACAGACACAGTTACTAAAAAAAGTAATGAAAAAAGTAGGTCTCATTCCTAAACAAGTTACTATATTGAAATGTTTTTTAAGTTTATGTCAGATTCATGCAGAGTTTTTACAAAATTGTTCATATTGTATGTTTGGATTCTGAGTTTGGAAATCAATTAACTGGTAAATTGCATGATCATAACTGCTGTTTATTATTCTTAGCATGTATAAACTTCTGTTCCTTGTGGAAGGATATGGAACACCCAAAACATGAGACTACAAGGTAGTCCAGAGTCCTGAACAATGTATATATATATATATATATATATATATATATATATATATATTTTTTTTTTTTTTTTTTTTTTAAACCTTGAATTACATGCTACAGGACATTAAGTGACAGAGTCAAAATAATATTAACATATATACATTTACAATGTGTATATGCAGTACACTACATGGCAAGTATTCGCTCACCTGCTTTGACTCAGGACCAAAAAGGTCCAACTTTGTTTAATTTGACACATTTTCACACTTTCAAGGAATTTCATTATGGTCCACTGATTTTCTCTGGCATGCGATTATAGCTGGGATAGGCGTGACCCGAGTGAGGATAAGTGGTACAGAAAACGGATGGATGGATGTGTTTTTCTTTTATTAAAAGATTTTTTGAAAAAAAATAATGTAAACATGCACTACGTGTCACACAAAAAGTGAGCATGTCACACAACAACAGTGTACCTCAATGAGCTCAGCAAGCATTAACTTATTAACTCTGTGTGCGTGTTTTGACTGAAATAAGGGTAATCTTCCTGGTGATGCATTTGAAGTGACCAGCAAATGTTTAGAAAAATATCTTGTGACGTACAGCCTCTGCAAGGCGGTGTAGAGTTCCATGTGAATATCTCTTAAGGTCTGCAGACCAGTCCAGTTTTCAATATGTCTGGAAAGAAGCAGAAAGTATGTCAGTTATCGGCAGGAAGTCTATGAATGGTAAACGTTATAGTGTGATCTCCACTAAATAAATACAAGTAAAACCTAATCAGTTGCAGCTGGTGAAATTGTCTCCAGGGGGGGGCGTTATAAATTCATTACATACATTATAAATACATGTATGCATCGTTAGGCCTATTTTGGGAGGCTTCAAGCCCCCCTAAAATGTTCTTCAACCCCCTAAAATGATTTGGTTGTTTATTTTTTAAATTTATTTATTCTTTTACAAAATATTTTTTTAATCCAAACAAATGCTTGAATAAGCGGGGATAAACCACCAATAAGACTTCTTGGAATTGGTTTCCTCCAAAAAAGGAAAAAAAAAGATGACAAAAAATGTAAAAAAAAATCCAAAGACAGATGAATCCTGGGACGACAAACCGCGGGGGTCCACTCTAATGGACAAGCTACTTCGTAGTAGCATATGACTTTCTGCTGTTAGCTGGGGACCGGAGCTAACTAATTGTTTCTACCAGCAGTGATGAAGAACCCAGAACTGTTGGCTTACTGTTTACATAAAGTAGGATATAGAATGAACTTTATGCATGAATTTACATCATGAAACAGAAGCTGACCTTATTTAATTGTCATCAATGAATAATAATAAGCGGCACGGTGTCCGTCTGGTTAGAGCGTCAGCCTCACAGTTCTGAGGACCCGGGTTCAATCCCCGGCCCCGCCTGTGTGGAGTTTGCATGTTCTCCCCGTGCCTGCGTGGGTTTTCTCCCGGCACTCCGGTTTCCTCGCACATCCCAAAAAAAACATGCATTAATTGGAGACTCTAAATTGCCCGTAGGTGTGACTGTGAGTCCGAATGGTTGTTTGTTTCTATGTGCCCTGCGATTGGCTGGCAACCAGTTCAGGGTGTACCCTGCCTCCTGCCCGATGACAGCTGGGATAGGCTCCAGCATGCCCGCGACCCTAGTGAGGAGAAGCGGCTCAGAAAATGGATGGATGGATGGATGAATAATAATAATAATAATAATAATCCTCAACCCATATTGAACTGTAGGAATTAGGACATTTGAGTACAGAGAGTAACAATGAGTGACATCAACTGACTTCACAGAATAAAGCTATTTGGGATGCAGTCCAGGAACCATATGGAACTCAATATGGATATTAAAACATTTCAGTCAAGGTGCATCGTATAAGACTTCTTTAACTTGACATTTTATGAGGAGAGTAATAGAGTTTAGAAAGTGGAGAGCCAAGAGATGAATACAAGCCAAATTAAACTGTCCCAGATATTTTCAAGACTACTTCAATATTACTTTATTTTTTAATTTAAAAGTCAGTGAGTGATATTTTTCTCCAACTTTTTTAGTCACATATGCACCCAAAACATATCATCATCTGGGAGCAAAAAGTTATTTTGTTGGAAGCCAAAGTCATGACATTAGCCTCTATATGGATCAGTTATTCATTGCTTCAATTAGTTATGGGACGGTATCAGATTCTGACCGTATGATAACCCTGAGCAAAAATACTGCGGTACTTTAATGACAGGTCAAAAATCTATTATTTTGAACAAATAAAAAATGTACTTCATTGTACACAATCTATTTTTTATAAATATAGAATATTTGGTACATTAATAAACGTTTCATGTTAAGTTTGAATAAATACATATTAACACTTAAATTGTTTAAATAAAGCACAATTTCCCATCAGTGGTGAGCAATTCTTAGAACAGACCCCAGACTCCTCATGTGCCTGCGGGCACTATGTTGGTGATCCCTGCTCTTACATGGTGCTACAAAAAGTATATAAAAAAACAATTAAACTTGTACCTATTTTAGGCTTTAACGTTTTTTTTCTAAAAAACAAATGTAAAGTAAAAAAACAGAATCACTACAAAAAATATGTTAAAATTACTGTACGTACTGATGGAAAAATGTAAATAAGTTATCATGTGTTGTGCTTTTCTGCTTACTTCTAGTTAGAGAAATGTTTTATCACTGCGTGCAAAGTTTTCTCCCACAGGATGAGTCATGTGCTTGCAGGTGCAAGGACAAATTTGAGCTGGAGTCTTCCTGTGTCTTGATAAGAAGTATATAATTCTTCTACTGTCTCAACCACAACAAAGAGTGTTATGTGCTGATCAACAAGCATGTATGCCCCCACCCTTTTGATGTTGTAACTCATATGTAACAAGGGAACTTCCCTAAAGTAATAAAAAGAGAGAATCCAGCAGAGTGAACTCAGAAAATGGTTGGAGACTGTAACTAAGTACACTCTTGGCCGTTTTCTCCTTGCAAGTCTGAAAACTGAACTACCTTTGTGTCTGTCTTGATTTTTTACAAGTGTTTTAGGTGTCTTGAACCTGACATGTACAACCATCAGCATCCATATAACTTGACTAAAGTTAAGCTTGGCATTGAGAAACATCCAGTGCCTCAAGCTTTGAGGAAATCATCCAGTTTCTTCTGTCTGGAAATGATCTACCCTGTTTTGGATCAGATTCTCTCAGAAGGGACTGGAATGTAGTGACTGCAATGCACAGTCAAGTTAACAACAGTTCCATTAGACACATTGGGACCTTAATTATATATATATATATATATATATATATATATATATATATATATATATACAGTGGGTACGGAAAGTATTCAGACCGACTTAAATGTTTCACTCTTTGTTATATTTCAGCCATTTGTTAAAATCATTCAAGTTAATTTTTTTCCTCATTAATGTACACACAGCACCCCATATTGACAGAAAAAAATGGAATTGTTGAAATTTTTGCAGATTTACTAAAAAAGAAAAACTGAAATATCACACAGTCGTAAGTATTCAGACCCTTTGGTGTGACACTCATATATTTAACTCGGGTGCTGTCCATTTCTTCTGATCATTCCTGTGATGGTTCTACACCTTCATTGGAGTCCAGCTGTGTTTGATTATACTGACTGGACTTGATTAGGAAAGCCATACACCTGTCTATAAAAGACCTTACAGCTCACAGTGCATGTCAGAGCACATGAGAATCATGAGGTAAAAGGAACTGCCTGAAGAGCACAGAGACAGAATTGTGGCAAGGCACAGATCTGGCCAAGGTTCCAAAAAAAATTCGTCTGCACTTAAGGTTCCTCAGAGCACAGTGGCCTCCTTAATCCTTAAATGGAAGACGTTTGGGACGACCAGAACCCTTCCGAGAGCTGGCCATCCGGCCAAACTGAGTCATCGGGGGAGAAGAGCCTTGGTGAGAGAGGTAAAGAAGAACCCAAAGATCACTGTGGCTGACCTCCAGAGATGCAGCAGGAGATAGGCGAAAGAAAGTCAACCATCACTGCAGCCCTCCACCAGTCGGGGCTTTATGGCAGAGTGGCCCAATGGAAGCCTCTCCTCAGTGCAAGATGCATGAAAGCCCGCATGAAGTTTACTAAAAAAACACCTGCAGGACTTCAAGATGGTGAGAAATAAGATTCTTTGGTCTGATGAGACCAAGATAGAACTTTTTGGCCTTAGTTCTAAGCGGTATGTGTGGAGAAAACCAAGCACTGGCTCATCAAGTGTCCAATACAGTCCCAACAGTGAAGCATGGTGGTGGCAGCATCTTGCTGTGGGAGTGTAGTTCAGCTGCAGGGACAGGACGACTTGTTGCAATTGAAGGAAAGATGAATGCAGCCAAGTACAGGGATATCCTGGACGAAAACCTTCTCCAGAGTGCTTAGAACCTCAGACTGGGCCGAAGGTTCACCTTCAAACAAGACAATGACCCTAAGCACACAGCTAAAATACCGAAGGAGTGGCTTCAGAACAACTCCGTGACTGTTGTTGAATGGCCCAGCCAGAGCCCGGACTTAAACCCAATTGAGCATCTCTGGAAATACCTGAAAATGGCTGCCCACCAACATTCGCCATCCAACCTGACAGAACTGGAGAGGATCTGCAAGAAGGAAAGGCAGACAATCCCCAAATCAGAATCAGAATCATCTTTATTTGCCAAGTATGTCCAAAAACACACAAGGAATTTGTCTCCGGTAGTTGGAGCCGCTCTAGTACGACAACAGACAGTCAATTTACAGTAAAGGGTTGCTAGTTATCTGGTAATGCCGGTACATTTTTATTATTTTTTTGACAATTGTGCAAAAAGATGCAGAGTCCTCTAGCACTTAGAGCAGTTCGAACGACTAATATTGCAAATGTCCGGTGCAATGACCATTGTGCAAAGGGCGCTGAGACTTCAAGGAGTGTATGCGGTTTAAAGTGACGAGTAGTGCGATAATCTGGCACAATGTTGGTTGTGCAAATGTTACAGATACTCCTCAATCAGTGTGGAAATGGAGCAGATGCTACTCTGGCATGAGTGGCAAGTATATGCAAATAGTGCAGCATGGCGAGACAAATACAGTGAGTGCACGAGTAATACATAATTGGCCACACAGAAATGTGACAACGAACTCAAGTCAAAAAATTGCCAGCATGTTGTAATGGAATTGTAGGTCAGGTGTTTAAGAAGTTGATCGCAAGAGGGAAGAAGCTGTTGGAATGTCTACTAGTTCTAGTTTGCATTGATCGGTAGCGCCTACCTGAGGGAAGGAGCTGGAAGAGCTGCTGACCGGGGTGCGGAGGGTCCGAGAGGATTTTGCATGCCCTTGTCTTAGTTCTGGCAGCGTGCAAGTCCTCAATGGTGGGTAGGGGGGTACCGGCAATCCTTTCAGCAGTTTTGATTGTCCGTTGCAGTCGGAGTTTGTCCTTTTTTGTAGCACCACCAAACCAGACTGTGATGGAAGAGCACAGGACTGATTCGATGACCGCTGTGTAGAACTGCCTCAGCAGCTCCAGTGGCAGGCCGTGCTTTCTCAGAAGCCGCAGGAAGTACATCCTCTGCTGGGCCTTTTTAAGGACGGAGTTGATGTTGATCGCCATTTCAGGTCCTGAGAGACTGTAATTCCCAGGAACTTGAAGGTCTTGACGGTTGACACAAGGCAGCTGGACAACGTGAAGGGCAGCTGTGGCGAAGGATGCCTCCTGAAGTCCACGATCATCACTACAGTCTTGAGCGTGTTCAGCTCCAGGTTGTGTCGGCCGCACTACGGCTCCAGCCGCTCCGCCTACTGTCGATATGCAGATTCTTCACCGTCCTTGATGAGGCCGATGACAGTGGTGTCATCTGCAAACTTCAGGAGTTTGACTGTCGGGTGTGCTGAGGTGCAGTCGTTCGTGTAGAGCGAGAAGAGCAGCGGAGAGAGGACACAACCTTGGGGCGCCCCAGTGTTGATGCTGCGTGTGGATGAGGTGGCCTCCCCCAGCCTCACCTGCTGTGTCCTGCCCGTCAGAAAGCTGTAAATCCACTGGCAGATGGCAGGTGAGACGCTGAGCTGGAGAATCTTGGATGAAAGGAGTTCAGGGATGATGGTGTTGAACGCTGAGCTGAAGTCCACGAACAGGATCCTCGCGTAGGTCCCTGCACTGTTGAGGTGTTCTAGGATGAAGTGCAGTCCCATGTTGTCTGCATCATCCGCAGACCTGTTCGCTTGGTAGGCAAACTGCAGGGGGTCCAGCAGGGGACCTGTGACACTCTTGACACTCCAGCGCGAGACGTTCAAAGGACTTCATGACCACAGATGTCAAAGCGACAGGCCTGTAGTCATTTAGACCCGAAATTGCAGGTTTCTTGGGGACTGGAATGATGGTGGAGCATTTGAAACAGGATGGAACTTCGCACAGTTCCAGAGATCTATTGAAGATCTGAGTGAAGACTGGAGCGAGCTGGTCCGCGCAGACTTAGATGCAGGATGGGGACACATGGTCTGGGCCTGCCGCTTTGTTAATCTTTTGTTGTTTGAAGATGCGTCTCACATCCTGTTCATGGATGGTTAACGCAGAAGTCAGAGGTGTGATTGTGGTCGGGGGTGCGGCCGGGTGGGTGTGGGGTGTGAAACTGTCCTTTTCAAATCTGCAGTAGAAGGTATTCAAGTCGTTGGCTAGTGTGCTATTGTTCTCAGCTTGGGGGGATCGTCACTTGTAATTAGTCAGCGATTGGAATGCATGCCAGACTGATTTAGAGTCGTTTGCGCTGAACTGTTTTTCCAACTTTGCTGCATAGTTCCTCTTTGCAATGTTAATTTCTTTAGTCAGCTGGTTTCTAGCTCGATTATACAGGGCCCTGTCCCCGCTCTGATATGCATCCTCCTTAGCTTGGCGAAGCTGCTTAAGTTTAGCAGTGAACCACGGCTTGTTGTTGTTGAATGTGCGAAATGATTTTGTTGGTACACACAGATCTTCACAGAAACTGATATAGGATGTAACAGTGTCCGTATATTCATCCAGGCTGTCAGCTGAATTTTCAAAGACACTCCAGTCTGTGCAGTGTAAACAGCTTTGAAGTTCCATCTTTGCTACATTGGTCCACTTTTTCAGTGTTTTCACTGTAGGCTTCGCGCATTTAAGTTCTTGCCTATATGTCGGTATTAAGTGAATTAAGCAGTGATCAGACGAGCCCAGGGCTGCACGAGGTATAGCACGGTATGCGTTTTTTACCGTAGTGTAGCAGTGGTCTAAAATATTATTTTCCCTGGTAGGACAGTCGATGTGCTGCTTGTATTTAGGGAGTTCGTGGTTGAGTTTAGCTTTGTTAAAGTCCCCGAGAATAATGAGGGGTGAGTCCAGGTGTTTTTTTTCAATTTCGTTGACTTGTTTGGCGAGCATTAGCAATGCGGTGTTCGTGTTAGCTTGAGGCGGAATGTAGACTCCAGCCAGTATGAATGGTGCAAACTCACGTGGCGAGTAGAATGGTTTACAGTTCAAAAATAGCGACTCCAAATGCGGGCTGCAGTGTGTGCTGAGCTCCGTGACGTCCATACACCATTTTTCGTTGATATAGAGGCATATGCCACCGCCCTTTGTTTTCCCCGATGATTCAATGTTGCGGTCCGCTCGATGAATGTGGAAGCCGGGAAGCATGACGGCGCCATCGGGTACAGCGTCGCAAAGCCAGGTCTTCGTGAAGCACATGGCCGCGGAACGTCCGAAGTCTTTACTGGTCTTTAACAGAAGATGAAGCTCGTCCATTTTGTTGGGTAGGGAGCGTACATTCGCGAGGTGGATCGACTGGAACGCCAATCTGTATCCTCTCTTGTGGAGTTTCACCTGAATGCCGCCACGCTTCCCTCTGTGGCGCCGTTTCCGTCTCCATGCGCTGAAAACCGCGGACGCCGCTCCGGTGAGTGACTTGATGGTTAGCAGGTCTCCCCTTGTATAAGTGAGTCGTGGACGAAAAACACAAAAACAATACTAGCGAGTGCGTTACCGAGGCGACCACACTGGTAGGCGCCATCTTGCTATTTCCAGGTGTGAAAAACTTCTAGCATCATTCCCAAAAAGACTCATGGCTGTATTACCTCAAAGGGTCTGAGTACTTATGGCTATGTGATATTTCAGTTTTTCTTTTTTAATAAATCTGCAAAAATTTCAACAATTCCGTAGTTTTTTTCTGTCAATATGGACTGCTGTGTGTACATTAATGTGGGACAAAAAATTAACTTAAATGATTTTAGCAAATGGCTGCAATATAAAAAAAGAGTGAAAAATTTCAGGGGTCTGAATACTTTCCGTACCCACTGTATATATATATATATTAGGGTGCATCAAGTTTGAATGGGAAATTTGAATTTCAAAATATCAATTTGGCTGTCATTGAATTTTGTTCCAATTAACATAAAAATTATTACATTAATTTTGAGGAAATCCATTGAGATTTAGTGGTGCCAACTAAGGAATGTTTGCGAAACTTCGAAAATGTGAAATTTTTAGTCAAATTGCCAAAAGGTTGACCTGGAAATGTTGAGTACAGTGAACTTTTATACGGTAACATGTTCTATGGGGTTATCAATGTAAAATGTATTTGTTCACCCTTTGGGCAACTTGGGCATTCCTCAGAATTCAACTTTCAAGTTTCTCCATTCATTTCTGATCGAAAAAATAAACAGATGTTCATGGTCATTGGACACACATGCAAAGTTCAAGTAACTTTATTGTTAAACACAAGGGGCAATACTGACACACGTGAAAGAACAAACCGTCTCTAGTGGTTAAATCACAGGCCACTCACAGGACCTAATAATAAGAGCTCAGTAACTAAACTTCAAACTTAATTACTCAGTCTGTGCCAGGGCCCGCTCCACTGAGCAACATCACCAGGGAGAGAAAGAGGAAATGGAACCTGAACTGTGAACTGAACTGCCAGTGTGTCACTCCCAGATATGTCTCCCCACCCGACACCCAAGAGTGCAACATGCGTGGTAGGTTGATTGAAGGCAAGAGGGAGCCCTGGGGTACACCAGAAGAAACAGATGGATGGAACTGGGTGCGGACGGACAGGTCAGAACGTCCCACCAGGAGGAAACCCTGGGGACAACCCAGGACACGCTGGAGAGACTATGTCTCCCGGCTGGCCTGGGAATGCCTCGGGATGAGCTGGATGAAGTGGCTAGGGAGAGGGAAGTCTGGGCTTCCCTGTTAAAGCTACTGCCCCCGCGACCCAACCTCGGATAAGCGGAAGCAAAAATGGATGGATGTCGGTCGTGGCCCGGGTTAACGACTACCATCGACGCCGTTAACTCATAGGGTGCCGGTGGAAATTCAGGTAATGTGTGTCGAAGCTGAAGAAGAAGTGGAAGGCGGGCTCTCAGGCAGAAAAAGATGAGGAAAGCACAGAGCCTAGGACAGGGGCAGACTGGGGGGGAAAAGTGGCCCGGGAGCGATGGAGCGACCCAGTTCATGCGCGCCGTAGAGCCAGCCAGCCGGCAATTGAATTTGATACTCTTTTGGACCAAGATTCATGGAGTAGTTAATAACCTCAAAAACTAAAAACATAAAGACGAAAGGAACATAGTAAGGACTGCCATCTACACACCCCCGAGAATTAAGTCATAAGGTGTGAGTACACACCTGAAATGCAACTTAAAACGATGAGCTTCAATCACAGAACAAAACTGTGATGCAGTCCCGTCTTTAGATGCATAAAAAAAAACATTTATGAAAGCCCTTGCAAACGCCGAGCTGCACGCTCACTTGCTTCTTATTCTTGTTCTCTGTTTACTGGTTGTCTTGCACTGACTGACAGACAAGGCTCATTCACTCTCTCTCTCTCATTTCGATTTCTCCCCTTTTACTGATCCTAGAAGTGATGCAAGGTATCTGGAACCAGCATGACACTACAGTATATAAAGTACTCACCATTGTGTTGCTTTTAAATAGAGGAGGGCGAGTTGAAGTGGTTGATGTAGATTAGTGCTTCTCAAATGTTTCACACAAAGTACCACCTCCAAAAATACTTGGATCTCTAAGCACCACCAGAACGACCAACATTGAAATACAGCAACGTCATAGTCAGTATTCATCAACAACGAGGCAGGTTTCTTTCTTTAAAAGTATATTTAATATTATTATAAGCCACTGTAAATTAGAAATATAGTCAAATGTACAAAAGTTACTAATTCAAGTCAAATGTTTTGAACAGTCCCTGATGGTGTAGTGGTATATTCGCCTGACTTCAGTGCAGGCAGGATGGGTTCAGTTCCTACTCAGTGACAGTGTGAATGGGAGTGCGAATAGTTGTCCGTGTCTATATGTGCCCTGCAACTGGCGACCAGTTCGGGGTGTAGTCCGCCTTTCGCCCAAAGTCACCTGGGATAGGCTCCAGCTCCCCGTGACCCTGAACAGGACAAGCGGTGTTGAGAATGGATGGATGGTTATTTTGAACACAAAAGTTAAAATAGAAATTGTACCTAAATAAATATTAGGAAACAAATTATTCTAAAATTCTTAAATGCAACTGTCTTGAACTTAAACGTTATATACAACTCAACTGTACTCAACAAATATACTGTACTGGATTTAAAATTAAAATGAAAAATACAAAGTTTAAGCCATTGTAACATTGTTTACATTTTGAACATTGAATTCATGGATTTTCACATACCAATAGAGGGAGCCAGCATAAGACTAGTGGTAACCATAGCACGCTTTGACAATCACTGAACTGGAGACAATTTGAGGGTCACAGTCCTATCGGGGGTCCCCTATGGAACATGCATACTGGCCTATGATTGAGAGAGAACAAAATATGGACATACACATTACTGAAGTTTTACTGACATGACATCCTGTGCAGAAGGATTGACTAAGACAGACACATACACAGTAAGGTTGCACAATTTATTAAATGTTCATCTTTAAGAGTTATTGAAATCATGCACGCTAAACCTATTGCCAAGACAACCTGAACCCAGATAAATGAGAAAGTTAACTAAGACACGGTAACAAATTCTAAATCTTGTCTAAATTAGAATCTTAAATCTTGTAGCGATACGTTCATTTATCAGACGTCATATTGCAATACTGCAGGTTTTTTTCTCATTTTGTGCAGGCCTAATAATATACACTCTGGAATGAAATTAATGATTGTTGTGATTGCTGATGATCCCATGTTTAAAGGATGGGGCATGTACAGACAAATTAAGCTACATTCATTCATATTCATTTAGTAGCTGTCAGCTCAAAGATAGTAACAGCTTAATATTAAAGAGAAAATAACTATCAGTAAGCAGGTTGACAAATACTCCTGGAAGCAATCAGCTTATCGTTTTGGAGGGGTTTGTGTGTCCCAATGATCCTAGGAGCTAAGTTGTCTGGGGCTTCACGCCCCTGGTAGGGTCACCCATGGCAAACAGGTCCTAGGTGAGGGACCAGACAAAGCATGGCTAAAAGACCCCTATGATGAAAACTATTAATGGATCTAGGTTTCCCTTGCCCGGATGCGGGTCACCGGGGTCCCCCTCTGGAGCCAGGCCTGGAGGTGGGGCTCGAAGGCGAGCGCCTGGTGCCCGGGCCTGCATCCATGGGGGCCGGCCGGGCACAGCCCGAAAGGGTATCGTGGGTACCCCTTCCCATGGGCTCACCACCTGTGGGAGGGGCCATAGGGGTCGGGTGCAGTGCAAGCTGGGCGCTGGCCGAAGACAGGGACCTACAGAAGCTGGCTCTAGGGACGTGGAATGTCACCTCTCTGGCAGGGAAGGAGCCCGAGCTGGTGTGTGAGGTCGAGAAGTTCTGGTACCAGTCCTCTCGAGAGGGGTTGGACTCTCTTCCACTCTGGAGTTGCCCACGGTGAGAGGCGCCGACCAGGTGTGGGTATACTTATTGCCCCCCGGCTCGGCGACTGTACGTTGGGGTTCACCCCGGTGGACAAGAGGGTAGCCTCCCTCCGCCTTTGGGTGGCTGGACGCGTCCTGACTGTTGTTTGTGCCTATGCACCAAACAGCAGTTCAGAGTACCCACCCTTTTTGGAGTCCTAGGAGGGGGTGCTGGAGAGCGCTCCCGCTGGGGACTCCATCGTTCTGCTGGGAGCGCCTTGGAAGAGCTGGATGAAGTGGCTGGGGAGAGGGAAGCCTGGGCATCCCTGCTAAAGCTATTACCCCCGCAACACGAGCTCGGATAAGCGGCAGAAAATGGATGGATGGATGGAGGTAGACAAATATAAGAAACATTTGATCATTGAAAGATGCTAATTTTGAACTCTTTGAAATGTAGGCCCGGGGAGCTAATATGACGAGGCTATAGTCAGCACTTAGCGCCATTAGCAACCAAATTAATGAAATCCAAATAAGCATTTCTACCTAAAGTATCAAAAACTTTCAAACATAACTTACCATTACATCACTACATCTTTTGTGTTTGTTGATATCCAGCTGTTGAGGGCCAGGCTCACCGCAGCTTGTGCTGGCAACGGACTCCTGTGTGGCGATAGGTAACTCGAACAACCGCCAAATAACTGTTATTTTCTTATGTCTGGCCTCCACTTCCTCGAGGGATTTATTTTTGTTATCCCTCCACTTCTCAGCACCCCGTTTTCGTTTTGGAGGTTGTTTTTTTTTCTTGTCCATCTTCACTCTGGTCCAGCTGACTATCTACAGGTTGTAGTACCGTTAGCTGAAGAGTGATTGACAGGTGATAGTCGCAACAACCGGGAAAATGGGTGGGACATAAACATGTGGCCGTAATTTGATTGGGTCATCATAGACAGTAGTAGGCGAAAACATGTACGTACCGTACAGTACAGCCTATCACAATAACAGGCCCACAAGTGAGTATTGGGACTATGACAGGAAAAGCTAGGACGTTCATTGACATGATTAGTAGCAAGGTAGCTATACAGTATTGTGTGTCCAGGAGAGCATGTGGGAAGGCAGGGAGGCTAGAAGGTTAGGGGCAGGGTTTGAATTATTTTACCAAGGTGTTGATGGAAAGAGAAATGGAATAGGGGTTTTCTTAAAGGAAGAGTTAGTTAAAAATGCCCTGGGTGTGAAAAGAGTGTCAGATTGTGTTATGAGGCTGAAACTTGAAATTGAGGGTGTTATGTTTAATGTAATTTGTGGTTATGACCCACAGAAAGAATGTGAACTAGAAGAGAAAGAGTCATTTTGAAAGGAGCTAGACGAGGTAATTCAGAGCATCCCAGCCAGAGAGTCGTGATTGATGCAGTTTGTAATCAACACGTTGGTGAAGGAAACATGGGTGAGCAAGAAGTGATGGGTAAGTTCGGCATCCAGGAAAGGAACTTGGAGGGACAGATGGTGGTAGACTTTGCAAAAAGGATGGAAATGGCTTTAGCAAACAGAAGAGGCAGGAACAAAGGGTGACCTACAAGAGCGGAACTAGAAGCATTGAAGCAGATTATATCTTGTGCAGCCGATGTAATCTGAAGGAGGTTACTGACTGTAAGGTAGTGGTAGGGGAGAGTGTAGCTCGACAGCATTGAATGGTGATGTGTAAAATGACTCTGGTGGTGGGGAG
This sequence comes from Phyllopteryx taeniolatus, assembly GCF_024500385.1. Lineage (NCBI taxonomy): Eukaryota > Metazoa > Chordata > Actinopteri > Syngnathiformes > Syngnathidae > Phyllopteryx > Phyllopteryx taeniolatus. Next base: position 5,015,330 of record NC_084506.1, read on the forward strand.
GAAGATTAAGAAGATGAAGGCAAAGCAGAGAACCATATGGTGGAAGCTGAAAAAGGAAGAGTGTAGTGCAGCTTTTCATGAAGAGGGGCACGGGCTCTCAGTGGGCAGGAGGATCTTACAGAAGACTGGACGTGTCTGGTAGGAAAGGGGAGAAGGAGACTTGTTGGTGGAACCATAAAGTGCAGGAAATCATACAAGGAAAGAGGTTCGCTCAGAAAAGTTGGACAGAAGACTGAGAATACGAGACAAGCAGGCACGGGACGGTATCAGTTTCTGACGGTATAATAACCTTGAGCAAAAATACCACGGTATCACACTACTTAAATTACAGCTCTAAAATATATTACTTTGAAATCTATGATTTTTTTTCTACTAAACAAATTTAAAGTAAAAAACAATCACTAGGCGGCACGGTGGAAGACTGGTTAGAGAGTCAGCCTCACAGTTCTGAGGAGCGGGGTTCAATCCCCCGGCCCCGCCTGTGTGGCGTTTGCATGTTCTCTCCGTGCCTGCGTGGGTTTTCTCCAGGCACTCCGGTTTCCTCCCACATCCCAAAAACATGCATTAATTGGAGACTCTCAATTGCCCGTAGGTGTGCATGTGAGTGTGAATGGTTGTTTGTTTGTATGTGCCCTCCGATTGGCTGGCAACCAGTTCAGGTAGTACCCCACCTCCTGCCCAATGATAGCTGGGATAGGCTCCAGCACTCCCGCAACCCAAGTGAGGAGAAGCGGCTCAGAAAATGGATGTATGGAAACAATCACTAAAAACACTAAAATATTATGTTAACTTATGTACAAATAAAAGAAAAAAATCTGCATCCAGATACCTTGTCTATAGTTTAGAATGACATTGATAAACGTCACTCAAGCTTTGAGGAGCTGATCCGGTGTCTTCTGTCTGTCTGGAAATATTCTGCCATTTTTTTAAGATTGTCTTAGAAGGGACGGTAATGCAATGACTGTGCATTGCACAGCATGTGCAACAAGTTAGCAACAGTTCCATTAGACACCTGGCACCTTCATTAATATTGTTTCCCACAAAAAAAAAAAACTAATTACGGGTAATGGACAGTGTTACAGTAATTGAAACCTTGACTTTTCAAAATGGCTGTATACTTTTAACATGGTAATCAGCCCATGCCTAGAAACAAGAATAAAAGGAGATATAAGGCAAAGGTAGAGCTGGCAAAGGCCAAACAAGAGGCATATGATGACATGTATGCCAGGTTGGACAGTATAGAAGGAGAGAAACCTCTATACAGGTTGGCCAGACAGAGGGATGGAGATGGGAAAGATGTGTAGCCGGTTAGGGTGATTAAGGATAGAGATGCAAATGTGTTGGCTGGTGCCAGTAGTGTGCTTGATAGATGGAAATAATATTTTGAGGAGTTATTCAATGAGGCAAATGAGAGAGAAGGAAGAGTTGAAGATGTAAGGGTGGAGGACCGGGAACTAGCAATGAATATTAAGGGAGAAGTTAGAAAGGCACTAAAGAGGACGAAAAATGGAAAGGCAGTTGGTCCTGATAACATACAGTACCTGTGGATGTATGGAAGCATCTAGGAGAGATGGCTGTGGAGTTTTTGACCAGGTTGTTCAATCGAATTCTAAAAGGTGAAAAGATGCCGGAGAAATTTAGGGAAAGTGTGCTGGTGCCCATGTTGCTATGATTGAAATCAAAATAATGCAGCCTAGATTCCATCCCCACCAAATTTCTCAGAGATTTTTAACACTGTTGTTGTTGAGTTGGTCATAGCGTTGACATGGCCCTCCTAAAAGTAACAAAAGACCTGCTTTTAATAACAGATTAGAAAGGAGGGCTTAATGCTCATTCTGGTGATTTAAGCGTAGCTTTCGACGTCGTTCACCACGCTATTTTAATCGACCAGCAGGTTTAGAGTGAACCTCCGCAGTCACTATACTTCAACACTGTTCATCCACCTGTAACTTTGCCTGTGGTGTACCACAAGTAGGGGTGTGATTTGAAAACCAGTTCCGACTAAGAACCTGGTCCAATTGACCGATTCCATTGGAATTGCACACAATGCCGGTTCTCCTGAACGATACTTTCATTTCCCAGCATAGCTTCACTTCACGCAGTGGCGGCTGCCACTTACCTATTGACGCTGGCCTGGTCGGGTCAGCAGTACAAATTTCTAAGTTACAGAAAAAGTTCGCCAGCTGAAAATGGCCAAAAAGTGCATTCTCGGACCAAAATAGGATGTTATAATGACGAAAGGAAAAACTGTGACACGCGCTTGACAGGAAATTGGTGTTAGCCTCAAGTCGACAACTTCATCGCCAGATTATTATGTATGATAATTCACGGACAACAACTGTGTGCTAGCGAGAGGTTTATTCGTCATAAAATTAAGAAAACGTGCACCAACGCATGAGACTTTACAGCACTGTGTCATTGTCGTTATGTCGTAACTCTTCGGAATACAGCATTCGGCTGTCGTATGTAAAGCATCGATATAACGTGTTTATTTATCGCTATGATTAATAATAATGTGTAAATAACACAAAAGACATTCACATGATAATGAACATGGCGCTAAAACATTTTGGGACCGCTGCCTTTGTACAAAAAAATACAATATAATTATTTATTTATGTATTCATTTATTTCAAGGATAGCCCGTTGGGATGCATCATCTCACCTTCAAGGAGGTCCTTTCAACACATACATATAATCACCATTTTGCACTATAGTAATTAAAGGGTACATTAAACTCATAACACACAAGCAACACACACACACACACACGCACTTGCACGCTCGCACAAACACAAACACACACACCCACACACACTTAGTGCTGCCCTAAACTGAGCTTCCCACCAACCAGCCAATATTTATAAATAACATACATCGTGTACAGTGTACACAACATCAAGGCCCAAGATAAAGCATTTTTGGATTGTCAGGGCTAAGTAAATATTTTAATAATGTTGTTATTGATTAAGTCTTCGAAACAGTATTATTAATTTGTACAATTGCAATGCCTTGATTTTTGTGAGGTTAACAGAGTCGTAGCTGTGAATGCAAATGTACTCATAATTTCTTAAAGGGTCTCAAATAACATGCGGCACAGTGACCGACTGGTTGGCACATCTGCCTCATAGTTCTGAGGATCCAGGCTTTCCTGTGTGGAGTTTGCATGTTCTCCCCGTGCCTGCGTCGGTTTTCTCCGGGTACTCCGGTTTCCTCCCACATCCCAAAACCATGGATAGTAGATTAATTGAAGCGTCTAAATTGCCCGTAGGTGTCAATGTGAATGGTTGTTTGTTTAAATGTGCCATGCGATTGGCTGACGACCAGTTCAGGGTGCACCCCGCCACACGCCCAGAGTCAGCTGGGATAGACTCCAGCATGCGCGACCCTCGTGAGGATAAGAGCTGCAGAAAATTGATTGATGGATGGATGGTCTCAAATAATACAGTATAAAGACGCTAAATATAAAATAACCACTAAAACATATATTTTCTCAAAAAAGTCTTGTGCAGACATCATTTTGAAAAACATAAAATGGTTGCTTTTAGTGTGGAAGATTGTGTAGAACTACTTTTTTCCTCCTCATAAAACTACTGAGGAATCATTCAATCGTCAACCAGAAACAGACTCAACAACGGCATTGATAGTGATAAAATCTCATCAATTCCCACCTCAAACCACAAGGTTCGGTTTTCGGCCCGATTTTATTTCTATTCGTATGCTGCTTCTTGGGCAATTAATTGAGTGCCACAAAGTGATCCAGTCATGCTTCTTTGACATATGCATCATAGCCAAAATACGATCACGATTACTACAATTACTAAACCTGACCATGAACGATTGATCCATGCCCTAAATTTCTCCAGGTTAGAATACTGCAACTCACTCCTCACCGGTAAAAACAAAAATCCCTCTCTCGCCTCCAGCTCGTTCAGAGTGCAGCAGCTAGGCTTTCTCACTGATTCAAATCGACGCCATCTAATTAAAACATCACACACATTAAAAGAAATAATAATAAGGAGAAGAGTACACTTACATGGAAGTTATGTTGTGGAAAAGCTCTCCGGCGCTCCGAGTGTTCGGGGAGAACCGACTGCTGACCGACTTGTTGCAGTAGATTTCGTTGGGCGAGCAGGCGCAGGTGGGCGGGCAGTCCGACGGTGAGCTGAGGTCATTGTGGAAGAAGACGGCGAGCACCAAGACGAGCCTCCACCACTGCCATGTTTCAGGTGCCCGCCAGACATCGAATGACAATGAAGCTCCAAATCCAGACATGTTGTCACGGCCACGGATGACAAGTGACTCAATCTTGTCGGCTAAGGTACATCCACGTGTGCGGGACACAGCGATCGATGTTCTTGTTACTTTTTCCTCCCTCGAACCACTCCGTGGTTTGATTCGGGAGTAGCGTTCGTGTAATGCCTGTTAAACAACCACTGTTAAAAGCTGGTGTCTCTCTCTCTCTGTTTCTGTCTCTCTCTCTCAGCCCCCCCCCCCCCCCCCAAAAAAAAATTAGGCGGTGATCTAGGACAGGGCAATATATCATTTGGTACCGAGTTGCAGAGAATAAGGGGGGGGGATGCAACCCTAATTTCAATTTCATATAGCCATCCTCTGACTTTTTAATTTTTTTTATTTTTTTTAATTGTATTTATATCTTGAAAAATGCCTGCTGGTCTTGCTGCACTTCTTTAAGTAAGTGCACAAGCCAAGAACTCAGCTTAAATGAAAAGCAACACAGCTAGCTTCGTAAGTAACGTCAACTCAATGCCTTTCAACAAATAAAGAAAAGAGGAGTGTCAGGAAGGTTAAAGGACTGGCGTCACAAAAGATATACAGTGGAACCTCGATTTACTCGACCATCTGGACAGTACATGTGTCCATGGTCATATTTTGGTGTTGACAAAGTCTGCCTCACAGCTATTGAAATCTTTCAGAATTGACAACTGTTGTTTACAGGCACTATGGCATAATATAGGCAAAGACTGGGACACACGTACAGTATTTCTGGGTCACAGATATGCAATATGCATTGGTATCGCAATGCATTGACGTATGGCTGTCGATTGTGGCGACATTTCCGGGCGATGCATTGACGTGGCGGCCACGATGGCAGGATTTGTAGCTATTGTCGCACAGAGCTCTGCACAGAGCACATGGCGTGCACATGGCTGCGGCGTAAACTTAAAGAGGATTTCGACACACAAGTCTCTGGAGTCTGGAACATGCTATTTTTGTTACAGTAACAATTTTTGTGTCAAGCTGTTCGTCTACGGCATCTAATTAATGGGTTTGGAAATAAGAAGCACACTAATTCCTTGCTGCTCATGAAAGCCGCCCGCCTCGACTTACCACTAGTCATTACGACAACAAGCAAACCAGCGTGGTAAGTTTGAATAAAATTTCTATTTTTTTCAAACATTTTCAAGCTTTTTTTTATCTTTAGCAGTTTTTTTTCTTTGTTTTAAATGCTTTTAATCATGTAAACCACAGTTATCTTGAGTTACCTTGTGTATGAAATGCGCTATATACAGTAAATAAATTAGCTTTTTTAAAAACATTTTTATTTACAATAACCTTGTACTGCACTGTTTTAGGCCAAAAAAATGTACAAAACAACAATTCTGTACTGTCCAGTAATATGGTGCATATGGCCACACACAAAAAAAAATGGCTTCAATATAACGACCCCCAAAAATATTGCCCAATGATGAAACCTTGTTGCAGTGGGCAAACGTTTCATTCATTCCTTTTGTGCTGTGCAACGCAGCCAAATTGTGCCAGGCGGTGCAGCCATTGTGGCGCGGCCGCTCGCTCTAACCCAATACAGTGTAGCGCATTTCGATCCCAACCCACAGCTCGTGTAGTGCATCACTGTGTGCCATTTCGGTGTCTTTCATCTTGATAGCACAATAGGGGTCCAAAAAAAAGCAACAGACAAATGTTGCAAGAGGGAAAGACTCACTGTGGACTTACAACAGATTTATTTGTGAAGAGTATATCAATGCACACATTGCAAGGCTTGCTCACAAGTACAGTACAGTATTGAAGAAACAAGTCTACATTTGCCACTATTGTGGGTTAAAAAAAAGGAGGTGCCAAGGGAGTGAAGTATCTTCAAAAGAACCGAGAGAAACCTTTGGACCAAGTCAATAAGCTGTCGCTCGTTTGGATAAACGAAAAATGTTAGTGGGGGATAGCATTACCAAGACTGTCGCTTGCAAAAAGGCGAGGCACTTACATGCCGACTTGTTCTCAAGAGACGAAGCTGCAAACCAAGAAGTCAAGGTAAAGGGGATTTTATTTTTTATTCTTCATAATTGTAGCCACCTGGTTGTTAAAGTTAAGGGGTTTTGTGAGTTCTGACTAGCTGTGAATGCTCCAGAGGGACTCATGACTGACGCTGCCCCTCCCTCACCCACACTACCGCCTCTATCCTTGTCCACAGCCTTTTCAGCCTCCCGTCTGGATTATTGTATCTCTCTCCTCTTCCACCTTTCTTCATAACTCCCTCCATAAACTCCAACTGGTCCAGAACTCCGCTGCACGCATTGTACCAAAACCCCATCGTTCCATCACATCACCACTGTGCTTCAGCAACTTCACTGGCTCCCGGTCAAATTTACAACTCAGTTCAAACTCCTCCTTTGTACCTTCAAGGCAATCCACAACCTTGCCCCTCCATACTTGTCTGACCTCATCGCCACTCCTGTTCGCAGTGTCAGATACTTCTCCTCCATCCACCTGACTGTTTCACCAGCCCATCTCAGCACCATGAGGAAGTCTGGAATTCTTTGCGACCAGACCTCCACAAATGCAAACTCAAAACCCACCTGTTCGCCTATTCACTCCAATTGCACTGTCTGGCATTTTTATGTTTTATTTCCTCTGTATAATTCTGATTACTGTTGTTTTATTGATGTAAAGTGTCCTTGAGGGTCTCGAAATGAACTTACACATAAAATGGCTTCTTTTTCTTCCTTTTCTTCTTGTTCTTGTTCTTCTTCCTTTTCTTCCATCCATTTTCTGAACTGCTGATCCTCACTAGGGTCCAGAGGTGGGATCAAGTCATGCTTTGCAAGTAACAAATAAGTCTCAAGTCTTTGCCCTCAAGTCCCGAGTCAAGTCCCAAGTCATACACTTTGAGTTTCGAGTCCTTTCGAGTTATTTTACCCAGGGCGGCTGTGGCTCAGTAGGTAGAGCAGGTTGTCGAGTGACTGAAGGGTCTCTGGTTCAAATTCCGCCTACGACTGTCCGCATATCAATGTGTCTTTGGGCACTTCTTAATTTGCTCCCAGTGGGCCTGGCAGCGCAATGCATGGCAGCAGTCGCCCATTGGTGTATGAATGTGTGTGTGAGTGGGTGAATGTGAGGCTTTGTAAAGCGCTTTGAGCACTGGGATGGTGGACATAAAGCGCTATATAAGTGCAGTCAATTTACCAACAAAAATATATGTATATATATTAATATACATAATATACATCCAACCATCCATTATCTTCTGCTTATCCGAGGTCCCGGGGCCAGTAGCTTTAGCAGGGAAGCCTAGACTTCCCTCTCCCCAGTCACTTCATCCAGCTCCCCCGGGGGGGAGCCCGAGGCATTCCCAGGCCTGCCCGAGCCACCTCATCTGGCTCCTCTCAATGTGGAGGAGCAGCTGCTCTACTCTGAGCCTCTCCCGGATGACCGAGCTTCTCACCCTATCTCTAAGGGAGAGCCCGGACACCCTGTGGAGGAAACTCATTTCGGCCGCTTGTATCCGGGGTCTTGTTCTTTCGATCCCCACCCACAGCTCGTGACCATAGGTGAGGGTAGGACCAGTAAATTGAGAGCTTCTCCTTTCGGCTTAGCTACTTCTGCACCACAACGGACCGATAAAAAGTCCATATCATTGCAGACACTGCACCAATGCGCCTGTCAATCTCCCGTTCTAGTCTTCCCTCACTCGTGAACAAGACCCCAAGATACTTGAACTCCTCCACTTGGGGCAGAATCTCATCCTTGACCTGGAGAGGGGACTCCACCCTTTTCCGACTGAGGACCATGGTCTCAGATTTGGAAGTGCTGATCTTCATCCCAACCGCTTCACACTTGGCTCTGAATCGCTCCAGTGAGACTTGGAGATCATGGCTTGATGAAGCCAACAGAAACACATAATTTGCAAAAAGCAAAGATGCAATACTGCACCCACAAACCCGGACCCCCTCGATGCTTCGGCTGCACCTAGAAATTCTGTCCATAAAAGTTATGAACAGAATTGGTGACAAAGGGCAGCCTTGGCGAAGTCCAATACTCACGGGAAACAAATCCAACTTACTGCCAGGAAGGCGGAGCAACCTCTGACACTGGCCGTACAGGGACCGAACAGCCCGTATAAGAGGATTCGGTGCCCCCCACAAGACTCCCCGAGGGAGACTATTGAACGCCTTCTCCAAGTCCACAAAACACATGTAAACTGCTTGGGCGAACTCCCATGCACCCTCGAGGACCCCACCGAGGGTGTAGAGCTGGTCCACTGTTCCACGGCCAGGACGAAAACCACACTGCTCCTCCTGAATCTGAGATTCGACTTCCCGACGGACCCTCCTTTCCAGCACCCCTGAATAGACCTTACCAGGGAGGCTGAGGAGTGTGATCCCCCTGTAGTTGGAACACACCCTCTGGTACCCCTTCTTAAAAAGTGGGACCACCACCCGTCTGGCAATCCAGAGGCACTGTCCCCGATATCCACGCGATGCTGCAGAGGCATGTCAACCAGGACAGCCCCACAACATCCATAGTCTTTAGGAACTCCGGGTGAATCTCATCCACCTCCAGGGCCTTTGCCACCAAGGAGATTTTTAATCACCTCTGTGACCTCAACCCCAGAGATCGGAGAGTCCGCATCAGAGATCTCAGACTCTGCTTCCTCGTGGGAAGGCGTATCGGTGGAATTGAGGAGGTCTTCGAAGTATTCACCCCACCGACTCACAACGTCCCGAGTCGAGGTCAGCAGCGCCATGGCCTCACACAACTCCTCCCACGCCTGAGTTTATGCCTCAGCGACCACCAAAGCTGCTTTCCGCTTGGCCAGCCGGTACCCATCAGCTGACTTAGGAGTTCTACAGGCCAAAAATACTCTAAGACTTCTTCTTCAGCTTGACGGCATCCCTCACTGTTGGTTTCTATCAACGGGTTCGGTGGTTGCCGCCACGACAGGCACCGACCACCTTATGGCCACAGCTCTGGTTGGCTGCCTCAGCAATGTAGGCCCCGAACATGGTCCAGTCGGACTCAGTGTCTCCCACCTCATGTTCCGGGGTAAGCTCTTTCAGAGGTGGAAGTTGAAACTTCTTCTAACAGGGGATTCTGCCAGACGTTCCCAACAGACCCTCACAATACCTTTGGGCCTGCCAGGTCGGACCAGCATCTTCCCACACCATCGGAGCCAACACACCACCAGGTGGTGATCAGTTGACAGCTCCGCCCCACTCTTCACCCGAGTGTCCAAGACATGCGGCCGCAAGTGTGATGACGACCACAAAGTCGATGATTGAACTGGGGCCTCGGGTGTCCTAGTGCGAAGTGCACATATGGACACCCTTATGCTTGAACATGGTGTTCGTTATGGACAATCCGTGATGAGCACAGAAGTCCAATAACAGAACTCCCCTCGGGTTCTGATCCGGGGGGCCGTTCCTCCCAATCACGCCCCATCATGATCATCAGTTCTCACTGTCATTGCCCACGTGAGCATTGAAATCCCACAGCAGGGCGATGGAGTTCCCATCGGGAGTGCTCTCCAGCACCCCCTCCAAGGACTCCAAAAAAGGGGGTACTCTGAACTGCTGTTTGGTGGATAGGCACAAACAACAGTCAGGACCCGTCCTCCCACCCGAAGGCGAAGGGAGGCTACCCTCTCATCCTCCGAGGTGAACCCCAATGTACAGGTGCCGAGCCGGGGGGCACTACGTATAGGCACACCTGCTCGGTGCCTCTCACCGTGGGCAACTCCAGAGTGGAAAAGAGTCCAACCCCTCTCGAGAGAACTGGTACCAAAGCCCAAGCTGTGTTTGGAGGCGAGCCCGACTATTTCTAGTCAGAACATCTCGACCTGGCACACCATCTCGGGCTACTTCCCTGCCAGAGAGGGGACGTTCCACATCCCTAGAGCCAGCTTCTGTAGCCGGGGATCGGCTCGCCAAGGTCCCTCACTGACTCACTGTGGATTTAACACCGATTTATTTGTGAGGAGTATATCAATGCACACATTAGAAAGCCTGCTCACAAGTACAGTACAGTATTGAAGGAACAAGTCTACATTTGCCACTATTGTGGGTAAAACAGGAGAACTGCAAAAAAACCTGCAATTAGCAGGTACTGTTGTTATAAGGAAAAGGGTTACGGTTACTCCGCCGCCATGGCCTGTATGCATGCTCACCACGCAAGACCCCATTGCTGAAAATAAAAAGCATGTCAAAGTTGGTTTAAGGTTTGGGAACAACATTTGGACAAGCCAATTAAATACTGGGAGAATATAGTCTGGTCTGATGAGAGCAAAATTGAACTGTTTGGATGCCTGTTTGGAGAAATAATATCCAAAATATGTAGAAATATATCTACGCATTATTGACAAAACAAAACTCTCAAAGAAGATGATGAAAATGAAATGAGAGTGGACATTTCACAGGATAATGATCCAAAAGATACTGCCAAGGAAACTCTCAATTGGTTTCAAAGAAAAAAAATAAAGCTGCTAGAATGGCCCAGCCAAACACCTGACTTGAATCCAATCGAAAATTTATGGAAAGAACTGAAACTCAAGGTCCATAAAAGAAGCCCACGGAACCTTCAAGATTTGAAGACTGCTTGTGTGGAGGAATGGGCCAAAATCACACCAGAGCAATGCATGCGACTAGTTTCTCCATATCTTGAAGCTGTCATTGCAAAGAAAGGCTTTTGTACAAAGTATTAAAGAAATACCAGTTGGCGTCTTCAATACTTTTTTCCTGTGTCATTTTACATTATTACACACAACTTAACTTCTGATCTTATTTATGCTACTTTCTTTGTATGTATGGATTACTTGGGTGGTTCCCAACATCTGGTGAGTCAATAGCACCTTTGGAAATATATGTAGTGAGAAAAATGTTGATGTGTTAAATACTTATTTCAGCCGCTTTATAAGAAGAAGAAATATAATTACGTCTTTTCTTGGATGCTTTTTTTTTTTAATTACATACAGTATTTATATTTCCTCTATCCACAATTGCTGCTGAAACGATGCAAATTTCCCATTGTGGGACTAATACAGGTTATCTTATATTACAAATATTTATTCATAATAGTAATATACTGCCCACAATCTGAAGTGACGTGCAGTGACGTACTAATTCATTTCCGGTTCAGACGCGGCGTCCTGTGTGGACGTCCATCCATCCATCCATTTTCTTTCCCGCTTATCCTCACAAGTGTCGCGGGAGGGCTGGAGCCAATCCCAGCTATCATCGGGCAGGAGGCGGGGTACACCCTAAACTGGTTGCCAGCCAATCACAGGGCACATATAAACAATCAGCCATTCGCACTCACATTCACACCTACAGGCAATTTAGGGTCTTCAATGAACCTACCATGCATGTTTTTGGGATGTGGGAGGAAACCGGAGTGCCCGGGGAAAACCCACGCAGGCACGGGGAGAACATGCAAACTCCACACGGGCGGGGCCGGGGATTTAACCCCTGTCCTCAGAACTGTGAGGCAGACGCTCTAACCAGTCGGATACCGTGTGGGCGTGTATTATTTAAAATTTATATCTCTAAACATGTATTAATTGGCCTGTTATTTTCTTGTTCAAAGTTCGTTACGATCCGCGAAAACGTGGTTCCAACCAAATCTATGTGACAAGTGTATTGTTTCACCAAATCACCTATTTCAATGTTTTGCAACTGCTTATAACGATAGCTTAGCAGTTAGCATGGCTTTGACATCGTCTTCGCCTATCCACTCCTCATCCTCCCTTTGTGACACATTTGTAAGAAGTACAGTATGGTTAGAAGTGTAGCTTATTCGCTACCATGGAGGCGAAGATCAGTGACTTACAATGCACTGACACCGAACACAAAGAGGACTTTTGCTTCGCCGGGTTGGCAGCCAGGAGATGTTGTAAAATAATGTGCACCAAGCAGCTGCTCAATGTGGATGCAACGGTTATGTCAAACGCTGCATTTTCTTTTTTAAGTTTATTGAAAATGCAACCGGACAAAAACGAGTTTGAGAGGATAGAGGAGGGAATAGGATTTCTTTTTTCCAATATCGGGAACAATCAGTGTTACGGCCGTAACGAGTCAACATCCAGTGATTTCTGTTACAACATACGGATGTTCTGTAACATTTGGCAGCTTTGTATTATCCTCCACTGTCTGCAGAACACTCTCTATTGCAGTTCCTTCACTTTCTATTAGGGCCGCTTTCTGTCGGTGTGCAGAAACACTTACAGTATTGGTTTTTACACTAAATGCAGTCTGAGGCTCTTCGAAACAGTTTTTTCTTGATGTTATGTTTCAAAATCAAATAGCTCTCTCTCGCTGTCTTTCTCTCTGATGACATCAATTAGATAATTATGTCATGCTTTCTTAATGTACCTTTGACCATAATGCATTATGGATTATCTTAATGGCTTGTTTAATGTACTGCATGTGACAAGGCTGTGGTTTCCTGATAGATAGGCCATATTCTTTTCCTTGACACAAACGCAAACACACACACACACGCGCGCGGGGAGAGGCTGTTACCAAGGGTGGTGAATTCCAGCATTATCATAGTGTAAACATGTTGAAGGTGAAATCTTTTGTCTTCCACCAATGTTCTCCCTAGCCCAAATGTTCTTTTGCATATGCATATATATAGGCGGCACGGTGAAGGACTGGTTAGCACATCTGTTGTTTGTCTAAATGTGCCCTGCGATTGGCTGGCGACCAGTTCAGGGTGTACCCCACCTCTCGCCCGAAGTCAGCTGAGGTAGGCACCAGTACAGTAACACACCGCAACAGTGAGGATATACAGGTATACAGTAAATACGACAGCCTGTCAAAATACAGGTTGTCATTAGGGCTGGCCCCTACTGATACATATTTCAAAATAAGTTTTCGTTGAAAGACATTTGAGACTTAATTACACGCACTTATCTGGCAATAAAGAGCAAAATAAAACACAGGAAATACAGAGGGCAGAAAATGGTCATGGCGAGACACGCAGAACCCCCGCTCTGCTCTTGTGTGTCCCTGGCAGCGGCGCAGCTGCCATGGTTGCCTGGAGACCCGTCATACAGCGGCGCTGCTCACACCGCAGTTTTGAAACATGTCCAGTGCAATTTCAAAGACTCTGACTTAAAAGGAGAGTAATTATTCTTTTTTTTTTTTTGGAGTGGTGGATGCCAAAATGGTCCTTGTACTTTGAGGCCATTAATTTTTCCTTCTGATGTAGGAAAACAAAAAACAGGAAATGACCCTATTGTCGTTTTTTTTTTTTTTTTGGTTTAATGTATCTAAACAAAAATCTCCCATTTCTACACTGGAAAAGAAAGTAAAAAAAGACTTCCTTATTAAGTAATTATTCTTATTTTAAGTCTAAAATCTGATAATCCCCAAATTCACCATCTCTAGAAACTAGAATATTATGTAAGAAACAATGAAAATGATTTTCAATGTAGAAGTTAGGCAGAAATAGGTGGCGCATTATGAAGTGTAAAATACGACAACGGAGACCCCGGACTGTTGAACAGCTGAAGCTGTACATCAAGCAAGAATGGGAAAGAATTCCACCTCCAAAGCTTCAACAATCAGTGTCCTCAGTTGCCAAATGTTTATTGAATGTTGTTAAAAGAAAAGGTGATGTAACACAGTGGTAAACATGACAAACGTGTTGCAGCCATAAAATTCTAAGTTAATGATTATTTGCTAAAAACAATAAAGTTCATCCGTTTGAACATTAAATATCTTGTCTTTGTAGTGTATTCAATTAAATATAGGTTTAACATGATTTGCAAATCATTGTATTCTGTTTTTATTAATGTTTAATACAACGTCCCAACTTTTAATAACATTTTTAATGCAACAAGACTTCAAAGCCTTTTTGAGATCATGTGTGTTGGGCTGGATTAAATCTGCATGGTTTAAGTGACAATATTACGGTGGCCTGGAAGTGCAAAACAATATAACAAATTGTGAAACTTTTACATTCCAGAAAACAAATTAACAAAAACCGAAACACTTTTACATTTCAGAAAACATATTAACAAAAGCAGAAACACTTTTTTATTCAGAAAACAAATTAACTAAAGCAGAAACACATTTGCATTTCAGAAAACAAATTAACAAAAGCAGAAACACTTTTACAAAGGACGAAACAAGTTACAATTGAGACGATCCGGAAAGGGACCATCCAACATTTTTAGGAATCCAGCGCATTTTCCTGGCAGGACACACCCTGCTCCAATATTACTGGCTCCGGAACACACTCCACTGCACTATGATTGGCTGCTGTATCCCTGTAGAACACGCTCTACTGCTTCCAGACGGTAAAAGAAGTATGTGACTTATTAAGTGTGGCGTTTATATAAATGCCATTAACCCTAAAGCCTGTCGAACACTGTGCAACGGGGTCGAACTCGACTGGACCGAACCATCGCATAAAAGTAAGAGTTGCAGACGCATCCCCGCACATTGAGCAATTGGATATATGGACGCCCTGAACAGCGAGCCTGTATAGGCGTTTGATGCTGTATATACAATATATTGTACTTGATCACGTTTCTTAAACCATAAAAAGATTGATTAAGAGTTAAGGAAGAAACAGGTTGTTAAAGAGAGAGGATGCTGGTGAGCGTTAAAGGGAAATCAGAATCATCTTTATTTGCCAAGTATGTCTAAAAAACACACAAGGAATTTGTCTCCGGTAATTGGAGCCGCTCTAGTACGACAACAGACAGTCAATTGACAGAGAACACTTTTGAGACATAAAGACATTGACAAAAAAAAACAGTCACTGAGCAATAAAGGGTTGCTAGTTATCTGGTAATGCTGGTACATTATTTTATTTTTTTTGGGGACAATTGTCCAAAAAGATGCAGAGTCCTCTAGCACTTAGAGCAGTTCGAATGACTAATATTACAATAGTCCGGTGCAATGACCATTGTGCAAAGGGGGCCGAGACTTCAAGCGAGTGGTACGAGTGGTAGTCTGGGACAATGTTGATTGTGCAAATGTTGCAGATACTCCTCAGTCAGTGTGCAAATGGGGCAGCTGCTACTCTGGCATGAGTGACCATTATTGGTCAACAACAGATATGCAAATAGTGCAGCGTGGCAAGACTACTACAGTGAGTCCACGAGTAATATATAATTGGCCCGACAGAAATGTGACAACAAACTCAAGACATCCATCCATCCATCCATCAATTTTCTGAGCCGCTTCTCCTCACTAGGGTCGCGGGCGTGCTGGAGCCTATCCCAGCTATCATCGGGCAAGAGGCGGGGTACACCCTGAACTGGTTGCCAGCCAATCGCAGGGCCAAACTCAAGACAAAAAGACAAAAAATTGCCAGCATGTTGCAATGGAATTGTAGGTTAGGTGTTTAAGAAGTTGATTGCAAGAAGGAATAAGCTGTTGGAATGTCTGCTAGTTCTAGTTTACATTGATCGGTAGTGCCTACCTGAGGGAAGGAGCTGGAAGAGCAGGTGACCGGGATGTGGAGGGTCCGAGAGGATTTTGCCCGCTCTTGTCTAAGTTCTGGCAGCGTGCAAGTCCTCAAGGGTCGGTAGGGGGGTACCGACAATCTTTTCAGCAGTTTTGATTATCCGTTGCAGTCGGAGTTTGTCCTTTTTTGTAACAGCACCAAACCAGACTGTGATGGAAGAACACAGGATTGATTCGATGACCGCGGTGTAGAACTTCCTCAGCAGCTCCCGTGGCAGGCCGTACTTTCTCAGAAGCCGCAGAAAGCACATCCTCTGCTGGGCGTTTTTGAGGACGGAGTTGATGTTGATCGGCCACTTCAGGTCCTGAGAGACTGTAATTCCCAGGAACTTGAAGGTCTCGACGGTTGACACAAGGCAGCTGGACAGTGTGAGGGGCAGCTGTGGCGAAGGAAGCCTCCTGAAGTCCACGATCATCTACAGTCTTGAGCGTGTTCATCTCCAGGTTGTGTCGGCCGCACCGCAGCTCCTGCCGCTCCACTTCCTGTCGATATGCAGACTCTTCACCGTCCTTGATGAGGCCGATGACAGTGGTGTCATCTGCAAACTTCAGGAGTTTGACAGCTGGGTGCGTTGAGGTGCAGTCCTTCGTGTAGAGCGAGAAGAGCAGTGGAGAGAGGACACAACCTTGGGGCGCCCCAGTGCTGATGCTGAAAGTGTGGCTATTTGAAAGGAAGCTGCCTGCTCCATTCATTTGAACGTACATTCTGGTCACAAACTTCACTTTTTCATCTACAGGCACATTATACATTATGAACATAGGTTAGTATTGATTTAAAACAACATTTGATGCTTTACATACTATTTATATGGCTTGAGCCGAGGCAACGCGGCGGCACGGCTCACAAACTGGGAAATGTATTTTCACCTTAGGGAAAAGTTTCTGTGCATTTTGATTGAATGTAAGCTGGGACAATAAGACAGCGTGCAACGGAGATTCTAATTTTGAATTGCGTCAACAGCAGTGGCCGACCGATCAGCCGCTCAAGGAAACAGTTGCCAAACCATGCACACTGCGCCATAGTTCAGTCGGGTTCGGCGGCGGCGCTCGGTGTGCGCCAGCCTTAACCACCATAATCTTAACCTTAACTCATCCTAAACTGCCTTAACCCCAACCCTAGTCCTAAACCTAACCATAATAAACTTCTTTGTTTTTTTTTTTTAATTATATTTGGGATGGACATCTCATTACATCTGCGGAGCCTACCTTTCCCGCGACGCAGCAGTCAATCATGTTGAAGCAGGGCGGTTCTTGCCGAGAAAGGGCGTGTGATTTCTAAGAATGTCTGTGAAATGGGACATTCCCT
Source organism: Phyllopteryx taeniolatus (assembly GCF_024500385.1). Classification (NCBI taxonomy): domain Eukaryota; kingdom Metazoa; phylum Chordata; class Actinopteri; order Syngnathiformes; family Syngnathidae; genus Phyllopteryx; species Phyllopteryx taeniolatus. The sequence continues at coordinate 5,032,367 of NC_084506.1, forward strand.
TTCCGGGTTGTCTCAATTGTAATTTGTTCCGTCTCTTATAAAAGTGTTTCTGCTTTTGTTAATGTGTTTTCTGAAATGTGAACGTGTTTCGGCTTTTGTTAATTATTTTTCTGAAATGTGAACGTGTTTCTGCTTTTGTTCATTTGTTTTCTGAAATGTAAAAGGGTTTTGGCTTTTTTAAATGTGTTTTCTGAAATGTTTTTCACAATTTGTTATATTGTTTTGCACTTCCAGGCCATATCCATTTTTTTTTTTTCTCTCAAGTGGCACAATTTGTTTCCGCCTCATGGCAGAGTAAAGACAAAACGTTACATGGAATCGGATAACCTTAAATCTCTGTGTGTAGCCTGAAGTGAGGAGAAACTTCAGCTGCAGGAAGACAACAACTGAAATAGTCTGAAGACCATCTCGGGCCAGAAACAACCAAACAGACTAGGGTGAAGTGACAGCGGGTGAACGGTCTGAACATTTTCTTCAATATGTGCAATAAAATCACTCCACCCAGTCAATGTTGCATCTCTCCTCAATGTCTTGTAACCCTCTTATACTGACTTCTCCTGCTCCTCTTTCTGCTGACAGTTTGTCAGGTCAGAGAGCTGTGTTTCAGAGACATCCAAGGAAAGGAGATAAAGCACAGAGAGCAGACACCTGCAGGCAGTCTGGCCATTCACTTAAACACTAAACAGTACTGTACAAAAAACACAAGATCCCTGTTAAAAAAAAAAAAAGGGCCATGGTCTTTCTGTCGGGGAGGCTCCAGTCCTACGGCATAGAGGCAGTATTTTATTACTCCATAGTGGTATTAGGGATCTTGTCAGGCCCCTTACCAAATTGGGGCCCGAAGAGAAATTTTATTTTGAGACAGAGTTTATTGGCTAAAGTTTATATATAACCACCAACTGGTCATTTCATCACTCATTCGATTAATGCAGAGGGCGTAAAGAAGATATTCAATAAATTCTCATCAGGACTGCTATGAGGGAGGCAAAATCTTCATTCTAGTCATGCTGGAGACAGACGTTGCTATCTGATCAGTAGCAAGTATTTGCCACTTCAACAACATGCCAACCTTCAAGTGAAGCACGAGCTTCCTCTTGTTTTGCCTTTTCCCCCTCTTACTTGCTCCCAACTTGTGGTGTCTTTTGGAAGGCGTGTTCAATGCAAGATGCTTCCCTCTGTTTGGTCAGATTTCAAGTGCTGTCTCTGCAGTAATCATTGGCTCTCATACTAACTTGGTGCGCTATGTGCCGCGTGCACCTCACGGCAGCGCATATGGGCATCCAATGTGCAAATGCATCCCCTCATGCAAAATTCGGCCCCTCATGGAGGATGAGGCCCTATGCAGAGTGCTTGCTCTGCATTATTTTATGAAGATTGGTCTGCTTGGCCAGCAGCATATCAGCTTCTGATGGGGTTAAACTGGACAGGGTGATAAGGAAGGCCAGTTCTGTTCTACGCTACACACAGGTCTTGTGGAAAAGAAGAATAGTAGCAAAGCTATTATCTGTAATGGACAAGGTCACGTATCCAGTTCAGGGCACCAATGCAGTCAGGAGCTCTTTGGGACATTTTGTGAAGGAGACTTACTGACAGCCTTCTTCCTGCTGCTCTCAGACATTACAACCAACACTGTCTGTACACTATTGTTTTCATATTATGTATTTATATGAATTTGTGACCCTCTCCTTGAGCCGTCACCTTATCGTGGTGGAGGGGTTTCTGTGTCCCAATGATCCTAGGAGCTAAGTTGTCTGGGGCGTCACGCCCCTGGTAGGGTCACCCATGGCAAACAAGTCCTAGGTGAGGGACCAGACAAAGCACGGCTCCAAAAACCCCTATGAAGCAAGAATCAAATTGTAAATAGGGTCACCCATGGCAAACAGGTCCTAGGTGAGGGACCAGACAAAGCATGGCTAAAAGACCCCTATGATGAAAACTATTAATGGATCTAGGTTTCCCTTTCCCAGACGCGGGTCACCGGGGCCCCCCTCTGGAGCCAGGCCTGGAGGTGGCTCTCGAAGGCGAGCGACTGGTGGCTGGCCCGAAAGGGTAACGTGGATCCCCCTTCCCATGGGCTCACCACCTGTGGGAGGGGCCATAGGGTTCGGGTGAAGTGTGAGCTGGGCGCGGCCAAAGGCGGGGATCTTGGCGACCCGATCCCCGGCTACAGAAACTGCCTCTAGGGCCATGGAATGTCACCTCTCTGGCAGGGAAGGAGCCCGAGCTGGTGTGTGAGGTTGAGAAGTTCCGACTAGATATAGTCAGGCTCGCCTCCACACACGGCTTGGGCTCTGGTACCAGTCTTCTTGAGAGGGGTTGGATTCTTTTGCACTCTGGAGTTGACCATGGCGCCAAGCAGGTGTGGTTATACTTATAGCCCCCTGGCTCAGCGCCTGTATGTTGGGGTTCACCCCGGTGTACAAGAGGGTAGCCTCCCTCCACCTTCGAGTGGGGGGACGGGTCCTGACTGTTGTTTGTGCCTATTCACCAAACAGCAGTTCAGGGTACCCACCCTTTTTGGAGTCCTTGGAAGGGGTGCTGGAGAGCGCTCCCGCTGGGGACTCCATCGTTCTGCTGGGGGACTTCAATGCTCACGCGGTGTTCTGTTATTTGACTTCTGTGCTCACCATGGATTGTCCATAACGAATTCCATGTTCAAGCATAAAGGTGGCCACACGTGCATTCGGCACCAGGACACCCTAAGTCGGCGTTCGATGATCGACTTTGTGGTCGTGTCATCGGACTTGTGGACTCATTCGGGTGAAGAGAGGGGCGGAGCTGTCAACTGATCACCATCTGGTGGTGAGTTGGCTCCGATAGTGGGGGAAGACCAGGCCCAAACATATTGTCACACTCATGTAATGCAGCTTTCACCTTTTCAATAATAATTTAGTACAACCTTTTGGGGTGCAGCTGTGCACAGTTTTTTTTTTAAATACCAATATAACTTCTTTTTACATACTGTTAACCATATTGAACTGAAATCTGTACATTAACTTAAAAAAAAATTTTTACCTTGCATCTTGTGTCAGGATGATTTTTGTGAACAAAGGGGGAAAACAGACACTGTTAACATATGACAAAATGGTAGTGCATATACCTGTAGCTACCAGATGTGGTGCCAAACAAAGTTACCTTTCACTTGTGTTCATAAAACCTGATCACATAGTAGATCGTAAGATAAAGCTAGAGTCCTAATTAGCTTTCTCTATACTTCTAAGGAAACATCTTTGAACCCGTTCTATTTGATTAGTTCACTCTTTATCTTGGAAGTTAAATAGCCAGAGGGACAGATGTATCAATTTAGGCTGTAATGGCTTTTTTATGTCGTTTATTCGTCAAGATACACACACACACACACACATTAAATGCACAGTACAAAGTATGCATCATTCATGGCTTGAGGGATGGCAAACAAGTCCATTCTTCATATTAAATATTTTCCCTTTAGGATTGATTGAAGTCACTGGTTTCTAATGTTCAAATATGATAGCTAGCAGTTTTTGTCTAATTCATATTGATTGTTTTCTGGGTAATCTGACCAAAATGCAGAGGGAAGCGTAAACCAATCCTGGATAAACTGATTATGTTTAAAATCATTATCATTAGGCATTTTATCTAAGCTGTTACTTGCTTGGCTACAATGCTGCATTATGGCATTCGGTACCTTTAGTCAACCTGTTCCATATACAATATACTCAGGGAGGCATTTACAAATTTCCACACCGTCATTATAAATTATCTGTCATCATTCAACCATGTTAATGGAAGCAGACCACAAACCCATTATTATTTTAAATCCGAGCTAAATTGTATCTCTTCTCTAATGCTTCCCCAATTCACTAATGTCCCTTAGCCACAAAAGCCAGAGAGTTACTCATCAACACTTAACAGCCCATCGCTCGCTCGCTCGCGCACACACACACACACACACACACACACACACACACACACACACACACACACACAGCTTTACAGCTTCTTTCTGGCAGGTTATTCTGAATTCACAACACCACAGCAGCATTCCCCAGTCACCATGTAAGACTCTAAGTCTTGCCACAAATTTCAATAATAAACCAGAGCTAATGTACAAATGCGGCAATACCATTTTTGGTTATGGAGATAAAAGCTACAGTACATGAATGCATGTATAGAGTTTAAATAGTAATGCATTAAGAGAGAAGGACATTAAATCACCTCAATTTCTGTTGTCGGCATTGCTAGTTTAGCGGTTCACATAGCTGACTTTAATGCAGCTCATTCAATTTCTAATTTCATACCTACAATCATTATAAATTTCTTATTCTGCCTTTTTAAGTCAGCTGGGATAGGCTGATGGGACTCCATTCCCCAAGATTCTCTGTTGCAGTATCTCCTTAGACAGGAAATTTCAATTTGGCAGAACGGATTCAATGTTTCCCTTTAAATCACCCTGTCTTTGACCCCTTGCCCATGTAAGCTTTGGCTATGTTTGGAGCAAACTCCCATAATCCACTTAACAGGACCTGAGAGTCAGATTTTTTTTCATGTCAGTGACCACAAAACGGAAAAAAATGAATGGCAAAAACAAATGTGTCCTGTTGGAAAAATCTAAAATTTAAAAAAACTAAATGAACAACTGAAGATGTTGAAAAGGCATAAAAAGGTAGGTGTGACCTTACATATAGGACGGTTATCTATCCATACCCTCCAGACAGACTGACTGGAACTCATCTAATCACTGTCTCAGGGTCAGCTGTTTGCCAGTACTAACGCAGGGCAGATAAAAAAAACATTTAATAAAGACTCAAATCGAAGGCAAACAAACGCCAATGATATCGATACTTGAAAAATTTGCACTTATGTAGGTCCCTTTTTTTCCCAACCTTTTCTGTTCACCTGCTTGGTCATGCAGTATGGTGGCTCTAAATGCCTGACCAGTTTTGTTGCGAAATAGGGGAGTCTGATATACTCTTTCTGGTCATTTGTTGTCATTGGAGAAATGCTCATCTGCTAGCTGGCTACTGTTGAGGTGCCCTTGAGCAAGGCACCTTACCCACCATCCCGACTCAGGTGGTGTAGCACTGTTTGTCTGCCTCTTACTCTGAATTTGTTCCTTGCATGTCTGCATATGTGTGATCAAGTTCTCCGTGTGGCGTCAAAACAAACTACTGTATGGTAAATACAGCAGAGTGTAAATTGAATTTCCCTTTGATGGATTATACAAGTAGTATAATAAGAATAATAGGGACGCAAAGTATTGTAATGGATATTTATTGAAAATGTAGTCATACAGAATGAGATTTGAGTGGGGACAGACATAGGGAAAAGAGAACATGATCAAAATAAAAAACAACAGGATAACAATGGTATAAGAAATCAATAAGATTACATCGGAGTTCTTTCTAGTAAGGCAGTGCTCCACCCTGTGAGGAAGTAATGCAACGAGTAGCAGAGAGCACAGGACGAGACGAGTGCTACCGGTGTGTGTGCGCCCACCCGAGGGAGGAAGGGAGGTGACCGCAATAAGGCGCAAAGGGCAGACAGAAGAGAAGAAGGCGGGGCCAAGAAGTAAAGAAAAGCCCCTTTCCCCCCAATCCACACGCCGGGACATGGCATCCCAACACGGGCCTGTCAGCAACATATTGCAACGCTACTCTGCCATTTGGCAAGCCACGGGCAAGGGAATGATAGGTTTAAAAAAAAAACTGACGGCTGACAGAACTTCCTGATCATAAACTCCGTACCAAATGACCGGCGGCTCGGTACCAAATGGCCTGTACCTCGGTCCTGGTCCACGGCCCGGTGGTTGGGGACCACTGCACTAATGTATATCTGCAACTTAACATTTCAAACTGGTTAATTTCCAAACAAAATGAAAACAAACAAAGTCATTCGGCTTTATAAAAAATGGGAATAAATATCTCACCAAGTTTAGAATATTAGATCACAAAGATTATGTCTTTGTACATGAAAACAAATTTGAAAAACTGCACATGCACACTGTCGCAGCCTACAGCCGATCAAAATGCACCCAAGCTTTCCCTCACGCTCAAAATACATTTACGGGTTTTTATGCAAGCGAGACACTGAATGGCCACTGCGCCGCCCCAAGCCATTTTTACTGGCATATATAAAGCATCAAATATTGTGTTTTACAACAATACTTAACTATATTCATAATGTACAGTATAATGTGCCTGTGGATGAAAAATCGAAGCTTGTCACCGGCACGTACTTCGCTGGGTACGTTTAAATGGATGGAGTCAGCGAGACTCCTTTAAAATATACACACTCACACTTTTATTCTCACCTGCATCCACTGTTTAGCAGCCTGCCTGTCATGAGCCATCCTGCAGTAGGAGGTTGAAGCCTGGGTGGCGCTTTGCGCCATCTCGCCCTCTCTCTCTCCCCTCCCCTCTCTCTCTTTCCAGCACCTTCCTCAGCCACGCACCTGTCACCAATCAGCCCTCGTTACCACCTGCATTTAAGCCTACCTGATCCCGGAAATCCTTGCCAGAGTATTACAGCTTCTCCTGCGGTACAACGGCTCCCCAGTCTCTTCTTTCTGACCTCGGTGTCTCTCCTTGTCCTCAGTGTTCCCTCCATGCTCCTTGCCAAGTGAATTCCTGCTGCCAAGCCAGCCGCCGACTCTCGTCACCGCCTACCACACGTTCCCTGCCTCCACAACCTGCCAGCGCACCTCGAGGAGCATCTACATTTCCCTTTTTCAATAAACTGTTCATCACAACCTCTCAGCCTCTGCCTGCTCTTGGGTCATATCTCCATCCGTTCATGACGGAATACTCTGGCCAGCCATAGGCCCACATAGGACGACACGACAAAACGCTTCAAGAAATCATAGAATCCATACACTCCCTCACTCAACAAGTCCCCCTTCTGTTTACGAAAATACAATACCACCTTCTTCCCATAAGTACTCCTTCCGAGCCCACAGCCTCCGAGCCACCCCGCCTCCCGTACAAAGAACCTCATGTCCCTCCACCCAAGCTCTACTCCCGGGACCTAGGTGCATGTAGCTAGTTCCTTATTAATTGCTCCCTAGTTTTCAGTCTTCAACCGTACAGTTATTCCACTGAACAATCCAAGGTCGCATTTCTCACTAACCTCCTCCGTGGCAAAGCAGCCAAATGGTCCAGCGCGTTATGGCACAACTCCGCCCCGGTACTCCAGTCATTCGATTCGTTTGATGAGCTTGCTGCCCGGGACGAGCCCTCCTCTCTCACACTCACCAGCCGGCCTGATAACAGGGTCCGAGCGCGCAAGGTCACTCCCACCGTGAGCACCGCGCCGTCAGCATCTCATCCGCCTTCTACACCTCCGGCTGCCCCTTCGTCACCCCCCACTGCACCTGATGCACCCAGACACACTGGTAACACCTGAATAGATCCCAGGAACGTCAGCGTTGTGTCATCCAACGGCTGTGCATTTATTGCGGTCAATCAGGCCATTTCCTTGCAACTTGCCCCCTGCGACCAAAAGACCAGGCTCACCACGTTCCGAGAACGCCGTGGTGAGCCAAACTACCTTTTCCTCTAGCTCTCCCTCCCGTATGACCGTCCCTGCTTGCATTCTAGGTTCCGCTCACAACACACCCATAATGGCTCTTATTGATTCCGGTGCAGACGATAACTTTATTTTTGAAGGATTAGTACATCAGCTCCAACTCCCTCTCGAACCACTCACGTCTCCCAAGAAAGTCACAGCCCTGGATGGCCGAATCATCTCCCGTGTCACCCCTTATCCCTTCCCCCGAGACCCCATTAGTCCTCGGAATTCCCTGGCTCAGAAAACATAACCCCGCCATGGACTGGACGCACTTATCTATCACTGGATGGTGTCCTCATTGCCTCTCACACTGCCTGTTCTCTGCTATACCGCCCTCTTGTAAACCACCACCATCTGCCATGCCGGTTGACCTCTCTTGACCGTGTCCCCAAAGAATATCATGAGCTCTCTCCGGTGTTCAATAAAGACCTGGGGCCTCATGTACAAAAGGTCTGTCCGCACAAAATCGTGGTGTACGTTCCTTTTTCATGGCAAAGTTCCGATGTATCAAGAGCTTTTGGTGCTTTGGCGACACCTGAAGGTGATGCTGGGAAATTGTTATAATGAATAACAGACACATTAACAATTAACACACCCACGTGTGTGCAATTACATGCGTGGATATAAAAGCATTCGCAAAGAGATGCAGAAAATACCAATAACAACAATGGCTGCTTTAGCTTTTCTGGAAGAAATTGAAAACGGTGCAAGAAGGAGAGAACGTCAGTTTAAAGATAGAGAGGATTTATTGTCAAATGATGAGAACTGGCTCATCAGTCGATTTAGGTGCTCGTTGCGCACGTACGCCCCCAAAATTCTATCCCGTATTAACAGCATCATTACTAGTCAGTGGTGGAGGTTAGTGGTTATCTGTTTTTAGCTGGTTAAACTACATCTTCAGATCTTTCGAACAAGCCCCTGATTGTCTCTGTGTGCAAAGAACTCAAGTTAATAACCCCTGTGCGTAAAGTATGAAAAGTCTGAATCAGCCGCACCTTTTCCCCGGTGCACTTCTGGATTATATGACAACAATAGTGTGTGATGCATCTAAGTAGTACGTAAAATAACTGGAAACTGTACATTTACTTAACTCTTTTCCTTTAATTGACCCCAGGCGACCGTGGCTACCCACTTAAGACCTGGCTGATGACCCCTATCACCAACCCTCAGACTGAGCAAGAGCGGAGATACAATGACCTCCATTCCTGCACTCGTTCAGTTGTTGAGAGGACAATCGGCATGCTGAAGGGGCGGTGGCGCTGCCCGGACAGGACTGGGGGTATGCTGCTGTACAATCCCGGGAAGGTGTGCCGCATTATAATGGCGTGCAGCGTCCTCCATAATGTGGCACCCCAGCACGCCATACCACAGCCAGAGCAACATATCCCCCCACCAGACAAATCCAACCAGATTTGCTCCCGGCAGCATTTGATTTCAACAATGTAAAAGAGGCAAGGACTCAGAATTCACTTGTTAACCAGCGTATTTAATGAATGGCTTATGTTTCCAAGGACACCTATGAACTGATCAAGGCGATCATTTATGCCGCCTATTGCCCTCACATTCTCCTCTTGTGACTCCAGCACAGCACGGGTGGAGACACGGCCAGTCGGGCGGGCAGCAGCAGCTGATTCTCGGGACGTATTTGGGCCGGATACGCCAGTGACTGTGGACGTATCCTGCGTGCCTGTGACACCAGAGACGACAGGGACGGGAGATGAATCCCCCAAACATGTAGCATGCTGCGAATGATTGTCCTCTCCTGTGTATTAAAATAATAAATTGAGTAATTAAACATGAGTCATTGTCTTTGATATCCTCTTTGATATTCTGACATGCTTATTTTTGAATTCAAAAGATTTATTAAAAACTAAATACCATAAATACAACACGCATGAACCTTTATCTCATAGGGCTCAGTGTAGGTTATGTCATGTGTGTGTGTGTGTTGCGGGTTTTGTCTTCCCCCGTTTCACACACACCTGCTCCTGTGAGCATCTTCACCACCTGTGCCTCGTTCACCCTAATTACCTATTGTATTTAACCTCGTGTCTCATTCCCTCTCGTTGCCAGTTCGTTGTACCTTGTCGTCGCGTTCCAGCATTCCTTGTTTCCACGTCACAGACTCATAGTAAGACTTGACCCTGTTCCGATTATCGACCTTGCCTCTTTGCCTCATGTTGTTAGATACTGTTGCCTTTCTTAGATTGCCTGCCTGTGTACCGACCTATGCCCGTCTATTAAACCTCTCTTTTTGGAAACTGTCCATTTGTTTTGGAGTCGTGCATTTTTGGGTCCTATCCTCTGTTCCGTTCATGACAGATTACTGTATGAACACATTTGTTGTGAGTTATAAAAATACATGGTATTTACCTTGGTAATCAGAGTCACTCACATATTCTCTCACCACCACTGAGAGAGCAGTGTCACCCATGATTGCAACTACTCTCTCCTCAAACGGGGTGAGGCCCTCTGCGCCAGTTCCTCTGCCAGTTTTGGCCACACTTTGGCAGTGGGCAGCTGTCCTCCGCTTCACACCCACCTTTATATAAGACCACTTCTTTATGATTTCAGCGTGTGCGCGTTGTTCCGACCCCACAGCATTGACAGCCGCACACACGTTGTCCCATTCACTCCTTTTTCTCGTTGTTCACGCCAGACGACAGCGCGCCAAACAGGATTTTTTTCCACGCTTCCACTTCATTTAGCAGCGTCTCCACTCCATAGCCAGACAAATTATTTTTCTTCCCAGTCTTGCTCAGTTTCTACAACCCCAATTCCAATGAAGTTGGGGCGTTGTGTTAAACATAAATAAAAAAAGAATACAATGATTTGAAAATCATGTTCAACCTATATTTAATTGAATTAACACTACAAAGACCAGATATTTAATGATCAAACTGATCATCTTTATTGTTTTTAGCAAATAATCATTAACTTTTTTCTGGCTGCAAGCTGTAAATCCACTGGCAGATGGCAGGTGAGACGCTGAGCTGGAGAAGCTTAGAGGAAAGGAGTTCAGGGATGATGGTGTTGAACGCTGAACTGAAGTCCAACGAACAGGATCCTCGCGTAGGTCCCTGCACTGTCGAGGTGTTCTAGGATGAAGTGCAGTACCATGATGACTGCATCATCCGCAGACCTGTTCGCTCGGTAGGCAAACTGCAGGGGGTACAGCACGGTACCTGTGACGCTCTTGAGGTGGTCCAGCACGAGACGTTCAAAGGACTTCATGACCACAGATGTCAAGGCGACAGGCCTGTAGTCATTTAGACCAGAGATTGTCGGTTTCTTGGGGACTTGGATGATGGTGGAGCGTTTGCAACAGGATGGTAATTCGCACAGTTCCAGAGATCTAATGATGATCTGTGTGAAGACTGGAGCGAGCTGGTCCACGCAGACTTTGAGGCAGGATGGGGACACATGGTCTGGGCCTGCCGCTTTGTTAATCTTTTGTTGTTTGAAGATGCGTCTCACATCCTGTTCGCGGATGGTTAACGCAGAAGTCGGTTGTGTGAGGGTGGTGGTGCCGGTTTTTAAATCTGCAGTAGAAGGTATTCAAGTCATTGGCTAGTGTGCTATTTTTCTCAGCTTGGGGGCATCGTCGCTTGTAATTTGTCAGCGATTTGAATGCATGCCAGACTGATTTAGAGTCGTTAGCGCTAAACTGTTTTTCCAACTTTGCAGCATAGTGATTCAGTACACTCGAAAGAACTGCAGTGCCCATCATTAAGATTCCCTCACCATCATTAAGATTCCCTCAATGCGCGGGGTCATGTTGGCAACTCATATTTTTTTTTAGATGGTCCCGTCCAATTGGGTTCAACTTCATCGCACAGTGTGCAGCAGTGTGTTTAAAAAGTGGTCCTATGGATGACACAGGCATTTCTGTAGGGTGCATGGTGGCCTTGGTGATTGCACGAGGATCTGTCCTCCCTCATTGGGTCCTCGGTCGCCATGTGTGGCTCCTCTTACGCCATTACAGTGGGCCTCCTTGCCAGTGTCCTGTGGAACCATCTTCCACAATCTGTGAGCGCTACCAAATCTCTGGACCGTTTTAAACAACGCCTAAAAACACATTTGTATTATCAATCCTTTCTATATCTTTTTTTTTTTTGCAACCAGGGGCGAGTCTAGGTCGAGTACTTTGGGTGGGCTGAGCCCATGACCTAATTCTGAAATTTTATCAAACTTTTAGACCTCGAAAAAGACCACCCAAAATAGGGCCATTGATAGATAATAATAATAATAATAGGGTGGAATTTTGGCCAACTGGTTAGTACATCTGCTTCACAGTTCTGAGGACCCGGCTTCAAATCCGGCCTCGTCTGTGTGGAGTTTGCATGTTCTCGCCTAGAGTCAGCTGGGATCTGGGATAGGCTCCAGCACGCCCCGCGACCCTAGTGAGGAAAAGCGGTACGGAAAGTGGATGGATGGATAATAATAATAGTAATAATAATAATAATTTTGCAGGGCATGAAAATCTTCCCCCATACATAAAACACTACGTATGACATTTCATATCGTATCAGATACACTGGGCAAAAAATCTTTGCTATTCAATTAGCTAGCAATAGCTCCAAGTGCCTACTTAGCTTATTAGCTAGTAGCTACGCAGTACGCACCATTACAAGGCCCTGCCGAGTCCGTGACGACACATGACATATAGCAATTGAAGAGGTGGATTTGAAGCATCGCTGTGTGGTCAACTGTCATTTCATACATTGTGGCAGGGTCGTAAATCAAGCATTACCTGGTCATTAGCGTTAACACAGCTGGAAATGTGTGTCGCGGTTCTGACTAGACTGCGCCGATCTGATCGGTGTGATCGGTATCGGCTGATGATTAGCATTTTATGCTGATCGGCTTTCATGTCGTCATTCACTGATCCGATCAATGACGTCATCGATCGGCACTGCACAAGACATTTAACTCCGCGTCGCCGTCGCGTATGAATCCAAAAGCTAGTTTATTTTTAGCCTTGTCACGTGTCTTGTGGCGCAGTACTGTAACTGACGGCCAATAAAGTTTTTCACTCGTCGGTGAAAAAACACGTCGTCGGTGTGGGACTATTTTGTGGGAGAATTTTCCACCTCCAATTATTTTGCAATAAACCATGTCAAACGCATTTTTGTGGTTTTTGACCAGCGCCGAAGTGTGACATTTTAGCAGTCATCAACGGAAATGGGCACAGTGTGAAAAATATCGGCAAAATCATGCAACCACTTCGCCAATATCTGCTAAAAGGGTGCGCCTACCACTCAACAGAAGTTAATGACATTCCACGGTGAGATTTCTTAGAGGCACTTATTAGAAATAGTCATCGTGCTCGTTACTTTGTCGGTCAAAACGCGTTACGTGCAAGCGGCCACTCAATTTCAGAACTGTAAACAAACAACGACCATTTTACGACGGCTATTTGGAATTGATGCAATAATCTCCCAAAATAATCATAGAAGGATCAATCCATTGCTTCAGAAGGAGTAGGAGAGAATATTGACTTACATTTTCAAGTGTCGGTCATATTGTCGTTCGAGCGACTTGGACAAAATAACAAAAACGGTCGATTATTTTGCGAAATCAATCACCCGGAACCATTTTGGGCTTACATACGACCGGCATACGGCAGCATTTGAGCTCCATGGGAACACGGAGGGGCCGGGAGAACCTGGTAAGTGTTTTCAAGAAAATGATGTCAAAATGTTACAAGCTTCGATCTCAAATGGTCAAGTTACGAGCAATGATGAACAGCGAGTTTGGATAGAATTAGATGGTTTCTTGTTCGATTTGTTGAAGGAGAAATGATGGGTGAATTTCGGCCGTTTTCAATCGCTCGTTCACAGGCAACATGTTTTCTGTCTCCTGACTGCACTGCTGACTCGCTGGTATTTTTGACGAGTCACAGCAGTGTTGAGGATGTGGTCATGATTATGCGCATACTTTAATCCTTATTATTAAACTTGGATTCGGTTCCGATTATAAAGGCCTCCTGTCAAACGTTTTTAACTATCTTTGATCAAAACATATGATTCACTTTGTTGATAAAAATGTCGATGTTGTGCGGTTTTGTTACTGGTGCTTGTAACATGACATGGGCACTGGCAAAGACCGCTGGTGTCAAAATGACGCACTGGTCTAAATGGCTGTATTATCGTTTACTAACACTGACTTCTGTAGAGACATTGTGTTTAGAACTATGTGTTAACGTTTTGAAATCATAGTATTGTTCAGTCAAGGATTGGTATTTGGAATACATGTAGAAACTCTGGAATGCCATGGTGTGTGTAACAGAAAATGTGTTTGACTGGCAGAAAGCCCAGTCAAAGTGACGCACATGCTGTTCTTCATAAACAATTTTGCGTGGACTTCCAACTGACAAAGCATAACACTGAAAACGTACATCAAGGGTTTTAGCAATAAAAAAAAAAAAATGGCAATAGTTAAACCTGAATTAAAATAAAAATATAAACAACCTTAATGTTGCCTATGATCTAAAATGTTGACTTTACATTGTTTATCATGTACACACAATTAGATAGTTGGTCAAATGATTGAATTGGAAGTTAAAAATGGCAAGTGATGGAACATGTCAACGTTCAAGCTAAAACAATAAACTTTATCTTGTCTTTGTAGTCGCAGGGGTGGCCAACTTGTCAGAGACTAAGAGCCACTTTTTTTTCTGTGTTACTGCAAAGAGCCACATACACGGGTACACATGAACATCATCTTTTAATCATGTATGCACGCATACACAGACCTCTGCTCAGCCAGATCGAATGAAAATAACCACAACAACATGATAATATCAGTAATTTTCAACAGTTAACATTGTGTGCACTGTCTCACACACACAAACTCTCAGTTCAAGCAAGTCCACAAACAATAATAGAATAATTTTCAATAACATCTTTCTCTTACTATGCTGCTTAGTGAGACTTCTGGCATTCCTTATCTTGAACAATCCTCTTCAAATCTGGCTTGTATTCTGTTGTTGCCACTCTAAGCAATTCTTTCAAATGAGTGTCAGTCAGAACAGATCGATGCTTTGATTTCACATGTTTCAGGGTAGAAAACACAGACTCGCAGACGTACGTTGACGTTTGATGTTGGGGTATTTTTCAATTGGCACACTTTTCCAGAACTCAACGGTCCCTTCCCTTAAAACAGTTTTCAGGTGATCCTCCTCACAAAGGTCGATCATCTCCAACTCAGCCGCAGCCTCATCTGTGACGAGCGGGGCTTTCAAACAGTCTGGCTTCCAAGCCAGCTGATATGATGCAAGCGTTACGGTCTCTGAGTGTTTTGTCATTTTTTTTGAAAAACTGCACCTGCTTTTCAAAGCGACCAACTTGTTCTTGCGAAGTTCAGTCCCTTTTGGAAATTCCTGTTCGATGTTAGGGTGGAGTGAGCTGAAGTGACGCTGAAGATTTGAAGCTTTGAAATGCGCTAATGCTGCGTGACATATAAGGCAGATCGGCTTGCCATTACGTTTAACAAAAAAAATATAAACTCTCCCACTCTGGCAAAAACGTCCTGTGTTCTTCTTCATATTTTCGTTTGGCTGTGCTTTTTTCCCCTGCCATTTCAAGAGGTAACTTGACGGAAATTGTTTACAACACAAATGATGTCACGCCAAAGATTCTCTCGTCGCTCATTTGACGTCACTCAAACAGGCTTACATGGTCAGTGTGCCATCTAGCTGTAGGGGGAGTGAATGACAGCGCCAGCCAAGCATTTTTGACGCATGTCATGTGACAGCTCCTGAAGAGCCGCATGAAACTAGTTAAAGAGCCGCATGAGGCTCGCGAGCCGCGGGTTGGCCAGACCAGTTGTAGTGTATTCAATTAAATATAGGTTGAACATGATTTGCAAATCATTGTATTCTGTTTTTATTTATGTTTAACACAACGTCCCAACTTCATTGGAATTGGGGTTTCTAATGAAGTTGGGAGGAATGCTCATCAAACACCTGTTTGGAACATGTGGGAGGAAACCAGAGTACCCGGAGAAAACCCACACAGGCGCGGGGAGAACAGGCAAACTCCACACAAGCGAGGCCGGGATTTGAACCCCAGTCCTCAGAAGTGTGCGGCAGATATGCTAACCAGTCGTCCACCGTGCCGCCTCATGGTCACTAGTGATAACCAAATATTGAACTACAGAACTCAGTTTGTTAAGTGAAAAAAAAGGCTAAAACAAATGACAAAAAAATTCAATTTTGGCGCAGATTTTTGGCCAAAATGAAAATAAAAAATCAATTTCTACAAGAAACACACAGGTAGCCACACTTTCTTTGCTTTACTGAGTCACAAAAAAATATGTGGATGGCCGGATCTGGTTGATCGCGTTTGAGTTTGATACCTGTATTCTAGACCACAGGCCCTCAATAGAAACCCTCCAGGCCTCATCCTATTTGTGACTCCTGATCTGTTACTCCTTCACTCAATGGCACACACTTGAAGTGTGAAGCCCCTTTCTTTGTGGGCCTTTAAAGCCCTTTGAGACTCTTTTGCTATGAAAGGCTGTACAAACAAACTTCACTTAACTTGACTTAACCTCCTCCTGACATATTTGTTTTGGATTCATGACAGGGGTCATGTTTTTTTTTATTCAACTATATATTTAAATTTACATCAAATTCGAAATTTCATTTCTTTTAGATTGTATTATTGGTGTTGTTTTGATGAGAAATGACATACGACAGTATTATCACATGTAGCTTGACCAACCTCAATAAACTGACCTATGATTCAATGAAACGATTGAGTACGATGGTTACAGTTTGCTGTCAAGATACAAAGCATGTGATAATACAACACCTTACATATCTTCTTTTTACTTCACCGATTAATCCAGTTAAAATAATGGTTGGCGCCTGAGTAGTCTATCTACAGGCCAAGGAAGAATTTTTAATTTTCACCATTTGTGGCAACATTGTGTTAAGGCAACCTTCTAAACCTGGGTAACATACTGGCACCCCAATTTGACCACAAATTTTCCATTTTGATTCTTCTGTCTTAAATTTGATGTTAATTTTACTCAGTTTTGTTTCGGTAACTTGAAAAACCTGTTAATAGCTTGTTTTTGTTTTTTTGTCACAGGCGTGGCAGGTGGGAAGAGTACTTGTGCCTTTAGAGGCTGAAAGTCAGACAAGCTTAACGACATTCCAGACTCCAATGTTTTGACATGAAGGAATGTTTGTTTATCATGTGACCTCTTCTTGTTTTTTATTCCAGATAACCTACACGCTTGCGTTCATAATGTATGTTGATAGTATTATGGCATTCATTTATTCATTCACTAGTTAGCACATCTGCCTCACGGGTTCAAATCCGGCCTGTAGTGTGGAGAGGTCCCCCTCTCATTAGGTGTTGTTAGAATGGGTGATATTATCTTTTAAAGTTAAGTTAATAAATGTACTGTAAATTTAACTTTTTCCAAACTTGAATGTTGAATGACAAGGTTGTACTAATGTTTTAGAGATAATTTTGTTTCTTTTTTTTACAAATAATAATAATGGCCGCATGGTGGTTAGCACATCTGCCTCACAGTTCTGAGGACCCGGGTTCAAATCTGGCCTCGCCTGTGTGGAGTTTGCATGTTCTCCCGTGCCTGCGTAGGCTTTCTCTGGGTACTCCGGTTTCCGCCCACATCCCGAAAACATACACAGGAGGTTAATTGAAGACTCTAAATTGTCCGTAGGTATGAATGTGCGTGAGAATGGTTGTTTGTTTATATGTGCCCTGCGACTGGCTGGGAACCAGTTCAGGATGTACAACACCTCCGGCCCGCTGTTAGCTGGGATAGGCTCCAGCATATCCGCGGCCCTAGTGAGGCTAAGCGGTCAATAACACCTTTGTTATATACAATGGGTACAGAAAGTATTCAGACCATCTTAAAATCTTCACTCTTTGTTATATTCCAGCCATTTGCTAAAATCATTTGGGTTTTTTCCCTCATTAATGTACACACAGCGCCCCATATTGACAGAAAAAGACGGAATTGTTGAAATTTTTGTAGATTTATGAAAAAAATTACAAATAAATATCACACAGCCATAAGTATTCAAACCCTTTGCTGTGACACATATATATTTAACTTTGCTGTCCATCTCTTCTGATCATCCTTGAGATGGTTCTACACCTTCATTGGAGTCCAGCTGTGTTTGATTGTACTGATTGGACTTGATTAGGAAAGCCACACACCTGTGTGTACAAGACCTTAGAAGCTCACAGTGCATGTCAGAGCAAATGCGAATCATGAAGTCAAAGGAACTGCCTGAAGAGCTCAGAGACAGAATTGTGGCAAGGTACAAATCTGGGCTAGGTTACAAAAAAATGTCTGCTGCACTTAAGGTTCCTAAGAGCACAGTGGCCTCCATAATACTTAAATGGAAGACGTTTGGGGCAACCAGAACCCTTCCTAGAGAAGGCTCTCCGGCCAAACTGAGCAATCGGGGGAGAAGAGCCTGGGTGAGAGAGGTAATGAAGAACCCAAAGATCACTGTGGCTGAGCTCCAGAGATGCAGTCGGGAGATGGGAGAAAGTTCTAGAAAGTCAACCATCACTGCAGCCCTCCAGCAGTCGGGGCTTTATGGCAGAGTGGCCCGACGGAAGCCTCTCCTCAGTGCAAGACACATGAAAGCCCGCATGGAGTTTGCTAAAAAAACACCTGAAGGACTCCAAGATGGTGAGAATTAAGATTCTCTGGTCTGATGAGACCAAGATAGAAATTGTTGGCCTTAATTCTAAGTGGCACCTTCTTCTTTTCCTCTCGGCTTGTCCCTTTAGGGATTGCCACAGCGTGTCAGAAGACAAGGATAATAGTTTGTTCAAGTATTGTTTAAGTTACTGTAGAAGAAGAGTTTGGTAACAGAAAATGCAATATCTCAACATTATTGTTTATTATTGTGACAATTTGGTATTTGGGTACAGATTTTAGCAAAAATCACGGACGTTGACGAGCATGATTTACTTTGGTGGCCACATAAAATGATGTGGTGGGCCGCATCTGGCCCCCGGGCCTTGAGTTTGACACCTATGGCATAGATGAACCATGATGTGCGCATTATACATAGGTATAGGGGACAATGAAAAAAAAAAAAAAAAAAACTCACATTTTATAAATGTAGGCTGCAATCTAGAGTTTATGAAAAAGCTGTACACTTTCGTTTCAATGTCACCGCCACCTAGAGGTTATGAGAAAGGTGTACACTTTAATTCTAATATGTCGCTACCTAGAGGTTATGAAAAAGGTGTAGCCTACACTTTCATTCCAATATGACAGGGGTACTACGTTTGACTGCATATACTGTATGTACTCGTAATGCCACTTGTGCTCGTAAGTTTACATACCCTGGCAGAATTTGTGAAATGTTTTTTCTTTAAATATGACTGAACAACAACCATCATTAATTTCTTTATGGTTATGTTTTGTTTAATGATAATGCTTTTCTGAACTGCTTGGCAGTTTAATGTGAATTCCATTAAAAAAAAAGTAAATGTGTTTCACCTAGCCCTTCATGTTTTCTTTAAAGAATTGTACCCATCTTACAAATTCTGCCTCATTTACTAAATAAAGGTAAGGCTGTGAATTTCAAAATAAGAGCAAGTAAATAAAAAAAAGTATTACATGTTCAAATAAAGTGTGTAACTTCAGATTAATTCTTTGAAAAAATACTTCATGTTTCGATCATATGGGTAGAAGCTAAATCATGCATTGTAAAAATGCATTATACATAGGTAGAATGGTTTTCCAGAATTTTGAGGTCAACTTTGGGGGTGCGCATTATACATGGGTGGGCATTATACATGAGAAATTACGGTAAATAAATGGTAACAGAAATCACAGATCTATGCATTGCTCATGGTACATCCTCATTCCATTTTACACCCCAAGTCCAACCTACCAATGTTTGTCTGTCCTTGGTTCTGTAGTTAAATCCCTCTGTATTGTTTCCCTGTGGATTTCCCCGTTAGATTTCATTACATTTTCTGTAAAATTCCACTTCCTGTTTCGTACTTTGTGTGTTTGAGTGAAACAGTAAAACCTCTGTAATCGGGAATGATTTTTATTTTCATGTAGCAACCTTCAGATTATGAGACTGAGAGAGGTTTTTTGTCCCTTCGTCCCTGAACACTGTACGCTACAATACATCCAAAGAAAGTAGAACAAATAAGATCAGAAATTAAGTTGCATGTAATAATGTGGAATGACACAGGGGAAAAGTATTGAACACTCCAACTGGTAATTATTTAACACTTTGTACAAAAGCCTTTGTTTGCAACGACAGCTTCAAGATGCCTCCTGTATGGCGAAACTTGTCACATGCATTGCTCTGGTGTGATTTAGGCCCATTCATCCACACAAGCAGTCTTCAAATCTTGAAGGTTCCATGAGCTTCTTTTATGGACCTTGATTTCCATAGCTTTTCGATTGGATTCAAGTCAGGTGACTGGCTGGGCCATTCTAGCAGCTTTATTTGTTTTTCTTTGAAACCAATTGAGAGTTTCCTTGGCAGTATGTTTTGGATCATTATCCTGCTGAAATGTCCACCCCTTGTTTCATTTTCATCATCGTCGTAGATGGCAGCAGATTTCTCTCAGGAACTGTCTGGCTACATTTGCCCATTCATCCTTCCTTCAATAATGAGAAGTTACCAGTACCATTTGCTGAAAACTCGCTCCACACCGTCACGTTCCCACATCCGAACGCCACTGTTGGTATGCCGTTTTTAGGGTGATGTGCAGTGCCATTTCTCCTCCAAATCTCCCATTTATTTTGAAAATTATTGAAAAGCTTTGTGGCACAACAGCTTAATGATCACATGGCCCCGAGCAATGTATTTGAACTTTTTCAGTCTGGATTCAAGGCAGACCAATCTTCTGAAACAGCCCTGCAAAGTGACAAATGATATTTTACTAGCTATGGACTACAAAACCTCATCAATAGTATTATTACTCAACTTCAGCTCTGCCTTTGACACCGTCGATCACAACATACTACGAGACTGCCTCGAAACGTGTATCGGAATTACAGGCCTCGCACATTCTTGATTTAGATATTATCTTTCAGAGAGGAGGCACCATATAATCCATGGTAATGTGACTTCTGATTACTTTGTCACTTGCAGAGTCCCGCAGGGATCAATACTTGGCCCTCTTTTGTTGGGTATTTACAGTATATGTAATATGCACTTGGGGTAGGATCTCATCCCCGACCTGGAGAGAGCACGCCACCCTTTTCCGACTGAAGACCATGGTCTCAGATTTGGAGGTGCTGATTCTCATCCCAGCCACTTCACACTCTGCTGCGAACCGCTCCGGTGAGATTTGGAGATCACAGCTTGATGAAGCCAAAAGAACCACATCATCTGCAAAAAGCAGAGATGCAATACTGAGGCCACCAAACCAGACCCCCTCTACGCCTCGGCTGCGCCTAGAAATTCTGTCCATAAAAGTTATGAACAGAATCGGTGACAAAGGGCAGCCTTGCCGGAGTCCAACCCTCACCAGAAACGAGTCCGACTTACTGCCGGCAATGCGGACCAAACTCTGACACTGGTCATACAGGGACCGAACAGCCCATATCAGGGGGTTCAGTACCCCATTCTCCCGAAGCACCCCCCCACAGGACTCCCCGAGGAACACGGTCGAACGCCTTCTCCAAGTCCACAAAACACATGTAGACTGGTTGGGCAAACTCCCATGCACCCTCGAGGACCCTGCAGAGGGTGTAGAGCTGGGCCACTGTTCCACGGCCAGGACGGGAACCACACTGCTCCTCCTGAATCTGAGATTTGACTTCCCGACGGACCCTCCTCTCCAGCACCCCTGAATAGACCTTACCAGGGAGGCTGAGGATTGTGATTCCCCTGTAGTTGGAACACACCCTCCGGTCCCCTTTCTTAAAAAGGGGGACCACCACCCCAGACTGCCAATCCAGAAGTACTGTCCCCGACCGGCATCTTCCCCCACCATTGGAGCCAGACCACCAGGTGGTGATCAGTTGACTGCTCCGCCCCTCTCTTCAAGACATGCGGCCGCAAATCCGATGACACGACCACAAAGTCAATCATCGAACTGCGACCTAGCCAAGTGCACGTGTGGACACCCTTATGCTTGAACATGGTGTTCGTTATGGACAATCTGTGATGAGCACAGAAGTCCAATAACAGAACACCACTCGGGTTCTGACCGGGGGGGCCGTTCTTCCCACTCACCCACTTCCAGGTCTCACTGTCATTGCCCACATGAGCGTTGAAGTCCCCCAGCAGAACGATGGAGTCCCCAGCGGGAGCGCTCTCCAGCACCCCCTCTAAGGACTCCAAAAAGGGTGGGTACTCTGAAATGCTGTTTGGTGCATAGGCACAAACAACAGTCAGGACCCGTCCCGAGGGCAGAGGGAGGCTACTCTCTCGTCCACTGGGGTGAACCCCAATGTACAGGCACCAAGCCGGGGGCAATAAGTATACCCACACCTTCTCGGCGCCTCTCACTGTGGGCAACTCCAGAGTGGAAGAGAGTCCAACCCCTCTCAAAAGGACTGGTACCAGAGCCCAAGCTGTGTTTGGAGGCGAGCCCAACTATATCTTGTCAGAACTTCTCGACCTGGCACACCAGCTCGGGCTCCTTCCCTGCCAGAGAGGTGACATTCCACATCCCTAGAGCCAGCTTCTGTAGCTGGGGATCGGATCGCCAAGGTCCCTGCCTTCGCCCAGGTCACACTGCACACGACCCCTATGGCACCTCCCACACGTAATGAGCCCATGGGAAGGGGGACCCACGTTACCCTTTCGTCTGCCTGAAAGCACAACCTACCACCATAAATTGGGTTGTTCCTAACAGCTGGTGAAATTTTCATGTCAATAGCACCTTTGGAAATATATTTAGTGCGGAAAATGGTGACGTGTTAAAACTTATTTCAGCCACTGTTCCTTGTACAATGACTCATTATAATCAAGTATTGTATGGGGCTGTCATGCTACACCCTGTGAGAGAAGGACAGAACCAGATAGGACAGGACTGGAGAGGGACAGAAGGGGAAGCATGCAGGACAGAGGTCGTGGGCCCGGCTCTACAACTTAAGTATGTTGGGAGTGCCTATGTAAATTATAAACATCTAAAGGACCAGAGTGTAAGTGAGGGGATACCCAAGAAATTTGCATAGTTATAAGTTATTTGTCGCAATGAGTGAGTGGCCCTACACCCAGTGAATAAGTGAAACTCCGGTTTCCTCCCACATCACAAAAACATGCGTGGTAGGTTGCCTGAAGACTCTAAATTGCCCGTAGGTGTGAATGTGAATGGTTGCTTGTTTCTATGTGCCCTGTGATTGGCTGGCGACCGGTTCAGTGTGTACCCCGCCTCCCGTCCGAAGATAGCTGGGATAGGCTCCAGCAGTCCGTGACCCTAGTGAGTATGAGCGGGAAAGAAAATGGATGGATGGATGGGATGAGTGTGTGTAATGAATTAAAATCTTGGGGGGTAGGCAGGGCGGAGGAGCAGGGAGTCTAGACCGGGAAACAGCACTGACATACTGAAACCCGGTCCGACACCCGCATTCTCCAGCCCCGCCAAAAAAACCTGAGTATCTGTATGTGCCCAGATGTGACTTTATTTACAGTGAATGGTGTGAAAACGTTTCACGAGCATGCTGTGACAATGCGAGAGACTGCGTGATTTCCAGAGACGTAAACAGCCTCGTGTACACCCGGAAAAAGCAGCTACTACAAGACAAACTTTCTCCTTTTTTAGCGGCTATTTCTCGCTTCATTTTTTTCTCTTCTCCTTCACCAGCTTCACTAACAGTGATAATTAGCGGAGATCCATTTGAGATTCTCACCGAGCGCTACGTCAATGCTAACCTATCTGTCATGGAGAATTCCTGTTCCCGCGCTGAGCAGGTGCTGAAGAGAAAGAAGACAGATTCCTTTACATCAACTGAAGATGTACTTGGTTCGCCAGAATCACAGGCCAGTGTCCTGCTCTCAATCGACAAGAAATTGTCAATTACACTCGACTTGCTTCGCCAAGAAATCACCGAGCTCAAAAACAGCTTGGAATTTACACAGCAACAGGTCAAGGAGCTAATGCTGCGCTCCAATCAAATATGATGTCAACGACAGTGGAATTAAAAACTCTCAGATTGCAATATAAAATCAATAAAGAAACCACACTGGACAATCAATCACAAAGCATGCGCGACAATCTCATTTTCTCGGGGATTCCAGAAAACGCTTCGGAAGATGCTGAGGCGCAGATTAAAATGTTCATGATGTCCGCGCTCAAGATACAGCAAGATACAGTCGGCAAGATTACCTTTCACCATGTTTATCGATTGGGAGGCCCCCCCCCGTCCAGGACACCGACCACGTCTCATCATTGTAAAGTTTGAACACTTCCAACAAAAAATTTAAAACAGACCTCCTCCTATTACAAAAAACACACTTTACCGACTCAAAAGAAAAATGCCTCGACTGTAATTTCACTCAAGCAATCTCGGCTTTTTACACAACCCCAATTACAATGAAGTTGGGATGTTGTGTTAAACCTAAATAAAAACAGAATACAATGATTTGCAAATCATGTTCAACCTATATTTAATTGAATACACTACAAAGACAAGATATTTCATGTTCAAACTGATCAACTTTATTGTTTTTAGCAAATAATCATGAACTTAGAATTTTATGACTGCAACACATTCCAAAAAAGCTGCGATAGGGTCATGTTTACCACTGTGTTACATCACCTTTTCTTTTAACAACATTCAATAAACGTTTGGGAACTGAGGACACTAATTGTTGAAGCTTTGTAGGTGGAATTCTTTTCCATTCTTGCTTGATGTACAGCTTCAGCTGTTCAACAGTCCGGGGTCTCCGTTGTCGTATTTTACGCTTTATAATGCGCCGCACATTTTCAATGGGAGACAGGTCTGGACTGCAGGCAGGCCAGTGTAGCACTCTTTTACTACGAAGCCACGCTGTTGTAACACGTGCAGAATGTGGTTTGACATTGTCTTGCTGAAATAAACAGGGGCATCCATGAAAAAGACGTTGCTTGGATGGCAGCATATGTTTCTCCAAAACCTGTATGTACCTTTCAACATTAATGGTGCCTTCACAGATGTGTAAGTTACCCATGCCATTGGTACTAACACAGCCCCATACCATCACAGATGCTGGCTTTTGAACTTTGCGTCCATAACAGTCCGGATGGTTCTTTTTCCTCTTTGGCCCGGAGGACACGACGTCCACAATTTCCAAAAACAATTTGAAATGTGGTCTCGTTGAACCACAGAACATTTTTCCACTTTGCATCGTTTATCTGCGATGAGCTCGGGCCCAGAGAAGCCGGCGGCGTTTCTGGGTGTTGTTGATAAATGGGTTTTGCTTTGCATAGTAGAGTTTCAAGTTGCACTTACGGATGTAGCGCTGAACTTTATTTACTGACGTTGGTTTTCTGAAGTGTTTCTGAGCCCATGGGGTGATAGCCTTTACACATTGATGTCGGTTTTTGATGCAGTGCCGGCTGAGGGATCGAAGGTCACAGGCATTCAATGTTGGTTTTCGGCCTTGCGGTGATTTCTCCAGATTCTTTGAACCTTTTGATGATATTATGGACCGTAGATGATGAAATTCCTCAATTCCTTGCAATTGAGGAACATTGTCCTTAAACTGTTGGACTATTTTCTCACGCACTTGT
Organism: Phyllopteryx taeniolatus; assembly: GCF_024500385.1. Classification (NCBI taxonomy): domain Eukaryota; kingdom Metazoa; phylum Chordata; class Actinopteri; order Syngnathiformes; family Syngnathidae; genus Phyllopteryx; species Phyllopteryx taeniolatus. The sequence goes on from NC_084506.1 coordinate 5,057,620, forward strand.
TCACAAAGAGGTAAACCTCACCCCATCTTTGCTTATGAATGACTGAGCAATTCAGGGAAGCTCATTTTATACCCAATCATGGCACCCACCTGTTCCCAATTAGCCTGTTCACCTGTGGGATGTCCCAAACAGGTGTTTGATGAGCATTCCTCAACTTTCTCAGTCTTTTTAGCCACCTGTCCCAGCTTTTTTGGATCATGTTGCAGCCATCAAATTCGAAGTTAATGATTATTTGCGAAAAACAATAACGTTGATCAGTTTGAACATGAAATATCTTGTCTTTGTAGTGTATGCAATTAAATATAGGTTGCACATGATTTGCAAATCATTGTATTCTGTTTTCATTTATGTTTAACACAATGTCCCAACTTCATTGGAATTGGGGTTGTACATTATTTGCATTGCATTTAGAATAAAGGTCCCAAAAATTAGCCCACGGTCCATTTTTGGTAGTCACTATAAGTGGCTGGTTTACTTCAGGAAACATTCATACTGGTAAGGTGTATGTAGAGATGCTGCTGTATCACAGTGAGTTGTTTTCCCCAAGAAATCAGGACTACAATGTTTATTTTACTATTCCAATCCTCTTTTGCTGTAGCAAAACATTTCAATATCATTTAGTGAATCAGATTTGACAGTCGAGTCAGACTTCTCAAAATGCTTGTCTTTCAGCGATGCGGGAATGCGATTATGTTACAAGGTACAGAAGAGTGAAGTTTCGCTTGCCTGCCCGGGAGCTCAGCGCCCCGAATCCTCGGATCCTAGAATCAGGCCTTGCTCTGACATGTTTGACCACGGCCCGGTCTGGACTCAATGAAGTAGGAAAACCTGTTCCTTGCCATCAACACACCTGTCACACCTTGACACAGACACAAGCATGCCACTGGGGGAACCGCGGAAATAGTTCACATAGCGCACATACCGTACATGAGAGGCAAAACATGACGCACTACACTTTGAGGAATGGAATACGTTTCGAAAAGGAAAATAGTTGTCATTTTGGACTCCAAATGTAGCTTTTTTTATTATTATACTGTACAATAATCACTTCGTCGCATACACACACAGACGTTGTGATTTTGAAGCGAATTCTCCGCATAGCAACGGATTGGCGAGGCGACGTTTTGAGCCTTTCCGTCATCTTTGATCACGCCCCGCCCCTCCACCGGCAGCCCCGCACAGTCAACCGGCGGAGGCGGCAAGATGCCACCTGTCTCCGGGGCGATGGAGCGGCGCTGAGCGGCCTCCGTCACTGTTACGGCGAGTGGGTTGCTTTCGCCGGAGCCGACGAGGGGAACACGGAGTCTCCTCTTGCCGAATGATTTTAGCCGCAGTGCCGCAGTTTGCCGTCCGACCCGAGCGAACAATGTCACGACAGCAACAGCGGACGTCGTTCAAAGCTTTGGACGGCGCGGTGGAGGTCAAAAGCAAAGTGAGTGCATCGCGCCATCGGATCACATGTGATTGTTTGGAATTGCCCTTCTCAAACAGTAAACAGTAAACAAACACGACACGTTTGTCGATGTGATTGTGTTGTCGGGCGAGTTCAGCGAGTCGAAGAACAACACGTTATAGCAGGCAAGATGTTGGACAATCCACTTGACCGTTTACAAATCATGCTTGGGATTGCTCTCCATTTTTTTCCCCCCCCTGCTCGCCTCATCATTCCGGCACAACCAAAACATGTTCGATATGCTGGATGCAATTACTACATGTTTCTATTTTTTGGGGAAGAATGATTCCTTGACAAACGGGAATTTGATTGAAATTTACTATGGCACTTTTACACCAAATAACACCTCAAAAATATTGAGTGCCACCATCATGAGCGATATTCAAATACAGTAGTAGTGTTGGTGTAAGTCAGGGGTGTCAAAATGAAAAAAATTGGGACAACGTCGCGGGCCCAACGCAAAATTTCATAAAAAAAAATCACTGCGATGTGCGTGTTTCCCTTTTGTGCAGAAATGTAACGTTAAAGTTGATCATATGACAACAAACTTACATTTTGCTTCAACACTGAATCTGGAATAAACAAACTTTAATATTATCAACACTAGAAATCAAATTTGCGATAAAAGTCAGTAGTATTTGTTTGTTGTTTTGTATTTAAATAACATGAATTCTTCTATCTCTCTCTATCTTCTGTTTATCTCCAACTACCTTCTTTTTGATGTCAATCTTTTTTCAAAGGCCTACAACAAAACAAAAAAAATAAGTGTCGTTCAATAAAAATCCGAACTATTAACAGTCCCTGCCTAGGAGTTAATAAAGGGCATTAAAAAAAAAAAAACATGAATTCAATTATGTTTTCTTCTTTGTTCCAGCCACGTTGCGTCACACACGACAAACAGGTCTGTCTTTTACTTTAGTGAACAGACAAGCTGCCTCCCACCTGTCTTGGAAGTTAACTGTTTTGCATCTTTTTCGTTTGGCCATTTTTGGGAAGTGTAAATTTGCTCGAGGCGACCGGTAGCATTGTCGCTAACGACCGCAACTGAAAGGGAAGGGGCGCTCGCCGGTCTACACTGATGGGCCGACACACTGGCAAAGCATTCTGGGATTTGTAATATTAGCGGCGCCTGTGCTATATAGTGGCGGGCCAGCTCTAATACACATTTAATATGGTCTTGCGGGCCACATATAATTACATCGTGGGCCAAAATTGGCCCCCGGGCCCGAGTTTGACATATATGCTCTAAGTGTTCATGAAAATAATATTACTGCAAGTCTCTGTAACATTATGCACACTTTGAACATAAAACTGCGCCTAAAGTTAGGAATTGTATTTGTATTTTATTTTTTAGTTACTAAAAAGTTCCATACAACTGCGGCTGCAGCACTTGGCCAGCGATTCTTTTGCATAGCACACTCCTTCCACTACAGCATGGCATCTGGGGAATACATGTTATTTAAGGCTTTGACAGTTCAGACTCCACAGCTTCCACACATATAGAAAAGGTCATTTTAAAAGCCAGTCTCATTACCCACACAATAGGGTTTTGTCCAAATCAATAGTTAGATGGTAGAGCGTGCCATAGCAACTTTCGATACTATAATCCCCTATTGCACTAATTGAAGAAAGTAACACAATACCTGAGCCAAACCTTTCCAGAAAGCCTATTTTCAGGAAAAATACATCTTCATACTGAGTACATGACCCAATTAATGTTTCCTAAGTTGGAAAAGCAATATGGTTGCCCTTTGGAACTTAAATGTTTTGATTACTTGATTTTATAATAATTCAGAAATCAAATGCTCAGACAACAACAGAGAACAGAAAGTAAGTAAAATATCGTCCATCTCAGGGTTTACGCTGCCCGTTCGCCACCTCGCTAACGGCTAATTGAAACAGTATGTAGCGAAGCGAATGTTGCCCACGTTCGCTACGCTGGCTCACGGTTTTTCCCGGCTTCATATCAATTAATTAGACCATTTAGGCCTGGCCTACATGAACGAGTTGTGTATTTGTTGGCTATATCCAATATTGTTTTGGTCATACTAGAGAAGAATTTCTTTCTTGTGTTTCGAGAATAATGCTGAACATAACAAACTTCCTCCCTAAAAATTGCATGCCAAATTACAATCACAATATTTGTTGAAAATAAACAAACCTCCCCTCCAAAATGACTAGGTAGTTTTAAATGAGCCCGCATCGTTAAAGCGCGAGTGTGGCTCGGACATTTTTTGGAATCCTGTTTAGCCACATTGGCTAAGAGGTTCCGTGACCCATTGCCCACCCTGCATCTGATGAATATCATCTCTCCATCGTCGACTGTACCTCGATTGAATGTGAAACGATTCAATAATCGTCTCTGGAGGAATTCAGTTTTGAACCCTGTAATTCAGAGTCATTTCCTGTCGCCATATGAGGGACAAGAAAAAATGCTAGGATCTTTTTACAATGAGGCCTTCTGGTCTAGCAGCATTTTCCTCTCAGCTTGTAATGATATGTCGCAAGGTAAAACAACCATCCATCCATTTTCTACAACGCTTATCGTCATTAGGGTCACGGGTGTGCTGGAGCCGATCCCAGCGGACTTGCGGTGAGAGGCGGGGTTCACCCTGGACTGGACACCAGCCAATCATAAAGCACATAGAGACAAGCATAGACAAAACAAAAAACATTCGTACATTCCCATCTAAGGACAATATAGAGTCTTCACTTAACTTAACATGCTTGTTTTTAGAATGTTGGAGGGAAAATAACACACGAGCACAAGGAGAACATGCAAACTCCACACAGGAGGGCTTGAGCCCAGATACGAACCCATGACCTCTGAACTGTTAGGCCACCGTGTCGCCAAGTTAAAATAGGTTTTCATCAATTCATTAACAATGTATTAATTGCACTAGTTCGTACCAGTTATACTGTTCAGAGTTACGGGTGAGCTGGGGCCTATTCTAGCTTACTGGGCATCGATGTCATGCCGGCTGCATGAAAGTAGCCATAATGTACTACGACGCCATTAGTGACCCTCATTTAAATCCAACTGGCTAATTTAGTCAACCAATTCCACTATTGGTCATCAGCTCCAAATTCAAATTTGATGGTGCACTGCAAAGTAAGGGATGTCTGTTACTTCTTATAATATAGCTAATTAAAAATAATAATAATAATAATAATGAATATGCACCGAAAATGGTAAGGGTTAGTCTTGTTCCATGTCAATCCAGGCCCATACGATGTAATCATTGCACTATTTTACATAATAATGCACAAAAGAAAGGGAAACTTAATGAATGTTCTTATCCTGCGATTTGGTGGCGAGCAGTCCAGGGTGTACCTCGCCTCTCGCCCAGAGTCAGCTGGGACAGGCTCCAGCACGCCCGTGACCCTAGTGACGATAAGCACTAGGGAAAATGAAGGAATAAGGTTCTTATCAATTACAGTAAAACAATTTAAATGATTCACTTGTTAGATATTACCGTAATCCTCAGAAATAATTGGACTTTATCTACCTCCAGAGAATTTTCTAAAATTCACACTTTTTAGATCTTTGTAATACATGAATGTAGCTAGCCCTTGCAAAGCCCCCAACCTTAGCTCAAGGAGCACAGCACCGTTGGTGCACCCCTACAATCTCTCCTTGCATACCTGCAACAAAAATATACACCATAGCGTCAATTGAAGTTCCTCTTCAGGGATAATAATCAGTACCTGTACAGCATAATAAACAAATACATAAAAGTAAAACAATAATTAGCACACTGTCTATTTCTCAGGGTTGGAAGATAATGCTAGAAATGAATAAAATAAGAACTGCAGTGGTAATGCTGGGTTGAACTTCAATTTAGTCAACTGTCAAAAAACCAAACATTTACCATCAAGATCTAATTTCATTTTTAGTCCAAACTGTCTCCAGCATAAAATCTTTATTAACTGTACAGTCAGAATCAGAATCATCTATATTTGCCAAGTATGTCAAAAACACACAAGGTAGATGGAGCTGCTCGAGTACGACAACAGACAAAAAAATACTTTTCAGACAAAAACATTAGTGTCACTGAGCAATGACATGTACCTGTAATGTGGTAATGCTGATACAATGACAGTTGTGCAAATGATGCAGAGTGCTAGAGTTATTGTTAGCAGTTTGAAATGACTGATAGAGCAATAATCTCGCACAGTGCCAATTGTGCAAATGGTGCAGAGTCTTCAAGACATTTTAGCAGTTTAAAGTGACGAGTAGTGCAATAAACTGGATTAGTATTGGTCAACAACAGATATGCCAATAGTGCAGAGGGACGAGACTACTACGAATAATGTAAAAGTGTGACAGAGATGTGACAACAATCTCGAGACAAAATTGGCAGCATGTTACGATGCAATTGTAAGATAACTGTTTAGGTCCACGATCCTCTCTTCAGTCAACCTGAGCATAATATTTCTCAAAGTTTTCCTTACTCCCCACCATCACAGTGTTGTATGTAGTTATAATAATAATAATGCAATACACTTCTATAGTGCTTTTTTTCCGACACTCCAAGACACTTTCCAATGGCACACATTATTCATTCGCTGCACAGTCACACCTGGTGGTGGTAAGTTACTGGCGGAGCCACTGCTGCCCTGCCATTCTGCACCTAAGCCCCCAGCGACCACCACCAAACTCGCGTCCGTTCATGGGCAATGTGGGTCAAGTGTCTTGCCCAGGGGCACAGCGATGACATGCGCTTGGGCAGGGATATGACCGGCAACTGTCCAGTGGCAGGGCGTCCGCTTATCTTCTGTGCCACGCCCCCCACGCTTTTCACTGTCAAATTCATCCTGCGGGCCAGATTGTATGATTGGCACCCCTGCATTAAATACAATACTTTTATTTTGTAATAATATTAAATGGGCCCTGCATTACATTTGAATCCATGTTAGCGTTTCCATTTTCAGAGTTAGCAGTACTAATAACAATTTTGAATATAATGAAAGTTGTCCCGAATTTGTGGAACCCATTGCACTCGCCCATATCGCCTCATGGGCGTGCCAGCCCTGCTTTAGTTGCTTACTACTGAGCTCAAGTCGTAAGAGACTGATGTACAGTAGTTTTGTTTGAATTAGCAGGACTTGCAATTAGTTGGGAGTTACACATTAACAGAAGAAATGCAATTACAATCACGGGAAAGTAAGTGGCATAGCGGTCAAGTGGTAAGCACGTCAGCCTCACAGTTCTGCGGTTGGGGGTTCGAATCTGGGCTCACTTCTTCCTATGTGGGATGTGCATGTTCCCCCCGGGCTTGTGTGGGTTTTCTTTGGGTACTTTAGTTTTCTCCCCTCATTCCAAAAACTTGCATGTTAGGTTTATTGAAGACTCTGAAGTGTCTTTAGGTTATGACCCTAATGAGTGTAAGTAAGAAAATGGATGGGTACGCAAATATGAAATTATAATTCACAGGGATGCACGGAAATTTTTTTTCCACCGATAACCGCTAACTTCCTGCTTCTCCAAGCCGATACTAATAACCAGTCTAATTGTTTTAATTATTTATATCAAGGGCTTTCAACAATTTCCAGGCCAAGAACCCCCAAACTGATGGAAGCTTGAGCTGGGACCACCTACTTATGTATATTGTCTATAATTGTCTTTTATATCAAACTGGTTATATTAATAGAGTTTTTTATTCACATAAAATATCATCCGAATTAAAATAGTGTTATACTAATATATCATCATTTACTATCATATGTATATAACATATCTAATGAATTAAACAATGCCTCTTTATTGTCACTCTAGACAAGTACAATGAGATTGAGATGTATAAATGTACTTTATGTGCAATCAATATTATAGTATTGATCAACTCAATGAACTTTTTTTTCTTCTCAAACTTGAATAATACACAGGTTCAAATATTCATAATTTTTTCAATTTGCAACATTCATGTTAATGTTTCTTTAAAGACGTCTGAATCTGTGGTTGGCGAAGAGCGTTGGTTCTGATCGAGCGAGCAGGCAGACGCGCGTCTATCTCATTATCAGTCGCTCATTTCCGAACTCAAAGTCACTGGATGGTCGTGATTTCAGAAAGTGCCGGTGATCGTAAGCTAATTTACTGCGGCTAGCCGGCAAGTGGCGACCGGTGCGCAGCCAGATGATATTGGAACGATACGGCTCTTGTCATCGGTCCAGTTTTTTTTGTTGTTATCGAACCGATGAGCGTGACGTCGTTTTTTTCCCAGTATCGGGCCGCTAGTCGTCGTGCATCCCTAAGAATTTGTGTCGATTCAATTCAATCTGCCACCAATTCTTGCTGTCCATTGTCTTGTTTGATGCAGTTCGATGCAGAATACCGTCGCTTTGCTTTCAAGAGGAACTGCCCAGGTGGCTTCCAAGAGTTCTATACCCTCCTCCAAACTATCCATCGCATCCCTGAAGTCGACATGTTATTGGGATACGTAGATGACCACGGAGACCTCCTTCCAATCAACAATGATGATAACTTCCACAAAGCTGTCTCGTCAGCAAATCCCTTGCTTCGCATTATTATAACCAAGAAAGGTAAGGACAGAGTCATAATTGCCTTGATTTAGCTTTTTAAAAGACACGATGAATTTCATCGTTGAAATGTCATGAAGGCTTTTAACAAGGGCTGTGCGTTTGAAAACACGTCTTTAATAAGCGATGGGGTGAAATTAACAATTATTAAAGTGAATACCGGTGCTTTTTATGAGGGAACGTTTTCCAGACCGGGTGCGGATGAAAGTATTTACATTTTAGTACTTGCCGATACCAAGTACCGATACTTGATAATGCTGTAATTGTGATGACAATGTCATTTATTTTCAACAAATATTGTTCATAAACACACTTTTCTTGAACATGTCATATGTTTCACTCAGAATAGACTAGAATAGAACTTTATTGTCACAGGAACAATGAATAGTGAATAGTGTTGTCATGTTGAACTTTAATATGATATTCTAATTTATTGAGATGCACTTGGAGGATTACAAAATGATTGCTGGTAATACTCCGTTGTCAAAAATTAGCAACATGACAAGGTTTCCACAAAAATGACACACTCTGGTTGCAAGGACCACTTCAACCTGAGTACAATGCACGAGAATTTAGAAAATCAGATGATGGGTTGTGGAGAAATGACGTTTTTTTTGTGTGTAGGAACAATTTTGCAGTTTTCTAGATGGCCTATAGAAAATCTGGTCAAAACACACCTTTCAAATCAAACACTATAATGTCATTGTTTTAAGTCCAGGTTAAAAGCTCTTCTTTTTTCCTCATGCTTTTTAGAGCATTTCCACTTTTAAATGATATTTCTTGCACTGTATGCTGTTTTAATTGTACTTTTATTTTTTTCTCTCCTTGTTTTAAATGTTTATAAGCTGTTTTTGCGTGTGTTTTTAAATGCTTTTAATAATGTAAAGCTCGTTGAGTTACCTTGTGTATGAAATGCGCTATCTAACTAAATTTGCTTTGCTTTGGTTTGCTATTTCGCAACATATCTATCTGTTCAATCGTTTGATTTCTTCTGCCAGTCGGGGAAAACTCTTCTCCGATTAGGCGACAAATTTCAGTTCAAACTATCCATCGATAAGCTACTACGAGTTGAAATTCCGAGGGGTTCTCCAAGTCAACATCTCAAAAGTACCGTGACGTTTTAAATGGGTTTACTCGCCGTCAAAACTTTAGCGCAAATAGAACATTATTCGTGAGAAAAGGAGAGTGGGCAGTAGAATAGGTCATGTACTTAAGTCATCAATTGTGTTTCCTTAAATGACTTACTTATGGAGGACTTTAGAGGCATTTGAAGTGTTCATTCCATGTTTTTTGTTTATATTTTTAGAAAATTCCACAAAGATGGTGGCCACTTGTCGTGTTGCTATTAAAATAATACATGTAGTAGAGAAGCGCTACGTCTTGCCAGCCAAAGAGTAAATGCTTTCAAAGCTCCTCGCTTGGCTCACACAGTATAATAATATCCAGTCCAAATATCAAATATTCTGCCATGGCCAAGGTCACGATGCTCACTTTTTTCAGAGAGGTATAAATTGAATATGTTCATTATTTTGGCTGTAGTGTTCAGTGGTGTTATACGACACTGCATAATAATGAGAGCTATCGCTAATATTGCCATTATCTCAATTAGTACAGCAGCCAAACTAAAATGATAGGAACAGCTTTCGGTATCTATGTCTTTTTATGAAACCCATTAGCCAATTTGAAGTACTAATTGCTTTTTTTCCCCCCTCTGTCTCTTTATAAAGAGGATGAACCTGCAGTTTTCGCAACCAACTCCCTCCAGAGGCGTAAAAAAGGCCTGGGACTAACAGGACTTCGTACCGCCGGCTCATTGTCTACCCATTCAAAGAGCAAAATGGGTCTCATGATCGGCCGACCGCAGAACTTCCGTCAAATTTCATCAATTATTGACGTGGACATCCTACCCGAGACGCACCGCCGTGTGCGGCTCCACAAGCACGGTACCCATAAACCCTTGGGCTTCTACATCCGAGACGGGGCCAGTATGCGAGTAACGCCTTACGGTGTCGAAAAGGTAAGATTCACCATTTCCTATTAGCATAGCGCACTAGTTAGATGGTGCGTCATTCGAACACGTTGTTGGGGCCTTCTAAACTTAATTGTATCAGAATGCATTGTTTGCCCTTTTCCGGAAGCCCAACTGTAACAAACTCCTCCAATGCCTTACGTGGCTGTGAGCATGTACTTTGAATATTATTCAGTGATGGAGAATGATGTCAACATTTGCCTTCGACTGTTAATATTGACTTTATCCCTTTCCCTGCTATAGGTTCCAGGAGTGTTCATATCCCGCCTTGTGCGTGGTGGGCTTGCAGAGAGCACTGGGCTTTTGGGAGTTAATGATGAAATTCTAGAGGTCAATGGTATTGATGTTACAGGAAAATCTTTAGACCAGGTAATTGTAATTAATAACCCCAAAATATTCCGATTGCACTCGTTCTTTGGTTTCTTTTCCTTTGTCTGTTGGATTTCTGCCTGAGCCCGCAGTGCTGTAACCTCGCCATTGGCCTCTGCCAGCTGTTTGCGCTGCTAACTCAAGGATTTCCAATCAATACCGTAGCTGAGGAGTTTATTATTCTTTTCTGCCACTTCATATGACCCCCCCATTCACCCCCCCCCCCCCCCCCAAAAAAAAGGTCAGCTGGCCTTTTGTGAAACCTTAATCCATTTTTGCAGTTATTTGGCATGAATATCGCCATAGTTCCAATAAATATTGTCATGTAATTTTGAGGTGATATTGCCCACCCCGAGCACTGTTCTTGTACTATCTGCGAAAGAATAATGCTGATATGCTGTTTTCAATTTTATAACCAAAATGGTAACTTTGTGCTATAACGCACAGTTATTATCAGAGGTGCTAGCTAAACAAGGCTAACTGCGTGCTCCCGGTTACTTTTTGCTTTTAATTCTTTTATTATTAAACAGAGACCTATCCAGCATTACAGGAATGGTGTTGTTTTTTGTTTTGGTTCGAAATTGTCTGGCCTGTTTTATTTTTGCTCTGCTATCTCTATAGGTTAGATGGGCGTCGCATGGGTAGCCTTCAAGTAGCGACCCCTTTTAAACCTGAACTGCACAGGCGACTAATCTCTACACAATAAGCGTAAGCAGTAGCTTGAACAATCTAAATATTAGCCAAAGACCAAAATGCCGAAATGTATAGTTGTCAGCTGTAACGCTGAAGATTGAACGCGAAAGTCTGACATGCTGGCTAGCCTGGAAATTGATGTCCTCGGCCTACAGGTGACTCACCAACATCTATCGGTCCCAAAGATACCTGGCGTGTATCTTGCCATTACAATACCTCGTCAATCCTGCAGCCGTGCAACATTTGTGTGCAAAAAAAAAAAAAAAAAAAGTCTTCCATCAATTGGCGTTTTAAAGTTGGTGCCAGTACTAAGGCGAGCAACTCGTGAACTCGACAATTTCTGTTTCTGAACCCACGCAGAAGCATTTGCCTTTCTTATGGTTACGACTCATTGAACAGACCACCTCTAATCTTAGGGAACTTTGACAGCCACCAGATACTGTAGATCTCAATCAATGACGATCAGGGTCTTTGTAACCTCGATGGTGGAATGTACACTGTTATGAACATGATAGAAGAGCATTCCCTTGGCAGATAATACGGATGTATTCGGACAGCTAACAGTTCAATGTCCAAGGTAATACAGTATGTCCAGAATTGCACCACCTCGCATTCACATAACAGCATTAACGAGAAGTTATAAAAAAATAAAATAAAGCAAAGGGCCGGTACGTCATAATGTGTCTTATGATGTGTGTGAACCAGCCTCAACATTATGGTGACCTGCAAAATCAAATTATATATCAATGATTCTGCCTTTATAAAGATAACGCTGTTCAGTTTTCTCTGGTACTGCCAATGAGGTATTCATTGGATGTTGTAGAAGTGTAGCGCATTATGCGGAGAGCTTAATATTTTTGAGTTTCTTCGGAACTAACTGAGGTAAGCGACATTTTCGACAATTTGGCCTATCAGTGGCTTGTCTGAGGAACGTTACCACCTCAACACCTCAAACTGAGTGTGCTACCCGTTGATTATCGATGTGAGTCAGTGTGAACCGATTTGTGTGTATGATAATAAGACTGGGATAAATAGTCTTCTGCAAATCGGAATCACTTTAAGGTTAATAACTAACACTACACAAAGCGTTGACAGTTCTAACACCATCTACAACCTTTCTTGGAATCTAATTTCAGGTGACAGACATGATGGTGGCCAACAGCCACAATCTTATAGTGACAGTGAAACCAGCGAACCAGAGGAACAACGTCATGCATCGAGGGAGTAAAACCGCAGGAAATTCTGGTTCTTTTGGCTCAAACGGATCGACAGGCTCCGCTCTATCGCACGAGTCAACGAGTCCTGCCTCTCGCAGCACCCCCATCACGGCAAGGTTCGTAATGCAATTCATTTACAGTCATGCATGCATGGTTTTAACGGTTACCAAAATGTGTCAATCAATAACTATACAATCAACAGACATACTTGGCAAATAAAGATGATTCTGATTCTGATTTTGATTCTGAACAGCATTAATTGTGTAACAGTTGTCAAAAGGAGCTCTCATTCCCAACTATCAAGTGGAAAGGCATTGAGCCACTTGGTAGGATGGGGTGACCTGAAAAAAAGAACAACCCATAATAGTCAGTGAAATAACTTGGAAAATGGAAAAGAAAAACTATTTGCTTTTGAATTGTGGATCAACCGAATTATTTAACAAGAAAATAAATTAGAAACAATGAATATAAAGTAAATATAACTTGCTTAGACTAAACTTATCCAACTTTCTGTTTTGTTGCGCAACATATTTTTGTTGAGAAATGTGAGTCTCTGTGTTGGAAAATGGAAAAGAAAAACTATTTGCTTTTGAATTGTGGATCAACCGAATTATTTAACAAGAAAATAAATTAGAAACAATGAATATAAAGTAAATATAACTTGCTTAGACTAAACTTATCCAACTTTCTGTTTTGTTGCGCAACATATTTTTGTTGAGAAATGTGAGTCTCTGTGTTGGAAAATGGAAAAGAAAAACTATTTGCTTTTGAATTGTGGATCAACCGAATTATTTAACAAGAAAATAAATTAGAAACAATGAATATAAAGTAAATATAACTTGCTTAGACTAAACTTATCCAACTTTCTGTTTTGTTGCGCAACATATTTTTGTTGAGAAATGTGAGTCTCTGTGTTGGACAAGCTCGGCCATGGGTCCGGCAACAGGATAAAACCCCAAAACGCGCAGAGATAAACATTACTAACACTGTTCTGAAGTGGTAAGATATATATTTTAGAATTTGTCTTATAAGAGTCCTGAACTAGAATGTAAACCTAGAAAATGGAGCTATGTATGTATTTATTGTGCGCGAATGTTTTCTAACGTTGCTATTTAGCTTACCTTCAACAAAGTGTTCAGAACAAACGCAGATGTAACCAGTCTTTTCCTGGACCGTTAACATAACATCCATCCAGCCATTTTCTTTTACCGCTTATCCTCACTAGGGTAAGGTTGATTGAAGATTCTAAATTGTCCGTAGGTGTGAATGGGAGTGCGAATGGTTGTTTGTTTGTATGTGCCCTGCGATTGGCTGGCGTGTACAGGGTGTACCCCGCCTCCCGCCCGAAGATAGCTAGGATGGGCGCCGACATGCCTGCGATGTTTTTGGGACAATGCTCTCAAATAGTTAGCGTGTGTTTTTACTGTTGCCTGTTTTGTGAGGACGCAAGTATTATTGTTGTCCACTTGGGGTCACCTTCCTCACATAAACAGTGTTCCTTTTGTTGCAGTCTACACTATTTACTGTAAATAAAGCTTTTCTCCTTCCATGCTGACAAATGAGGCATGTTGTGCGTTTATTTCTTTGCTATTATAGCAATATCTTCAGACTTTTGATCTGTAGCCAGTCGGACGCAATACTACTGCTGCGTTGTAGCACTACGCCAACAGTGAAAACAAAACATGTTAATTCTTCTTTGCCGTCATTCAAAACTGGTACCGATAAATGGTGAAAGGAGACTTTGTCCCTCCCACCTGTACTGTTGCAGCCAAGCACCGGGACAGTAATTCACAATTCTTTGACATGTGCCATCAAATGTATCTTATTCAAACACTCAATGAGCACCCCAACAAAATCATGCGTAGACTTCCAGCATGGCGGTCGTGTCCAGAGGTGCGGTGGCATTACAGGAAAACTATCCACTCATAATCTCATGGAAAAAAGGGCATGAAACACAAGAAATGAAAACTCCTTCAGATTCATAATGACGCATCAACCTTAATCATAGAAAGGTGTTGGTATTAATACCGGCAATACTGGCCCTGTATTTACTTGGTATCGGATCAATACTAAATATTGCAGCATTGCACACCGCAAACTGCCGTGCTTTTGAACAGACTCCTATTCTTATACTTTCTGTAAAGGACTGAACCATGTTCAATATGTTTCCTTGTTTTGAATTTGAATATAATCTGCAGTGTTCCCAGTGCATTTGCATGTTTGGGAATAAAAGCAATAATATCTATTTTAGTTGTATTTACTTTTTTTACACTGCTATTAATCTACACACAGTTGCAAATGTACACTTGGTGGAGGGAATAGTATGATATGCAATCAAGTATCCAATGACAGGGAAAGTATAGTGGCCTGTATGTATTGTGTACGTTTTTTTCTACCGTACTTCATATGTATTTTGTACTCATCTTAACTATGTGCGTACACTTTTGTGTTTATGACGCATACTTCTGTTAATGATGTGTCTGTCATGTCCTATATTTCAGTAACAGCATTGTAGAGGGTGACAGTGATGAAGAAAATGATGATGATGACGATGGTGACCTAATCCTGGAAAGTGACTGTTTGGTGTTCTACCAATCTCATAACAATACGAGCCTCACCAGTGAAAGCTTGCACAACAGCCCTGCGGTTAGAACCCTTCAACAGAGCGTCTCCATGCCTGAATACATGGCAGCAAACCTGAGAGCCCGTCAAAATGGCCACCAGAGTCACACTGCTTGCAGCATTCAACAGAGCATGAGAGAGGGCGGCAACATAATAACGTTGTAAATACAGCCGTGTGTTTTCCTGAATGTCTTTATGGGTGCCTGCGCTTGATTTGCTGATACCTATTCCAAACTTTAAACCTACCGGACTCATCGGCAATATTGATTTCTTATTTTACCATGCTGCCCAGGGCGCATCATGAACTTGTATGTCATGCTACCAGATAGAGTTATTGGGTAGCATTATATATACGGAAACTGTAATGAAACGCATTGCGGCTCCAACTACCGGAGACAAATTCCTTGTGTGTTTCTGACACACTTGGCAAATAAAGATGATTCTGGTTCTGATAAATACAGTGGACCCCTGCTATTCACCGGGGGTTTTGGGACAGAGCCTGAATAGCGAATTTAGGCAAATTGACGCTTCCCTAAAAGTGATTATGATTGCCTATATCAGTGTTTCTCAAAGTGTGGTAAGAGTACCACTGGTGGTATGCAGGCTCCCTTTAGTACTCCAAAGAATTACGGAAGTAAAGGATCCAACTGTGCATAACGTTACACTGGCTTCAAACTTTTTATAAATCCAGTACAGCACATTTGTTGAGTGCAGTTCAGCTGTATGTACCTTTTAAATACTATACATTTACAGTTAATTCAGACATTTTCTCAGAGAATATTTGCAAACAAACAATAACGTTCATCAGTTTGAACATTATATAGCTTGTCTTTGTAGTGTAATCAATTGACTGTAGCTTGAAAAGGATATGGGTCATTCCACGGATGTGGTGAAATGTTACGAGCAATTATTATCAAATATTAACACACAACAGTATCGTCAGGAATCAGGTATCAACATGTACAACCCCAATTCCAATGAAGTTGAGAAGTTGTGTTAAACCTAAATAAAAACAATACAATGATTTGCAAATCATGTTCAACCTATATTTAATTGAATACACTACAAAGACATGATATTTAATGTTCAAACTGATAAACTTGATTGTTTTTAGCAAATAATCGTGAACTTCGAATTTGATGGCTGCAACACGTTCCAAAAAAGCTGGGACAGTTGGCACAAAAAACTGAGAAAGTTGAGGAATGCTCATCAAACACCTGTTTGGAACATCCCACAGGTGAACAGGCTAATTGGGAGCAGGTGGGTGCCATGATTGGAATTAGAAAAGGAGCTTCCCTGAATTGCTCAGTCATTCAATAGCAAAGATGGGGCGAGGTTCACCTCTTTGTGAACAAGTGTGTGAGCAAATAGTCCAACAGTTTAAGGACAATGTTCCTCAATGCACAATTACAAGGAATTTAGGGATTTCATCATCTACGGTCCATAATATCATCAAAAGGTTCAGAGAATCTGGAGAAATCACTGCATGTAAGCGGCAAGGCCGAAAACCAACATTGAATGCCCGTGACCTTCGATCCCTCAGGCGGCACTGCATCAAAAACCGACATCAATGTGTAAAGGATATCACCACATGGGCTCAGGAACACTTCAGAAAACCGATGTCAGTAAATACAGTTCAGCGCTACATCCATAAGTGCAATTTGAAACTCTACTATGCAAAGCAAAAGCCATTTACCAACAACACCCAGAAACGCCGCCGGCTTCTCTGGGCCCGAGCTCATCTAAGATGGAACGATGGAAAGTGGAAAAGTGTTCTGTGGTCCGACGAGTCCACATTTCAAATTGGTTTTTGGAAATTGTGGACGTCGTGTTCTCCGGGACAAAGAGGAAAAGAATCATCCGGACTGTTATGGACGCAAAGTTCAAAAGCCAGCATCTGTGATGGTATGGGGCTGTGTTAGTGCCAATGGCATGGGTAACTTACACATCTGTGAAGGCACCATTAATGCTGAGAGGTACATACAGGTTTTGTAGAAACATATGCTGCCATCCAAGCAACATCTTTTTCATGGACGCCCCTGCTTATTTCAGCAAGACAAAGCCAAACCACATTCTGCACGTGTTACAAAAGTGTGGCTTTGTAGTAAAAGAGTGCGGGTACTACACTGGCCTGCCTGCTGTCCAGACCTGTCTCCCATTGAAAATGTGCGGCGCATTATGAAGCGTAAAATAGGACAACGGCGACCCCGGACTGTTGAACAGCTGAAGCTGTACATCAAGCAACAATGGGAAAGAATTCCACCTACAAAGCTTCAACAATTAGTGTCCTCAGTTCCCAAACATTTATTGAATGTTGTTAAAAGAAAAGGTGATGTACCACAGTGGTAAACATGACCCTGTCCCAGCTTTTTTGGAACGTAAAATTCTAAGTTAATGATTATTTGCTAAAAACAATAAATTTATCAGTTTGAACATTAATTATCTTGTATTTGTAGTGTATTCAATTAAATATAGGTTGAACATGATTTGCAAATCATTGTATTCTGTTTTTATTTGTTTAACACAACGTCCCAACTTCATTGGAATTGGGGTTGTAGATATAAAATAATGTATCAATAATTTTCCAGCTCCAATTATTTTGCAATAAACCATGTCAAACGTATTTTTGTGGTTTTTGACAACAGTGTGACATCAATGTCATCAATGGAAATGGAAAATGGGCACAGTGTGAAAAATATCGGCAAAATCATGCAACCACTTCGCCAATATCAGCTAAAAGGGTGCGCCTACCACTCAACAGAAGTTAATGACATTCCACGGGATTTCTTAGAGGCACTTATTAGAAATAGTCATCGTGCTCGTTACTTTGTCGGTCAAAACGCGTTACGAGCAAGCGGCCACTCAATTTCAGAACTGTAAACAAACAACGACCATTTTACGACGGCTATTTGGAATTGATGCAATAATCTCCCAAAATAATCATAGAAGGATCAATCCATTGCTTCAGAAGGAGTAGGAGACAATATTGACTTACATTTTCAAGTGTCGGTCATATTGTCGTTCGAGCGACTTGGACAAAATAACAAAAACGGTCGACTATTTTGCGAAATCGATCACCCGGAACCATTTTGGGCTTACATACGACCGGCATACGGCACCATTTGAGCTCCATGGTAACACGGAGGGGCCGGGAGAACCTTTTAAGTGTTTTCAAGAAAATGATGTCAAAATGTTACAAGCTTCAATCTCAAACGGTCAAGTTACGAGCAATGATGAACAGCGAGATTGGATAGAATTAGATGGTTTCTTGTTCGATTCGTTGAAGGAGAAATGATGGGTGAATTTCGGCCGTTTTCTATCGCTAGTGCACAGGCAAACATGTTTTCCGTCTCCTGACTGCACTGCTGACTCGCTGGTAATTTTGACGAGTCACAGCAGTGTTGAGGATGCGGTCATGATTACGCGCATACTTTAATCCTTATTATTAAACTTGGATTCGGTTCCGATTATAAAGGCCTCCTGTCCCACTTCAAGTTGATGGTCTAACTGTGAAGGGTATCATACCAAGTAAGGAGACTGATATTGGAAAAATTCACTAGTCCTATTCAGTTCTGATATCCACTGAATTCATTCACTTATAACTGTTAGTTTTCAGGTCCTTCATTTTCCATGTTGTATTTTTAGTCAATGTTACATACATCTATATTTGCCCCAACTAATCTTTTTTTACTCCATACTTTGCGGTGCATTAACAAGTTGGACATCAATTGGTTTGTGAACCTGCTCTAACCCTAATATTTGTGTGAAAAATTCCCAAGGTTTTCATACAATAAACAGCTTTCCATGTTCATATCTAGAGTCAGTGTTACAAGTGACCACTGGTCAAAAAAGGTCATATTAAGTAAACTATGAATGTTTTTATCCCATGAACCCCTAAATGTAACTGGTATACTTCAAAGACATTTTACTAACATATTTTCAACAAAATGATTCAAGTTCTTAATTTTTTCTTACATGTCACAAATTGTGTACCACCTCAGTGGAATGACCCATATACAAATCATTGTATTGTTTTTACTTACAATTTACACAACATCCCAACTTAGTTGGAACTGGGGTTTGTAACATTGCTCCTTATAGATTTGTGATTTTGGATTAGCGAGCGTGTGTAGACAGAACTTCCACCGAGACACACACAGCAGTCTTCTGCCTTCCAGCACGCAAATTGAGTTGACCAGACAACTCGTTTGTTTTGTTTTGTTTTGTTTTGTTTTTGCCGTGGTTACGGCCGACAGTAATCGCTCACTGTCTCAATTAAAGAGATGTTACAATACAATTAATATCATACATAGTGTCGACAGGATTTTGCTTTTGGATTTTGAAAAAAAATATATATATATATATACACAAACATATATATATATATATATTAAAGGGTTTTATTGTGTAACTGGTCTGGGGGTAAACAAGGGTGTTCATCCACCTCAGCGTTTCACCTGCCATCTGCCAGTGGATTTACAGCTTCCTGACGGTCAGGACACAGCAGGTGAGGCTGGGGGAGGCTACCTCATCCACACGCAGCACCAGCACTGGGGTGCCCCAAGGTTGTGTCCTCTCTCCGCTGCTCTTCTCTCTCTACACGAACGACTGCGCCTCAGCGAACCCGACTGTCAAACTCCTGAAGTTTGCAGAGGACACCACTGTCATCGGCCTCATCAAGGACGGTGACGAGTCTGCATATCGAAGTGGAGCGGCTGGAGCTGCGGTGCGGCCGACACAACCTTGAGATGAACACGCTCAAGACAAGTAGAGATGATCGTGGACTTCAGGAGGCATCCTTCGCCACAGCTGCCCCTCACGCTGCTTTAATGATGATGAAAGGACATTGATAATTTGCATTCATCGCAGCGCTGGTTGACTATATTAACAAAATACTTTATCTATTCTTATGTTACAAAACAAAATAATTTCCATATTATCACAGTGTGATTGTACAGTGTTTTATCGAACGCATTCTGATACAAATTATTTTCCTAGTAATCCATTTTTACAATTCTATACTATGTTACAAAAGACCACATTCACTCAGGGTCCCTGAAATAGGAAATGCGGCAGGTCTACATTCGTTCCCCTGTCCTCGTTCACAGTTATCATACAAGGAGATAAGTATGTTGTTTTGAAGCGTTAGAAATTACCGTAACATGGGCGCTAATCTTATTAGCGCTTATGTCGAAAGAAGTTCCCCTGCTGGTCACGTTTGATATTACAGTTGATTCACTGTTGACACGAGTACACTAACATCGTAGCAGATCCTGCGATGTGATTATTGCGCACACGTACATCACGATGACGATGATCAAACAAAATATCATGCAACCCTATTAGGGGGCAATTCATTTTTCACAAAGGGCCAGGTATCTTTGAATATAATAATCAATAAAATTACCATTTAAAAAATGCATTTTATGGCTTGCATCAATGAAATGACATATTGGGTTCATTTTACCTGTCACCTGAGCTAGCTTAGCCTCATGTGAGCTAAGAGAACATTGCAGCCTTTATTCCATTGTTATAGCTAGAAACGTCACCGCCGTTACGTCCAAACCTGGTGCAGAATCGTGATGCTCTCCATGCTCCGAACTGTTTAAGTAAGGTTAGTGCATGTGCCGAGGGTCCCCACTCTCTTGAAAGGGACAGTAACAAGCCGCTAACCGTAAGCAACACAAGCATGATGAACAAATATTTTACCTGACTTTTCACTAATTACCGGTAGGCCGTCCACAACAGTCTATATTACCGTTGAACTTCTCTCTTTAATGTATATAAAATGTGTATTCTTTGGTTGTTTCCAGAAAAGCGTTAATAAATACAACTGCCTTAGAACCTAACACAATCCACTTTGTTTGGTTTCTTGTACATATTCATTGGGAAGGTCCCCACAATGGGAGAAAGGGGTTGCAGACAAGTTTTGGCTCAGTACATTTTTTTTTTTTTTTTTTTTTTTTTTTAATGACATGGTCCTTCAAAGAAAAGGAGAAATTACTCTTCCAAATAACACATAATCATACTATCTAATTGGCATTTCCTTTTGTAGATGACCTAAATTATGTGTGATTAAGTGTAATTTGTACCAGGAGTGCGCGACAGAGTGACGTAAATAATTTCAGGGCCGTGACATTAAAATACTTTTGTTAAATAATTATCATTAGTCGAGTTGGACAGCCAAGTGACACATTTGAGCTCAGTGAATTTCTTAACTAGTGAAATTCAAATTCTAAACCCTGATTGAAACTCATCAAAAAAAATGGTTACTTCGCAGAAATCATGTAACTGTTTAGCAATTGCTTTTTTGAGAATCATAGACAGAAAATGAAGGTTGGATATTGGTGCCTTATTAGAATATACATCGGGTTGAACATTAGCTTCTTTAAGAAGAGCTTTGATGACAGTCACTTTAAATGGCTGTGGTACAAGGCCAATTAATAAAGACCTATTGATCATGTTGAGTACAGCAGTGCCAACCACCGGTACAGGATCTTTAATCAAATGCGGAAGGACTGCATCTAATATTCATGATATATTGATGAGTGAGAGGAAGACATTTTTGAATCATAAAAACTGATGGAACAGAAACTGTCCAAGTACCACTTCATCTCAGGGCACTCACTGCCCCTTGGGGCTGCTTTGCGCCAATTGACTCAACTCAACTTTATTTACAGTTTGTTGTGCTTTCACAACAGCCGCAGCTGTACCAAAGCGCTGTACACAAAACCAAATAATAATAATAATACAATCACAAATAACCAAACAAAATATTTTTCACTCTTCCAAATCCACCACAGCTGTATTCACATTGGCACCTCGCATACCGGAGCTTTGTTCTCTCTTGTTACACATATTGTAGGTCAAATGAAATTGAAATCTCCGTTGATCAGCATGAGGGCGCCGGGATCATAGGTGTCATGATCACAGTGTGCATGACGTCACCCATGTTTGCTACAAGCTCAATTTGAAAGCAAACAAGAAACTGTACTTTTCCAACATTCGTCCTAAATTGAAATTTTGTTTCCTAGAGTCGTCATTTGACAGGTAACACCCATTCTGAAAAAAGGGTTCAATTCTCCAGTCTCATTTAGTCATCTCACTTACTTCACTTTTTAGTCCTGACTCTACTACTGTATGTGATGTATTGTTGCCCACTCAACATCCATTGCAGCCTGGTCATCCTGGAAGGGGGATTTCCCCCCATCTGCGGTCCCTTCTCAAGGTTTCTTTTTTCCCCAAATGGGGTTTTGACTTTTTCCTTGCCCGATTGGTGGGGTTTAGTTTAAGGGATGTTGTCAATCTTGGCCAACTGTGGGGCTGTGAAGCCCTTTGAGACTCTTTTATGAGTCTTGAGTCTTTATTAAGGGTTATACAAATAAAGGTCACTCTCAATCTACTGCACAGCTCCACCGGGATGCACTCGGCTCCAGCTGTACCATCGCAGACAGTCTAACAGCGCCAACATTTTCCGCTCAACAAAAACGGGGCTGTTGCAGAAATGCTGCCCATTAAAGCAGAAAACATCAATCTCCCCGCGACCATACCATTGCAGATTGACGGAAAGAAGTGATTGATTTTGTCTCTGGTAGTGATAATTTTACTGTCAAAAATGTTCAGTGTGGCTACAGTGTTTTTTTGGGTTTGTTTTTAAGCTCCCTATCATTCTCATAAGAGAAGGCACCGTGGCTTATGAACAATACGACCACTCCTCGTCGTAGGAGGAAGTGAAGTGTCACTTTGGGTTTGCAAAGAGGGCCTGAGGGAGACTCGTTGGTCCCCTCTGTAATGGTACAGAAGGCCAAGCCGTCCCTGGTGTCTGATTTGAAACACTAAGGTCAAAACCACAGGGAAGAGAACCAGACAATCCTGTTTAATCTCAGAATCGGAATCAGAATTACCTTTATTAGCCAAGTGTGTCAAAAACACACAAGGAATTTGTTTCCGGTAGTTGTAGCCGCTCTAGTATGACAACAGATAACCATTTGACAAAAAATAAAATAAAAATAATAATAATACTTTTGGAGACATAAAAACCTCAAACACAGTACGGAGAGTCAAAGAGCAATGAAAGGTTACCAGTAATGTGATAATGCTATTTATTTATTTATTTTTGACAATTGTCCAGATGATGCACAGTCCTCTAGCCCTTAAGAGCAGTTTGAGATGTCTAATAGACCGATAATCTGATACAGTGACAATTGTGCAGATGGTGCAGAGACTTCTCAAGCACAAGTGGCCACTATTGGTCAACAGCAGATATGCAAATAGTGCAGAGTGACGAGACTACTACTGTGAGTGTCCGAATAATGTAGAAGTGGCCCGACAGAGATGTGACAACAATCTCATGATAAAATTGGCAGCATGTTATAATGGAATCGTAAGTTATCCAAGTAAATTAACTGTTTAGGAAGTTAATGGCAAGAGGGAAAAAGCTGTTGGAATATCTACTGGTTTTAGTTTGTATTGTTCGATAGCACCTACCTGAAGGAAGGAGCTGGAAGAGGTGGTGACCAGGATGCGGATGGTCCAAGAGGATTTTGCATGCTCTTGTATAAGTTATGGCAGCATGAAAATCCTCAAGGGTCAGTAAGGGGCACTGACGATTTTTTTCGGCAGTTTTGATTGTCCGTACATACCAAGCACGTTTTTGGGATGTGGGAGGAAACCGGAGTGCCCGGAGAAAACCCACGCAGGCGCGGTGAGAACATGCAAACTCCACACAGGCGTGGCCGGGATTTGAACCCCGGTCCCCAGAACTGTGAGGACCGGGGTGCCGGCCTTAAGCCTAAATATTCATCTGTATTTAGCCAGATTTCAGTTAGACAGAATAGATCGATGTTATAGTCATAAATCTGATTGTTGACTGAGGTTGCTTTGCTTGAAAATGATCTGATATTTAAAAGTGCACATTTATTTTTCGGTTTTGCCGTATTGGTGGTATTTGCAGTTTACACACCTACTAGAAATTAAGCTTAGTGACCTCCAACACAAGTGTAGATGGGCGTCTTTAACACCGAGTGCTTGAAGATGGAGGCAAACAGGCACTATTTTCCGGCCAGCAACTTCAGGTGGTTAGCACACTTACCTTCAAAATTGCAGATGAGACGTAAAACTTGAAATAAATGGTAACTCCAACAGACAGTGGATTGAACATTGAGGAGCTTGACTGACTGATGAGAAGTCACTGCGCATGTCAAACTTAACGGGAGTCAATTGGTTAAGATTTGTCCACCTCAGACTGGAACAGAGATGAACAAAATAACCTTACTCATCATTAACTATATACTATTTATCCAGCTGATTTAAACATATACAAATGTATTTTTAAATATTATTATATTATTAATATTTGTGTTTATCTTTTGTCTTCAAGGAAAGTAATGCAGAGACCACTGTCAGTGTTTGGGCGGCACCCTAGCGCCCTCTATTGACCAGCCGCCACTGCCCTTTAGTCTGTCTGCGTCACAGTAAAATGACAGCATTTAATTTTTAAATCCTCTTGTAATATGTGGCGTGTGTCATCCTGTCATACCAGCTGAAGATGATTGTTGCGTGAGTGTGTGTACCTGGTGCCTTTGCACTTAAGTATATGAGTATAAGATCACTATGGCTGAGCTCCAGAGATGCAGTCGGGAGATGGGAGAAAGTTCTAGAAAGTCAACCATCACTGCAGCCTTCCACCAGTCGGGGCTTTACGGCAGAGTGGCCCGACGGAAGCCTCTCCTCAGTGCAAGACACATGAAAGCCCGCATGGAGTTTGCTAAAAAAGACACCTGAAGGACTCCAAGATGGTGAGAGATAAGATTCTCTGGTCTGATGAGACCAAGATAGAAATTGTTGGCCTTAATTCTAAGCGGTGTGTGTGGAGAAAACCAGTTACTGCTCATCACCTGCTGTGGGGGTGTTTTTAAGCTGCAGGGACAGGGAGACCTTCTCCAGAGTGCTCAGGACCTCAGACCGGGCCAAAGGTTCACCTTCCAACAAGACAATGACCCTAATTACACAGCTAAAATAACGAAGGAGTGGCTTCAGAACAACTCCGTGACTGTTCTTGAATGGCCCAGCCAGAGCCCTGACTTAAACCCAATTGAGCATCTCTGGGGAGACCTGAAAATGGCTGGCCAGCAACGTTCCCCATCCAAGCTGACAGAACTGGAGAGGATCTGCGAGGAGGAATGG
This sequence comes from Phyllopteryx taeniolatus, assembly GCF_024500385.1. Classification (NCBI taxonomy): domain Eukaryota; kingdom Metazoa; phylum Chordata; class Actinopteri; order Syngnathiformes; family Syngnathidae; genus Phyllopteryx; species Phyllopteryx taeniolatus. The sequence continues at coordinate 5,082,728 of NC_084506.1, forward strand.
CAGAGGATGCCCAAATCCAGGTGTGAAAAACATCATTCCCAAAAAGACTCCTGGCTGTATTTGCTCAAAAGGGTGCTTCTGCTAAATACTGAGCAAAGGGTCTGAATACTTATGGCTGTGTGATATTTCAGTTTTTCTTTTTTCATAAATCTGCAAAAATGTCAACAATTCCGTTTTTTTTTTTTCTGTCAATATGGGGTATTGTGTGCACATTAATGTGGGGAAAAATGAACTTAAATGATTTTAGAAAATGGCTGCAAGATAACAAGAGTGCAAGAGTGACAAATTTAAGGGGGTCTGAATACTTTCCGTACCCACTGTATATAGCTAGCAACTAACTTTGAGGAGGTCAGTTTTAGTTCGAATTACTTTTCAGTTCAGAATACAAGCTATTGTAGCTTTCAAAGGCTGACGTATTCTTTTATCAAGGGGGTGTATTGTGGGCATGCGGCTTTTTTCCCGGACTTGTCAGTGACGCTGTAATGGCTCATAAGGCACACCCTTTTCCTTTTCTTCGCAGCAAGACCTCTGTGCTTTGAAAAAGAAAAGTGTCTGTTGCCTTACGCTGCTGATGCCACATCTCCTTAGAAGCGGAGGGTATGTGAGGAGACAGAGCAAAACTGCACAACACACAGTCATTATTCTTCTTATTGTGTTTTTCTTTTTCTTTTAATCAAATTACCACAAATGCTGCAGTACAGAACACATGCGCTTCCAATTACATTATTTCTCCTGTGATTATTTTCTTATTCATTTATTTTACGGCGGCACGGTGGACGACTGGTTAGAGCGTCAGCCTCACAGTTCTGAGGACCGGGGTTCAATCCCCAGTCCCGCCTGTGTGGAGTTTGCATGTTCTCCCCGTGCCTGCGTGGGTTTTCTCCGGGCACTCCGGTTTCCTCCCACATCCCAAAAACATGCATTAAATTGCCCGTAGGCATGACTGTGAGTGCGAATGGTTGTTTGTTTGTATGTGCCCTGCGATTGGCTGGCAACCAGTTCAGGGTGTACCCCGCCTCCTGCCCGATGATAGGCTCCAGCATGCCTGCGACCCTTGTGAGGAGAAGCGGCTCAGAAAATGAATCGATGGATGGATGCTTAGGAGTGAAAAATGGCAAATTTATGAGCTGACCAAATTTTACACTCCATCAGGGTACCAGACAAGGATGCCCCCATGTCTCCCCATTTGCAATACTTATTGAACTTTTAACAACAGAAATACAGCAAAATAATACCATTAAAGGAATCCCGGCTGATAGGTCAAAGTAAGCCTACATCGAATTGGTTTATGATTGTATGTACAAAAGGAAAAATGTCTTTGCTGTCTCAATACGATAAACCTGCTATTCTTCCGTTGACTAACGAACGTTGGCATCCTGGAAGCATGGCATTTCTCTCCCTATTTTCCCTGGCAGCATAAAAGCTGGACATTCATACATTCCTCAGGCTATCTGGCCTATTTAATCATAATAATACTCCTCTATTAAAGATATAGAAGATGACTTTAAATGCTAGAATACTTCGCACTCTAATTGGTTGCATAGCAACTGTCAACATGAAAAACTTACCACATCAACACAAAAAGCCAAAGATCTTCCTCAAGACATTGCAAAAGGCAAAACCACTCAGTGACATTGAAGTAATATTTCTTCTCTTGGTTAGAATGAAAGCAGATGCAGTGTAAACCCACTTCCTTGGTGAGCTCGCCTTCTTACTGCAATCAATTAAAACACAGAATTAAAGTGCTGTACTATAATGTCACAATGTCATCAACGCTGACAGCCTGGTTGAAAAACGCAGAAGATGCATGAGGTGGTACCTCACCTCGCTTACCTTGCAGATACACACCAATCTGTCACGTTTGTCAGGGTGTGCACGCATAAGGTGGACCCAAGCACAGGGCAGCAGGCAAGGACGGCGGAAGTTCAGTGGAATCTCCAAAAAGTATTTATTCCCAAAAACGAGAAATAAAAGTATGGGGTAGCAAGGGCAAAAAATACTCATTTAACGTCCAAAACCCAGCATACAAAGTGAAAGGGGGGGGGGGGGGGGGGGGGGGGTTCACCACCACAGATCACAAGGCAACATGACACACACAACATTTGACAATGGTCAGAGACCAACAGAAAGAAAAACAGAGAACTCAATACAAACAGACTTATGAGACAACGTGGCACGCACCTGGGCAAGGGACAAATGGATGGAGAGAGCTGATTGCCTGATACACAAGAGGGGCAGGAATGATGAGAACCGGGGGAGACGAAGACCTAACTGGCTGGGAAGACGGGGAAAATGAACCAAAACTGAATCCCAGCATAGGAAACGGAAATGATCTTGATAAATGTAATGCCAAACCAAAAAACAAGCCACAAAACACAGATCCTGGCACAATCTGATGTAACGCAAACTTCTAACTACATAACAGACATACATAACATAACTACATGGTACACACATCAATTATCTCCGTGCCCGCGTGGGTTTTCTCCGGGCACTCCGGTTTCCTCCCACATCCCAAAAACATGCATGGTAGGTTAACTGAAGACTCTAAATTGCCTTTAGGTGTGACAGTGAGTTTGAATGGGTGTTTGTTCATATGTGCCCTGCGATTGACTGGCGACCAGTTCAGGGTGTACCCCGCCGAAGATAACTGGGATAGGCTCCAGCACGCCCGCGACCCGCTTGAGGAGAAGCGGTATGGAAAACGAATGAATGAATGAACCACATTAAAGTTTGACCTTCGTCACAGAACAGATCGTTGTCGTACTTAGACATACGACCGTGTATGTGGGGGTTTGCAATTCAGTGACCTCTTTAACTCCAGTTGACAGAGTCATTATTTTCATATACATTGAATAATACAAAACCACATTTGAAGACAGGGCTGTGTAGAGGTCAATAACTTATGACTTATGACATCCACTCATAAATGCTTTTCTAATGAAATCCAAACCCACAATCGGGTTTTAATTGACAAAAAAGCAAATCTGAAGCAAACCAGACCACTGATCTCATGGGCAGAGGCCTTGAAGGGCTGGCGCAATTCTGGGGGCATTTGTCAGAAAAAAAACATGGCTGCTGATTGTAGCTCAAGCCGTCCATGTCCACAACGATATTTTATTCATTCATATTTTTCCATATGCGATTTGAGGTCACTTTGTTCGGGTAAGCCTGCTCTTGTAAATGCTAATTTATGAATCAAATAATATTAGTCTGATGTTAAAGTAGCCCTCTGTTCGAGCAGCTGTTGAAGCCACAGTTTCTGCCTCGTCTCCTCCTCCGTGCGCTCGATGTGAGGCTCCATTGCTTCCCTGCCACTACTGCTGGTGTCTCATGGACTGCTTGCAGCGTATAACAACCCCACATTTTGCCCATGCAGCTTTGGGTTCTCCATCCCACCACAACTGCTGTTTTAGAGCTATTGTTTTCTTTCCTTTTTTTTTTTTTTTACTTATTTGGGGTACTTATTTAGGGAAATTGTTTTTTGTTCTTTTCATGACTTGTTTAGTTTAATATTCAGCTGTGTGGTGTAGGCGGCAATTACAACTCTTGGTCCCTGGCCGCCAACAGCTGAGTTTTGGTGTTAAATTGTTTTGTTTCCTTACGTTGTTACTTGGGTTTGTGGTTTATGTATATTTAGCTTCAGTTATTTAATTACTTAATATGTTTAATATTTTTTATCTTGGCGGCATGGTGATTGAGTGGTTAGCACATCTGCCTCACGGTTCAGGAAAACGGTTCAGCAGCTGAAACAATCAATGAGCTGTCTTGACTCAATACTATCTGACGTTTTCAGAACTATTGTGAAGTCTCTGCTAGCTGATTTGAAGCAAACAATCAATTGTTCACTTCAGTCAGGCGAGTTTCCTAAAGCTCTTAAAGTATTAAGCCTCTTCTAAAAAATAGAACACTGGACGCTTTCATGTTAGCAAGCTATACATCCATCTCAAATCTTCCCTTCATAGCCAAGATTGTTGAGAAAGCTATTTTTTATCAACTCGGCAATTTCCTGAACTTAAATGGACTGTTTGACAAATTTCAATCATGTTTTCAAACTCATCACAGAACTGAATCAGCTCTTATCAAAGGGCTAAAT